>NC_138771.1:68299200-68796700 GCF_965119305.1 Pelophylax lessonae | reverse complement strand
TGGGAGGATACCACAAAAGAAGCCACTGCTATCCTAACAAAACATTGCTGCACGTTTACAGTTTGCACAAGAGCACCTGGATGTTCCACAGCAGTACTGGCAAAATATTCTGTGGACAGATGAAACCAAAGTTGAGTTTTTTGGAAGAAACACACAACACTATGTGTGGCGAAAAAGAGGCACAGCACACCAACATCAAAACCTCATCCCAACTGTGAAGTATGGTGGTGGAGGCATCATGGTTTGGGGCTGCTTTGCTGCATCAGGGCCTGGACGGGTTGCTATCATTGAAGGAAAAATGAATTCCCAAGTTTATCAAGACATTAAATAGCTTGCCCGTCTCCTAGCAACCATACGGCCTCCCCCGCCGCCATATTGGTGCTCGCAACTTGAAGCCGGTCAGAGGACATGTTGTGCCTCTTTGCAATGCCCTCTCAGTAGCGAAGGAAGGAGGGGCAGCTATTCCATCATTATTTCAGGAAAGCCTTTACCGATTACAGATAAAAATTAAACGCAAAAAAACTTTATTATTCGTAAAAAGATTATTAAAATTTTCAAGAACTTGTAAAATCATTCTGTCCAAAGCGGAAATCCTCACTATAAAAAAGGGGACCTAATTAGAATAAAAATTCCTGGATAAAAATTATATAGATAAAAATGAGAATAAAAGATAAAAAATATCTTGAGTAAGGGCAGATGATTCATGTAGCATTTACTTCCTGTAATCCATCTGCCCTTAGCTCAGGCAAGCAAGCAGGAGAGGGTGTACTTAGCTGAAAAAACTCCTCCTCCCCTACTGAAGACTCCTGGGATGCATGACATCATTTGCCTAGGCATGGAAACCAGGAAGCAACTAAAAAAATGTAATAAAAGTTTAAAACAAGTAAATATAATATACTTTCCTATACATTTACTAATGCTAGCAGCATAAGGATTAAAAATAGTCAATGTTGATTGAGAGAGTGAAGTTCTACTTTAAATAAAGCAAAAGCAAAAATAAAATATTTATTATATTGCAGCTTACCAACCTCTTTTTTTTTTTTTTTAATGCAGATAGAGTATAAAATAAATTACCAAAAGTATTGGGACGCCTGCCTTTACACGCGCATGAACTTCAATGGCATCCCAGTCTTAGTCCTTAGGGTTCAATATTGACACCCTTTGCAGCTATAAACAGCTTCAACTCTTCTGGGAAGGCTGTCCACAAGGTTTAGGAGTGTGTCTATGGGAATGTCTGACCATTCTTCCAGAAGTGCATTTTTGAGGTCAGGCACTGATGTGGATGAGAAAGCCTGGCTCGCAGCCTCCGTTCTAATTCATCTCAAAGGTATTCTGTCGGGTTAAGGCACCTTACACCTTCCACTGCTCTACTGAAACCAATCTCTGCTCTACTGACACCATCCACTGACATACTGACACCAATCTCTGTCCTACTGATACCAATCTCTGCTTTACTGACACCATCCACTGCTCTACTGACACCAATCTCTGCTCTACTGACACCATCCTCTGCTCTACTGACACCATCCAATGACATACTGACACCAATCTCTGTCCTACTGATACCAATCTCTGCTCGACTGACACCTTCTGCTGCTCTACTGACACCAATCTCTGCTCTACTGACACCATCCACTGACATACTGACACCAATCTCTGTTCTACTGATACCAATCTCTGCTTTACTGACACCATCCACTGCTCTACTAACACCAATCTCTGCTCTACTGACACCGTCCACTGCTCTACTGACACCATCCTCTGCTCTACTGACACCATCCAATGACATACTGACACCAATCTCTGTCCTACTGACACCAATCTCTGCTTTACTGACACCAATCTCTGCTCTACTGACACCTTCCGCTGCTCTACTGACACCAATCTCTGCTCTACTGACACCTTCCGCTGCTCTACTGACACCAATCTCTGCTCTACTGACACCATCCACTGACCTACTGACACCAATTTCTGCTCTACTGACACCAATCTCTGCTCTACTGACACCATCCACTGACCTACGGACACCATCCACTGACCTACTGACACCATCCACTGACCTACTGACACCAATCTCTGCTCTGCTGACACCAATCTCTGCCCTACTGACACCATCTATTGCTCTGCTGAGACTGTCAGTGTATACAGCATATACATGCATGCAGTGGTGTATTTTGGTTTTGTGCTGCCCTAGGCAAGACTAAAATTGGCGCCCCCCTCACCCTCCTATGTAAATTTGCCCCACTCCTTCCTTTTTAACAGATGTGACTCCCTCCAAAATTTAAGGACCACAAGTCCCAGCATGCACCCCTGAGATCTCACGAGAGGGGGGGTGGAAGAGAGAGGGGGGTGGGTGAGGGAGAGACAGGGGGGAGTGAGAGAGGGGGAGATGAGAGAGAGAGAGGGGGATATGAGAGAGAGAGGGGGGATGAGAGAGAGAGAGAGAGAGAGAGAGAGATGAGAGAGAGAGGGGGGATGGGAGAGAGAGAGCTGGGGATGGGAGAGAGAGGGGGGTGGGAGATAGAGAGAGATGGGGGGATGAGAGAGAGATAGAGGGGGTGAGAGAGAGAGAGAGGGGGATGAGAGAGAGAGATGAGAGAGAGGGGGGGGGTGGGAGAGAGAGAGGGGGGAGAGAGAAGGGGGGATGAGAGAGAGAGAGAGAGAGAGAGAGAGAGAGGGGGATGGGAGAGAGAGAGAGGGGGGGTGGGAGAGAGAGGGGGAATGAGAGAGAGGGAAGAGGGGGGTGAGAAAGAGAGGAGGGGGGTGCGAGAGGCAGCTCTAGCAACCACTGGCCAAATAGAATCTCAGGTGGAGGGGGGGACTTTTTTGATGCCCCCCTGCAAAGTGCTGCCCTAGGCCTGGGCCTTGTTGGCCTAGGCCAAAATACAGCACTGCATGCATGCACACGCAAATGTTTGAGCTTTGGGATGCACACTGTAATGCAATAAACTGCGCACACCTATGTGTATACCCGTGGTAGAGAATGACATGTCACAGCCTTGCTCTGCTCTCTGGTGGTGCTGGGTAAATATTAGGGCTTTCTGGACAAAATTAAAAAAATATAAATATAATATATAAATATATTTATTTCGGCTGGGTAGATAGTTGTTTGCCTGGAGTTCTGCTTTCAATTTTCAGTGGACCTAGAAAGATGATAAAATCAGTGGACCCAACCTATACTGTATATCAATAGTATTTGTACGAAACAATTGTTTTTCAAAATTTATAAAAGTAATACTTTCAAAAACATATTTAAATTTGAGTAACTTATGTTTGATGGGTTCTTGGATTTATTGATTGCAATCGAAAAGGGTTTTACAGCTTTGTGTAGGTGTTTAGCCAGCATTAGGATTTTATTTAGCTTAAGGATCCTTAAAACTATCATGAAGGGTTAAACTGCCCCTTTTTTAAAAAAAAAAATGGATTTCTAATATAGGAAACAATGTTGAAAATGAATTCATGCAGCACTAGGCCCTCTAGGAATGATGACACCTACAGTGGGGATCAAAAGTTTGGGCACCCCAGGTAAAAATTTGTATTAATGTGCATAAAGAAGCCAAGGAAAGATGGAAAAATCTCCAAAAGGCATCGAATTACAGATTAGACATTCTTATAATATGTCAACAAAAGTTAGATTTTATTTCCATAATTTACACTTTCAAAATAACAGAAAACAAAAAAAATGGCGTCTGCAAAAGTTTGGGCACCCTGCAGAATTTATAGCATGCACTGCCCCCTTTGCAAGGCTGAGACCTGCCAGTGTCATGGATTGTTCTCAATCATCATCTGGGAAGACCAGGTGATGTCAATCTCAAAGGTTTTAAATGCCCAGACTTTTGTGGGGAAAAAAAATCAGCAAATAAAGAAAAAACAATATAGTATTTTTATACAATTGCGACACAAATCATTTTGTAATTGAATGCTATTAAAAATGACCTTTCCTTTTCAATCTGCAGCTTTTGTAATTTTCTGAAAATGCAATATGGCTACCTGGAGTTGTTTTGTACACAGAATGTGTACTGACCACACCCCAGAAACATCATTTCCTGCTTGTGTGATTGGCTCACCAATTTTCCCAGAAGTCTGCACTAAGATACAAGTCAGATTTCTGGCATCCCCTGCAAAAAAAATGTCATTTTTGGTGAGATACTCCCAATAGGAACACAACTAAAGGGATGCAGGCCCAGCAGCTTTCCTCATTAGAGTCCTGCAGCTGTCGCAGCTGATAGAAATTATGAAACCACTCCCATTTGACCCACTCAGCACAGAGGCACAGAGGAACAAACAGGGACTTCTTCAGAATAACAAAAGGTAGGAATCTGCAATAAAGTTTGTTAAAATCCTAGCGATGTACAGAGATCACACAGAGGGAAACAAAAGTGGGGTTACGCTTTAAGCTACTGCCTTAATTCTCACTGGTGAGGGGCAGCTCGCCTTGAGTTTTTCGGCACCATGGTCACTGCACCTACGCACACTTTTTTAAGCACCTGCCTCTTGGGACAGGCCTTTTGGCTTTGACCAGAGGAATTTTTATTCCGGCCGGAAGGCCTGCCTTTGTTTTTCACTTAGGCACTAATTCACTCCTCCACTTCCCCTTCCCCACCTTTTTGTTTGTGTGTTTTTTTTCTTTGTGGTGTGTCACTTCACTTTCACTCTTCTCTTCCTGCACAACGAGTACGGTGTGGGTCTCTGGGCCTACCTTGAAAGTCTTGGGAGGGGGTGGACATGGCCTTTTGGCTTAGTTCGCCCTCTCTCATGGGGGTCTCCCTTCGGGGGAGCCCCACACAGTACTTGGGGTGGGCTGTTTCGGCAGTCCCCCTGGAGAACGGGGTTTGCCAGGTCTCGGCCAGGCAAACCATAGGAAGTACCTCAGTCCCTGTCAGGAGTCTTGCGCCCCGGGGGATCAAGGTATAGGTCCAACCTCTTCGGAGGCCAGACCATTTCGCACACCCTGTGCAGTTTTTGTGTGTTCACGTTTGCGTGTGTGCACTTTTTTATGCACCGGGTGCTAAGTCTTTTTTGAGTGTGATTCACACGCTTCGGGCTTTAAAAAAAAAAAAAAAAAAAAATTAAGCTACTGAGCTTCGTGAACAAAGTTTTTTTTTTTTTTTTTTTATATATCAAAGTAGCTAAGGAGAGCAAGAAATCAGATTTATAATATTAATGTGCAATCATTTATATTTACATTACTAGTGATATATGTATTCTTTACATTGCATCTTTTAGTCCTGATAATAAATAAATATGTACTATGCATTTATTTTGCTAAGCCTTCCCTAGGTGAATCCTAACATTAAAAGAGCCTTCATCTGCATAGTCACTTCATCCTCCACCAGAACCATCTGCTCCAAATCCACAAAGTTACTACTCACAAAATAATTTCAGTGCCAATCTTTTGGCACTGAAAAGTAACTGCTTTTTAACTTTTTTTATTAGAAATTACATTTTCAATCATTGCTATATGTAACTACAGTAACTATAGATCCCTGCAGTTTTCTGTCTGGAGCACATCAAAATTCAATAAGTGCAGGTGACATCAGCCTTAGGCAATATTCTTCAATGTATTTATATAGTAAAACCAATTATAGTTTATCCCTGTTATTCAGTTCATTAAATTTCAATACATGTAATCCCTACCTCAATGACTGCTGAAAATAAGGTTTTACAGGCAATTATTTATGAGATATTCTGGTTCCATTTCATGTGAGAAATTCCACCTACATTACTCGAGACCATTTTATTTTACCCTCGCTATAGTGATGGATAATACATCATGCTTTTATATATAATATAATATAATCATTGACAATACTGTATTGCAGATAGGGGTTGGAAATATGTCCTTAGCAAGGGATAAATGTATATACTGTGTGTGTGTGCATATATATCTATATATATAGATATATATAGATATATATAGATATATATATATAAAAAAAAAAAAAAAAAAAAAAAAAAATATATATATATATATATATATATATATATATATATATATATATATATATATATTATTGGGACGCCTGCCTTTACACACACATGAACTTTAATGGCATCCCAGTCTTAGTCCGTAGGGTTCAATATTGAGTTGGCCCACCCTTTGCAGCTATAACAGCTTCAACTCTTCTGGGAAGGCTGTCCACAAGGTCTATGGGAATGTTTAACCATTCTTCCAGAAGCGCATTTGTGAGTTCAGCCACTGATGTTGGACAAGAAGGACTCTAATTCATGCCAAAGGAGTTGTATCGGGTTGAGGTCAGGACTTTGTGTAGGCCAGTCAAGGCCAGTCAAGTTCCTCCACCCCAAACTCGCTCATCCATTTCTTCATGGACCTTGCATTTGTACACTGGTCCAAATCATTTGGTGGAGGGGGGGTTATGGTGTGGGGTTGTTTTTTAGGAGTTGGGCTTGGCCCCTTAGTTCAGATGAGGGCAACGTAAAGCAACGTAAAGCGGATTTTCACTGCATCTGAGCACCACAAACCAAAAACCCTATTTGATTAATTTTTATTATTCAAAGCAAACTCCCCCATCCATCTATGTCTCCATGCTTTATTTTGGTGAGAAATCTCTTTGAAAACCCCTCCCTCCCTAGGATTTCTTGCCGTGGACATCTTAAGTAAGGGCAAATGATTTATGTAGCATTTACTTCCTGCCCTTAACTCAAGTATGCATGCTAGAGTGTGTGCTGAGCTGAGAAAAACCCTCCTCCTCTTCTCCCCTTCTGAAGATTCCTGTGATGTGGGACATCATTTGCATAGGCATGAAACCAGGAAATAACTGAAGAAATGTAAAAAAAAAAGTTTAAAACAAGTAAATATGATATACTTTCTTTCTATTTACTAATGCTAGCAGCCTGAGGATTAAAAATAATCAGTGTTGATTGGGAGAGTGAAGTTCCACTGACTGCGCACCAGTGCACAAAGCACATGGATTAGCGAGTTTGGGGTCGAGGAACTTGACTGGCCTGACCTCAACCCAATAGAACAGCTTTGGGATAAATTAGAGCGCAGAGTGTGAGCCAGGCCTTGGGCCTTGTGATCCCCCTGAGGAAGGCACGTGGTCCCTTGTGTCGTCACGTGTAGGGGAGGGGCCAAGCGGGTGTCGGTGATTGGAGGCTTTCCACAGCGGCTCAAATGATGCATCGGATCGTACAGAAACAGGTGCATGCTCGGCAATCCGTCATCTCATGCCATTTGAACATACTCTGCATGAATAGAGTGGTGCACCCATAGCATGCGAGTGGAATTCATTATTTTAATAAAGTTGTTTTCATCAGATGTTATTTGCACTATGGGTGTCTGTTTTTTCTCCTATACGAGAGAACAGCTGATGTTATACACCTAATATTGGGAGTCTGGTTTGAACAAGGAACAAAGGAGATTGTACATCACAACTGTGGGGATATATCTGCATATTTGGACCAAGCTTAATTGCAAGGTCACATTCAGTGAGGTGAGCACCCACCCTTTGGGGGTCACGAGAGTGGAGGTGACGCACCTGACAAGCCGTTATTATATTTTTGTATCACAATCGATCACTGGTGATTGGGACTTTCTGATTATTCATTTTTGGAAAGGACTCTTCACATTTGATTCCATGTATGCTTCACTGGTTTAGCATGAAGTTGCAGTGTTTGGTTTACTATTGTCACATCTATGTTTTAGTGTTATGTTTATGTATTAATTTATTTATCTATATATTTCACTTAGTTCACAATTTTTGGAAGGAACCCTTCACAATTGTTTTCATATATGCTTTAGCAATTAAGCACTTATCACACAAATTTGCATTGTTTGACATATTTTTGTCCCATCTATGATTTATTAATTATTTTGTTTATATAATATATTATTTTGTGGAAAGCCTTCCCAGAAGAGTTGAAGCTGTTATGGCTGCAAAGGGTGGGCCAACTCAAATTGAACACTACAGACTAAGACTGGTATGGCATCAAAGTTCATATGCGTGTAAAGGCATATATATATATATATATATATATATATATATATATATATATATATATATATATATATATATATAGATAGATAGATATATAGATAAATATATATATATATATATATATATATATATATGGATATAGATATATATACATATATATATATATAGATATAGATATATATAGATATAGATACAGTGCCTTCGGGCCCCTTGAACTTTCGATCTTTTGCCACATTTCAGGCTTCAAACATAAAGATAGAAAACTGTAATTTTTTGTGAAGAATCAACAAGTGGGACACAATCATGAAGTGGAACGAAATTTATTGGATATTTCAAACTATTTTAACAAATAAAAAACTGAAAAATTGGGCGTGCAAAATTATTCAGCCCCTTTTCTTTCAGTGCAGCAAACTCTCTCCAGAAGTTCAGTGAGGATCTCTGAATGATCCAATGTTGACCTAAATGATGATAAATAGAATCCACCTGTGTGTAATCAAGTCTCCGTATAAATGCACCTGCACTGTGATAGTCTCAGAGGTCAGTTTAAAGCGCAGAGAGCATCATGAAGAACAAGGAACACACCAGGCAGGTCCGAGATACTGTTGTGGAGAAGTTTAAAGCTGGATTTGGATACAAAAGGATTTCCCAAGCTTTAAACATCCCAAGGAGCACTGTGCAAGCGATAATATTGAAATGGAAGGAGTGGCATATGAAATATGTGGCAAAAGGTTGCAAAGTTCAAGGGGGCCGAATACTTTCGCAAGGCACTGTATATATATCTATATATATCTATATATATATATATATATATATATATATATATATATATATATATATATATATACCCTGCTCAAAAAAATTAAAGGAACACTTTTTAATCAGGTCAGGTAAGTAGCTAAGGGGGTTGTTAATACTGAATACTATTAGGAATCGGGATGAAATCCTTGAACCCATTACCAATCAGCTTCTAGATTTTTTTTTGTCAAAGCTTAATTGAACAAAATGAAATTTGAAGCTGATTGGCTACCATGCACTGCTGCAGCAGATTTTGCACTCTCCAGTTTTAGTAAATCTACCCCATTGTCAGAAGGATTGCACTTCGATTTACAAAAAATTTACAAAGGCCATGTGATTATCCCTGGGCCACTGTTACTTCTCTATCGCTTCTCTTCTCAAGGAATTTTCTTATCTACTCATTATGACGGGCTCTATGCACTGAATCACCAACCCCTTTTGTGGAAATGGAAAGCTGGCCATACACATATCATTTTTTTTTAATCAGTCAGAGGTAAATGTGGGAATCTTTCCCATTGTATCATTGTATTCTGACAGCGGGGAATCCTCCATCATCAGAATACACCAACCAGCACTGCAGCTAGTTCGAGTGGAGCAGATTAAAAATAGAAAAGTACACACATCATTTTATAAAGGTTAGGCAGGATAGGGGGAGGGGGGTAAGGGAAAATTTTTAAGAATAATTAGACTTAGGCTGGGCATACACATATCATTTTTTTTTAACTGAACAGGTTCACACATCCACATATTGGCGCTTTCAGACTACACTGATCTAAGCAAACATTTCCAACAAGTCCATTTGAGAGCAATTGGTCATTTGATTGACTGCTCTCGAATGGGAATGGCCAAAGCTGGATCAAAATTTGATTGGTCCCTGCTAAACAGGCTGAATTATGATCAATCTATGGCCAACCTAAACGTAAACGCTGAAAAAAAAAAGAAAAAAAATTCGGCCCCTGCAGGATAACGTCATAATGTGCTAGTATGCACTGCTAGTATGATAGACCCACCTTAAAATGAAGGTCTACAGCGGCACACTGTCATTGCACCATCTTTACCCAGTCTTCCTTCCAGGTTTTTCAGCATTCAGCCCTTTAAATGGCTGAGACACGATGACGTCACTTCCTCACATGCATGCAGGAGTCACAGCCGCAGCACAGTTCTCTCAATGGACTGCATGCTGTCCATTGAGAGCGAAGTGTGCATGCGCGTGTGACATCACCGGCTCCTTCTAAAGTAAATATCTCCTAAACGGTGCACATTTAGTAGATATTTACTGTACCTACAGGTGAGCCTTATTATAGGCTTACCTGCAGGTATAAATCCCAATCCAGACTTTACTACCACTTTAAGTCTCCCCTTATCACTCAGGACACATTTTTGATGTTTTGGCTGGGCAAGGTAGCTGCGATAAACATGAATTGCCTCCCTGAAACTGCTCTAGTGCTTTAGGGGTTCTTCCAGTGGCTGTTCCCTCATACATCCTCAGATTTCTGCAGCATCAGATAGTGAACTTTATCTGGATTACCTTTAAGCTGAGACCTATCACTGGGCCTCCCAAAGTTTGCCAACTATTATCAAGCTGCTAAACTTACCCAGATTCCTCTATTTCATACAATTAACACCTTGAAGACTAAGTGATTTTCTGACACTTGCTGCTTGTTAAAATCAGTATTTTTTGCTAAACAATTACTTAGAACCCCCAAACATTATATATATATATATATATATATATATATATATATATATTTTTTTTTTAGCAGAGACCCTAGAGCAGAGATGGCAAACCTTGGCACCCCAGATGTTTTGCAGAGTGCATGAGCATTATGGGAAATGTAGTTCCAAAACATCTGGGGTGCCAAGGTTTGCCATCACTGCCCTAGAGAATAAAATAGTGGTTGTTACAATATTTTATGTCACACTGTATTTGTGCAGTGGTCTTTCAAAAGGAATTTTTTTGGGGAAAAATACACTTTCATGAATTAAAAAAAGAAAATCAGTAAAGTTAGCCCAATTTTGTTTTAAAAATATTAGAGATGATGTTGCGCTGAGTAAATACGTAGATACCTAACATGTCATGCTTTAAAATTGCTCACACTGGAAAGGCCATAAACTACGGTACTTAAAAATCTCCATAGGCGACAGTTACCAGTTTAGAGTTACAGAGGAGGTTTTGTGTTAGAATGTTTGCTCTTGCGCTAATGGTCGCGGCGATATCTCACATATGTGGTTTGAACACTGTTTACGATTGGGAATTTGACTTACGTATGAGTTTGCTTCTGCATGCTCTCATGGAGGGATGGGCGCTTTTAATTTTGTTTTCTTATCTATTTTATTTTTACACTGTCCCTTTCAAAAACATTCAAAAACAACTTTTATTGCTGTTACAAGGAATGTAAACATCTCTTGTGACAGTAATAGGCAGTGACAGGTACTCTTTTATGGAGGAATCTGGGGCCTTATAAACCCCAGATCCCTCCTTTGCACAAGTTTGGCTGTTTTTGAATACTGAAATTTTTTAAAAATCTGGTGCCTTTAAGGCTTCAGTGATGCCATGACGTCGCTTACGCATTACTAGATCCGAGACTGAATCAAAGCTGTATCTAACTTTGTTTGGGTCCTAGACCAGCCAGTGAATGTGCCGGCTGGACGCACGGGCCTCCCAGTGGAATAGGAGAGCCCAGGCAAGTCCTGGAAAGTGGCGGGAGGGGGGGTGTTGTACGTCCCCTCCCACTTTATAATAACAGCTGAATGGCTGCTTAGCAAAATCGGTTGTTATTACAAGAGAGTCAACCATGGGCCTTAGAAAAGGGTACAGGGGTGATGCCTGCAGGCATCACCCTGGTACAACCCCTTGAAGCAGAAGGCCTCATATTTGCATTACATCGGCGTGGAGGGGTTATTGAAATCCCCATATGCTTAGCTCTAGAAGCTGTAGATTGTGACACAGTCCATATAAAAAACCATCCCTGACCTAATCCCAGTGACAGATGATGTCTAACCAACCTGATCCCAAAGCATAATATACAGGTTTGGTATTCTGTTAAATATTGTGAGGATCTGCAATCTCTGCCCATGTCTGTTATTGCTTTTACCCATAACTCAACCTTCCTGCTGGCTTCTGAAGACCTGGCAAGCTTTCTAGAATGGTCAAATGGGACTACATGAGCTGAAAGGTTTAGAATTAAAGCCAGGGTCAAACTTCCAAATACTAAGTTAATACCGTATCTCCAAGTCAATATTTCTTAGCAAGTAGTGTTGCTAATTTCCAGAGAGCCCACTGCTTCTTACTCCTTCTCCCCCTTGCTGGTGAACTATTCTACAAACAACTCCCTGCCTATACTCCTCAATGAGCTTCTGACGTAAATCCAGATATTGCCAATAAAGGGCAATCCCAGATTTGGCCAAAATGAAATCTAGATCATGCAATGACTTATCAATCAACACTAGTTATAAAGTCAAATAGGTCTGCAGTTACTCCCTCCTTTGTTTCATGAGCATGTGGGCAACAGAACGTCAAACTTTTTACCATATGCAATGAACACGTCATGTGGTTCAGTAATTCTGGGTGAAAATTTTTCAAATGCTAACTAAGCTGATGGGTTCCAGTATTCCACCTCAATCCAAATATGCGCTTCTTAATGTTGGACTTTCTGAGCTTTTCAAGGTCCATATTAATGGGTCATGTTCTCATTGCCATGATGCAGACAATATGCAAGGCACGGAAATCTACCACTCCCTATTGCCGAAACTAGATCTAAAATTACAAAGGTTATGTTACATGGAAAAAAATCAAGGTTAGACTCTATGATGAAATGGAAAAACTACTTGATGATATAGTATCCCTGGTTTACAAATTTTCTTCCTCCAGACTTTGATGCAGAATTTTTACACCTGTAGGGAGCAGGTATCCCTTTCCCTCCACCCTCTCCCCTTTTTCCTTTGCTTAATTTCCTCTTGACCTGGTCGGATTAAACTCCTCCCCATCCAACTTCTCTGAATCTGGATCTGAATTGCCATGATGTTTTTGTGAATTTTACATTTATCATATAGCTGTTGAGCGCACAAACCCTGCTGAAATGATAAAAATAACTGCTGCCCTGTAAATGTGAACCACATTAAAACCATTAAAAACTCATAAAGTAAGGCGCTGTTATAAACTGTGTATACAGAGAAACACACCAAAAAACTCATTGTATGACAAAATAATGTAAAAACTGGCATATATGTGTGATTACTATTATATGCCATAAACGTCAACCTATATGGCCATATTATAATAAACAAGTGAGTAAATCACAACACCCTACAAAGTGACATGTAATACAATTACTGTCCGTGCAATAGAACCAAAGGGTATAATTTAGGTGCTATAATAGTATTCGTGATAGTCTACTGTGATCAAAATATAAACGTCACTAATCTGTGACAATCCACTCCCAAATGAAAGTGCTCTTCTGCCTTATAAACAGTACTCCACTTCGTGAATGACAAATATACTGCGCTCGCCAGAGTCCCCAGGTCCCAGGGAGTACTAGGCTATGTATAAGTAAGACCGCCAGATCCTCCAGGTATCCTTTCACAGCCCACGCTGTAAATCTGAGTCCTTGAACTCCCCCCAGATGGCCAATGATAGCCACATGAAAGCAAACAAGAACAGAATAATTGTGCAACACCGTTTATTAAAAGGCTTCCCTATACAACATAGCTAGTTAATATGTTTACATAAAATGGTGCCCAGGCCGGCACCAGCTCAGATCGCCCCCAACAACTCCCTGGCTTCAATACACTCTCACCCCTCACTCTGCGGGCTGACGTGCGCTCCACCGAGGCGCCGGACGTGACGTCAGTGGTTCGACTTGTACTTCAAACGGCAACCAGATCTCTATGCATTTCGCCTTTCATAGGCATCATAAGGAAATCCCTGATGATGCCTATGACAGGCAAAATTTCCTGATAATGCCTATGACAGGGATTTCCTGATGATGCCTATGACAGGCGAAATTTCCTGATGATGCCTATGAGAGGAATTTCCTGATGATGCTTATTGCTTATGAGAGGCGAAATGCATAGAGATCTGGTGGCCGTTTGAAATACAAGTCGAACCAATGACATCACGGCCGGCACCTCAGTGGAACACATTTATTAGACATTAATTGCAGTGTGTTGAGTTATTTTGAGGGGACAGCAAATTTACACTGTTATACAAGCTGTACACTCACTACTTTACATTGTAGCAATGTGTCATTTCTTCAGTGTTGTCACATGAAAAGATATAATAAAACATTTACAAAAATGTGAGGGGTGTTCTCACTTTTGTGAGATACTGTGTATATATATATATATATATTTATATATATATATATATATATATATATATATATATATATATATATGTTCTGCTTTTTAGGAGAGTGCTCTGGTGGAGATGCAGGAAGGCTGATGACACTGTCAGGGTAAGAATAGGAAGACCAAGAAAAATCAATGGCGCCCGCTTTACAGTGACCTTGCTATTTAACAGTAGAACAAAAAAGCAAAGAATATTGATGTGACAGGGCCACACAAGATGTTGCAGGACAAAGTCCCCAAGCTCTGATGTGACCCTGTCATATCACAGAGTAGAGCTCTATGTCTTCATTCAAACCCTTGGGGTTAAGAGACCCCAGGGTAAAAATCCAGTACGCCTCTTTTTTACAAAGCCTCTGATATTTTTTGCCACTGTCCATATCATTACTGATGGCTTCTATCCCAAAGACCCTCAGACCTTCTGTACTGCTATTATGTACATCTAAAAAGTGTCGGGGACTGAGTACTTCTCTTTTTGGTGGGTGATGCTGCTTTTATGTTCCCCTAATCTGACTCTTAGGGGGCGTGTCGTGTAGTCCGGCCCATATATAGTAGCCCACAAGGGCACAGCAGGCCGTAGACAAGGTGGTTGGTGCTACAATCTGTGGCAATCAATTCCTTTTACCGGTGACTACACGTCCTCTTCAGTTCTGGTATATGGGGAGTCTGGCAAATCACGTCATCCCTCCCTCCCCCTGTGTGGTTGGTGGGCGGGAGTAGGCACGGGTGGCCGTCTGTGACACTTTGAGATGTTTGTTGGCCTTTGAGGCCGCCAATCACAGTGTGGGGTGTAGGATATAGACATATATTACCATAATTGCAATTTTACATTTCAGTCTATGTATGTTGAGGCCTTGCATAAACCTTGGTTACTATGTCAATGTACTAGCTTAAATCAACGATTCACAGTATTCACACTTTTTATGTTTGTTTTAATTTTTAGTGTAATTTTATCACTTTACCTTTGTTATAGCCATCATCATCATTTGCAATTGCTTGTGGCTGGTTTCTGCACATATAGATGACAGTTTGCACTGTGTGGTCCCTTATTGTATGGGCATTATAGGCCTTCAGTAAACAAACCCCATCCTAATGACCTCTGCTCTCTGTGGGGCGGGGTAGAGTACCATTGGTGGTGCAGACCGGCTATATAACATCTTGTGTATTGATGGTGGGTCAGTAGTTCTTTTGGCTCTGAAGAAGAGGGTTCTCCCTCGAAACGCATCAGCCAGGTATATGTGGATACCAACACATCATCCAGAGCCATAGGAATATCCTGGAAATCCTGGAGGTGATTGTTTCCAATGTCCTTACATGCATGCAATTATCATACATTTGTGAGTACAATGTATGCTACCTTTTTTGGATTTTATTAAACTTTTTTAGTGGCAATGCACAAGGTTGGTGCGCCCTTCTCTTGTTGTTGTTTTTCAGTGTATTTGGATACCCTTGGTCCTGAGGGGGCAGCAATACCTTATGTGGTGTGTACAAAGACCACACAAGACCACTTTCCTTCTTGCATACCACTTGAGTGTAGGATAGACACTATTTTGGAATATCTTTTGTTTGCACTGATCATCAGTGTCCTGATTAACAGTGCAGTCCCAACAGTGCCCACCAGTGCTGCCAATCAGTGCCCATCAGTGATGCCTGTCTGTGCCAATCAGTACTGCCTGTCAGTGCCAATCAGTGCCACCTATCAGTGCAGCCCATCAGTACCACCTATCAGTGCCCATCAGTGCCTCCTTATTAGTGCCCATCAGTGGAGCCTCATCAGTGCCCATCAGTGCCACCTTATCAGTGCCCATCAGTGCTACCTATCAGTGTCCATCAGTGCAGCTTATCAGTGCAGCGTTATCAGCACACATCAGTGAAGAAGAAAAATTACTTATTTACAAAATTTTATAACAAAAACAAAGAAAAACATTTTTTTTTCAAAATTTTCAGTCTTTTTCTTAGTTTAGCAAAAAGTAAAAAACCCAGTGGTGATTAAATATCACCAAAAGAAAGTTCTATCTGTCGCAAAAAAAAAAAAATGATAGAAATTTTGTTTGGATACAGTGTTGCATAACCATGCAAGTGTCATTCAAAGTGGGATAGCGCTGAAAGCTAAAAATTGGCCTGGGCAGGAAGGGGGTGAAAGTGCCCAGTAGGCAAGGGGTTAATAAAAGTGGGCTGCCAATCCCTTAAAGCGGAGTTCCACCCTAAAAATGAACTTTGCATCATGAGTAAAAAAACCTGAAAAAGAATTGGATAATAATTAATATATTTTTTTTTCACCTACCTTGTTTTTAATGAAAATAAACTTACCTTCCTTCCTCCTCCTCCTTGTGCGTCCGCAGCCCCTGATGTCACTTCCTCCTTTGCATTGTGTCCTGGGAGATGAGCGTCATCAATCCCAGGATGCAATGGGAATGGCCGCTACTCTGATTGCTGAACGCAATCTACAGCGCATGCGTGAGATTGCGATCTGCATTCTGGGTAGCCAGGAACCCGGAAGAGGGACACAGCGGGGGACACCATGGCTTCAGATACCCTCACCGGAGATGGCCACGCTCTGCAATCAATTTTAAAGGTAAGAATTTATCTTTATTTCATAACTATAATGTCCTGTAATGTGGGGTTAGGTAATTGGGGATATGTTAGGATTGGAGGGGTATTTTTAGCTTAAAAATGTATTTTTGCCCGGAATTCCGCTTTAACTATGGTTCCTGTCTGACATGAACTTACTTGATAAATGCATCTACCACAACAGCACAACATCCCCCATATCACAATATATTACCCCTGATCTCCTAAGATGCAGTGCTTGATGCCTTAGCAATCCTTTACAGTGGCTGTGTTGCTTGGTTTAGTAAAATCTGATCACAGGGTCACTTTCAACTTCAACTTGTTTCCTCGGGGACTTCAAAGGATAGGAATAAAAGTTGCTCATTTTGATGGTAAGCAAAAATCTATATTGCTCTGATTGTTACATGTCCTGCAGTCTTAGACAATTTTCTTTAACAAGATGAATCCACCTACATATGTTGCTATGTCTTTTCTGACAACCAGACTCAGTTTATTAAAACATTAATGCTTTCCAGGCCCCTTTATAAATATCTTTTTGTGCCTGAAAACAGAAACATTGAACATAAATTCCAGCAACAGATCGGAGATTGTCACGCAGAGCTGTACAGTGCCAGAGGCAATGTACTGATAGAGCAAGACATGGTTCTTCTAGAATTATTATTTATAAGCAATAGGGGTGGGGGAGTTGTGTACCAACATGAAATAATGATGACATTTTTTATGTGGGTAGGGCAATTTTATTTTTTCTCAATAAATGTAAATAACTATAGACTGCAGTAAACAGCAATATTGGCAAGCACAACACATTTTTTAAAAGACCTTGCTTTATGACATAACCATTATAGTAGTTGAAGAGCAATGCATCCACTGTGTGAGGGAGGTAGAAATGTAGAAACACAGAACAGTGACTGCATAAAAAAGACACAGCTGTCCATCGACTCTGCCGAAATATTATTTTTTGCTTATGACCTGTTGACCACCTGCTCCTTCTCAATAAACTCCATTCCCCTGGCCTCCAAGACTATGCTTTCTCCTGGTTCTCCTCCTTCCTATCACATAGCTCCTGTTATCTACAACTCTGTCTCCTCCTCTCTATTTCTTCTTTCTGTAGGGGGTCCCACAAGGCTCTGTTCTTGGAGCGCTTCTCTTCTTTATCTACACCTCCTCCCTTGGTCACTTGATAACCTCCCATGGCTTCCAATACCATCTCTATGCCATTGACACCTAAGGGCTCTTTCACACGGAGCGGACCGCATTGCGATCCCCTCCGGCACTTTTTTTTTTTTCACGGAGTGGATGACATTTGTGTCATCCGCTCCGTATGTCCGCATATCATCCCATCCGTTTGTGGATGATATACGGACATAATGTATGTCTATGGGCATTACGGATGTCAACGGATGACACCGCTGACATCCGATTTTGCATCCGTTCCGTTTTTTACACGGAACAATAATAGGGTTCTGTTCCCTTCCAAAAAACGGAACAGAACTGAAAGGGCGAAAATCGGATGTTAACGGATGGTTATCCGCTGACATCCGCAATGCCATTGACATACATTATGTCCGTATATCATCCGCAAAAAAATAAGATGATATACGGACATGCAGAACGTCCGTGTGAAAGAGCCCTAAATCTCTCTCTCTACTCCTCACCTCCCTCCTTCAGTCTCCTCTCAGATTACTAACTTACTAACTGATGTGTCAGCATTGATGTTGCACAACTTCCTTAACCACTTCCCGCCCTATAGGCAATTGACGGCGGGAATGTGGTTGTGTTATCCTGACCGGACGTCATATGACGGCGGCAGGATAACACAGCTCTGGGCGCAGAGCGGCGATGCGAGGTGTCAGTCTGACACCTTGCATCTCCGATCTCGGTAAAGAGAATACTGACGTAGCTCTTTACCATGTGATCAGCCGTGTCCAATCACGGCTGGTCACATCGTAAACAGGAACAGCCGTTGATCGGCTTTCCTTAGTTCGTGCCTGACAGGCACGAGTAAAGGAGCGCCGATCGGCGGCTCCCCTGACAGGGGGAGGGGGGTCGGCACTGGTAATCAGATCATTGATTACCAGTGCAGACCCTCGGGGGGGGGGATGCCACTAGAACCACCAGGGATACCCACTATGACCCCAGGGATGCCCACTATGACCCCAGGGATGCCTACTATGGCCACCAGGGATGGCAATCAGGGCTCAGGGAGCCCCCCATTGCCCTCCCCATCAGTGCTGCCCGCCAGTGCCCTCCCTATCAGTGCTGCCCAAAAGTGCCCATCATTGCCATCCTTTAGTGTCGCTCACCAGTGCCCATTATTGCCCGCCAGTGCCGCCTATCAGTGCCCATTAGTGCCCATCAGTGCTGCCCGTCAGTGCCGATCAGTGCCGCCCATCAGTGCCCACCAGTGCCGCCTATCAGTGCCCATTAGTGCCCATCAGTGCCACCTATCAGTGTCCATCAATGCCGCCTATCAGTACCCAGCAGTGCCGCCTATCAGTGCCCACCAATGCTGCATATCTGTGCTACCTATCAGTGCCACATATCAGTGCCTATCAGTGCCGCATATCAGTGTCGCCTATCAGTGCCGCCCCATCAGTGCCACCCCATCAGTGCCACCCCATCAGTGCCTGTCAGTGCAGTCTCATCAGTGCTCATCAGTGCAGGAAAAAACATATTTATTTACAAAATTGTATAACATAAACAAAAAAACCTTTTTTTTTTTCAAACTTTTCGGTATTTTTTTATTTGTTTAGCAAAAAGGAAAAAACCCACAGGTGAGCAAATACCACCAAAAGAAAGCTCTATTTGTGGGGGAAAAATGACATAAATTTGGTGTAGGTACAGTGTTGCATGACCGCGCAATTGTCATTCAAAATGCAACAGCGCTAAAAGGGGAAAATTGGCCTGGGCAGGAAGGGAGGGAAGTGCCCTGTATTGAAGTGGTTAAACTAAATCTCTCTAAAACCAAGCTCATAATATTCCCCCTGCCCGTGCCCCCTTTCATGAGTCTTCCATCAAAATCAATAATGCAATCATCAATCCCTCCCCTCACACCAGGATAATAGGTGTAATCCTAGACTCTGACCAGTTCTTTCAGCCCCAAATACAATAGTTGTTAAAAGCTTGTAGACTTCACCTCCGTAATATCTCTAAAATTCGCCACTTTTTAATTAATGAAACAACCAAGCAACTCATTCACTCCCTTATAATCTCTTGCCTTGACTTTTTCAACTCCCTTCTCATAGGCCTACCTCTACGCAGGCTATCCCCTCTTCAGTTCTTCATGAATGCTGCTGCCAGACTCCTCTACCTTACAAACCACTCAGTGTCTGCTACCCCTCTCCGCCAATCCCTACACTGGTTTCTGATTGCCAAGCGAATTTAGAAAAACAACAACATACAAAGCGATTCAATACTCTGCTCTGAGCTACATCACTAGTCTGGTCTCCATATATCACCCAAACCGTCCTCTCCGCTCCTCTCAAGACCTCTTGCTCTCATGCTCCCTTGTTTCTTTCTCCCATGCTTGTCTCCTAGACTTCTCCAGAGCCTCTCCTATCCTTTGGAACCCTCTACCTCAATCTGTCCGGCTATCTCCTACTCTGGCTGCCTTTAGGTGATCCTAGAAAACTCATCTCTTCAGGAAAGCCAACAACGCATCCAACAATCTTTTATCACTTCCATCAGCTCATCTCCCACAACCTTTTATTATAACCTTTTGTACCACTTGCCCCACCCTCTTAGATTGTATTTTAATGTATTGTAACTATACTGTTTCCCTTGTATAAATCATGTATAATAAAAATTAGATTTTATATATATATATATATATATATATATATATATATATATATATATATATATATATATATATATCTTTTTTTTCTCTGAGTACACTGTAGATCTATGTTTGTCCCAAGCATAGATGAATCAGCTTACTGTTAAGTAGGAGAGTATCTGCAGTAAATACCAGCGAGTTTAGTCAATTTGCCTTTATGAATAACAAGTGCACCACCAAACAGGTCAAATATATTATTTGCAGCTCACAGTAATCTACACTGTAGTATTTAATTGCAGTTTATGTACTGTGTGTCAACCAGTGCAGAGTTACAATAAAAGCATCTGTCGAAAAATGACATTGAAACCCATGTAACAGAATATCATTTTGCAAGGGTATTTTACCTTAGTTTAGTGAATAGGGTAATGCTCTGCTGGCTTTCATAATTTAATCATGTGCAAGCAAAAATATGATTGGGAATTGAAAAGTTATGTAGCACTACCCCTGTAGGGGCTGCTGAGTATAGATCTAACTTGGGTCTCCCTCTGATTATCCTGTTGCCAGATACCACGTATTTTCACACACTGCCAGGTGCACACACACACTTTCGCTCGTTGTCTCCAATGACCAGTCTGGGGGATTTGTTTTTGGTGTTTTATTTGGAGAACTTAGATAAGAGAAAGAATCAGTGGTACTTTGTACAGGTGAGGACAACTCTCACTTGGCCTCACTTAGTGGAACTGAATAGCAGATCTTCTGCTGAACCATACAGTACTTGCATGGGAAGAAAAAGTCCTTTGCTTGTGTTAGCAGCAGACTCAATGAACTCTGTTTCTTCAGGACACTATCAAGTACCCCCTTTACACCCAGTTTGCTGACTTTCTAGCACCAGGAGGGGGATTTTAACAGCAACAGCCTCTAGGACCCCTATGGGAAGTCTGTACTCACAAGGACCTGTTCGCAGGTCACCTTCCTCTTTGATACCAGATGAGATCAATGGACATCCTCCCTCAGTCAGCCCTCAAAATAGTCCCTGGGTTTCAAAATCTCTGTTTCTGCCCCCTCAGTTCGACCACCTGAGGCCACATGGCAGTCTGCATTAGGGAGAGGCGACAGCCCCCTCCCCACCTGGACCTCGCTCTGCAGCCGAAGACCAGGAGCCCCACGTGCACCTCAGATATAAGTACAGTCACCCAGCATGCACCCGGGCACCTCCAATGCCTATTGGCCAGGGCTGTACAGATATCCCCTGTTCTCATCTGCATGGTTTCCTTCCACTGTCCAATACACTGTATTACTATTGGATCAGTGTGAAACATCAAGCCAGAATAAGCAGTATCAGAGCACACTGGGCGGGTTCTATCCAATAATCACAGCTCTCTGTTAAGCAGACAGCTCCTAGATTTACATGTCTGTCTCTCTGTTAATAAAAAAAACTATATACATCTACAGTAGTTAATTTTCATCACAATAACTAAGCTAAGGGAAAATTTCCTTGCAACGTAAACATTTCCTTGCTAAGTGAACAGATTATTTGTCTTCAGTAAATCCACCCCACTATGTAACTCTATACAATATGCCTCATTGAGGGTACACTGAAGCTGATTTACAAGGAGTTGGGAATCAATAATCAATAATTCATTTTAATAATCCAATCATGTGAAAAAACAAATTCATGTTATTTTATTTTATCTAGAAAATATTGGGTATTAAAAGTGAATGCAGCTACAATTTATTGAGTGAAGATTGTCAACCCCTTTAGTAAATCAGCCTAATTGTATCAACATGCATGCAACTTCAGTCTTTCGCTATCTTCTTTCAAATATGGCCTAAAATTACATTAAAGTGTAAGTGTTTAGTTCCTGTCCTAAAGATGCAACGGGCAATGAGTTACCATTTAGAGGCCCACTTTTTTGACTTATGTTTATAGGGCCAGTTTCTCTCAAATCTCTTGACTCACATCCTTGTACCAAAACCTCTTACTATCTGTGTTGTTTGTGTTGTTTTATTTTTAGAGAACTTGGATAGGGTTGATGGAACTGCCTGGGATACTCCAAAAACAGGAACTATGTACTTGAGGACTAAGTATTCTCTTTCTGGACAAGCTGTAGTAAAGTCTGTGCTTGTAACAACCAGTAGACTAAAGCTTTGGAACATTAGTAGTTAAGTGCAAACACTTTCCATAGAGCCACTAGAGCAGAGTCCTTTTATAGAGGGATGGATAGACTAAGCTCTTCAGAACACCAGCCAGTTTCCCTTTTAACTAGACCCACAGCTGACTCTCTAGCACCAGCGGGTGAAAACGGCATAGAGGTACCCAAGAAATCTTAGAAGCGTCTGTACTCACACAAGGCCCAAACACAGCTGGCTGCCTCCTTCCAACTTCCAAGCGACACCTTACTACGGTGATACCAGACCAGATCTTCAGCAGACAGCACCCTCAGCCGGCTCTCTTTCTAGCTCCTGGGTTTCAGCATCCCAGGCCTTCAGGTCGCCTACATGAGGCCTCCCGACAGCAGCATTGCCTGGAAGGGCAGCATGCCCTCTAGGCTGGATTAATCCGCTCCAGAAAAAGATCCAGAGCTTAGCGTGCTCACAGAATATATACAGTCTCCCAAAATGCATTCAGAGCCTGTCCCTCTCGGATTGGCAAGGGCTGTAATGCAGTAATCTTCATAGCTCCACACCTATAATCCAGAAACTTCTCAAGCACTCTGCATGCAGGGGGAACTTTCAGACTGGCAGGAGCTGAGCAAACTGAGTAGACCTGACTGACAGAATGCAGCTTCACTGATTACAGTGACCAACTAAATTTACCTTACCAAATCAATTACAGCCTCACTGACTACAGTAAGGCAACTAAATTTACCTGCCAATAACACAGCTCTACAAAACACAGTGAGCCATACAATCCATCTATCTAAACATTGCACATATCTAGGAAGGTGCTACAATAAAGAAGTAAATCATAAGTTTTGTGTACAAATGGAAGTGGAAATTGTTGACTTTTTCCACCAATTTGAATAGGCAAACATAAGACCTTCATTCAAATAATGCCAATAGATAAAGGTAATATACTTGAAAAAACACAAGGAAAATTTGCACTTTCAATCATTTATTCAACACACATATCAATAGATGTAATGTAAGTACACCCTTGGCCTCAGAAGCTGGTAAAGCACCTTTTAGCAGGAATAGATCTTTTATAGACATTTTACATAACTGCCCACCAGTATCTGACATTTATACTGTTACATATTGATCCCTCACAGTTATTAATTCCTTTGCTCCCAAGATGTATGTCGGTGTCTTTGCATGAACTGCCAGTTTCAAATCCTATAACTACATTGCAGTGGGGTTCAAATCAGGGCTTTGGCTAGGCCAGTCCAAAAACCTCAATTTATACTTTTTGAGCTTTCCTTGATAGGTGTTCTATAGTGCTTTAGGTCGGTATCACATTGAAACTTTTGAAAAATTGGCCTCGCATCTTCCTGAAGCACACTTTGATATGATTCAGAATCCGTAATTGACTTGATGATTGAAGCTGTTTATCCCCAATCCATAACATATCAACCACCATGCTTCACAGTTGGTATTATGTTCTTCTCCTGAAATGCTGTCTTCAGCTTGCACCAAACATGTCTACGATTACAGCGACCTGGTCTTCGCCTATATGTTTGTAGGAAAACTGTAATCTTGCTCTAGCACGGAATGTGCTGGCCAAATTAGCAGGCATTTGAAATCAATGCCACTTGTAGATAATTTTTAATTACATTCCAGATCGTTTGGTAGTCTTTTTAAATCTCTTGCTAGACCCATAAGCATATAAAACCTTTTTTTCTAAGGCCTTGGAGAGCACTTTTGATCTGGCATGATGATACTACACATGTCATAAGCACAAAGAACACCAGACCCTAGACATCTGGGATTTCAAAAAGACAAGTTCTATCTGCATATTCCCTACATTTTAATCATTGACACCTAATCTATAGGATTGTAAGCTCTTATGACCAGGGCCCTCTTAACCCTCTTGTGTTGTATTGTACTGTGACTGTACTGTCTCCCTTTATATTGTAAAGGGCTGCACAAACTGTTGGTTATTTATACATCCTGTATCATAATAATAATGATAATAATCATAATAATAATCAGGAAAACCTAATATAATGAATTAAAAGTTGTGGTAAATGTAAATACTAAAGTTTGCACCCACCATGTCAATTTTATGTCATTTGCCCAAGTATATCAACTTCATCTGTGGGCACTTTTTTGGATTAAGATTTAATGGTCCTTGTTTAAATATGTTGAAAATGTTAGTAATTTCCATGAGGTCTACTTATTTTTTTAATTGACTCTATGTCCAAAATACTTAGCCTTGTTCAACCCTGACTACAGCCAATATAAGCCACCCAAAAAATATTTACGAGAATGCAGATGTTATTAATGTCAAATCAATATAATAGCAAAACAAGAAAACTTAACAACTATCCAACCTTATGGACTCCGCAACTCTTCCTAAACTTTCATAAAGGCTCCAGCTAGATTGTCCGAATTCTACCCCCAAACATCCACTTTAACACCTGAAATTCATCCACGAATCAGCTACAAAACATACAGCACATGACGTGTGGTAGTTTAGCGCATGCAAAATTGCAAACTTTTGCATGTCTTTGTTGTGCTCACAAAAAAACTGTTTCTGATGTCTTCAGAATGAGAATATTTTACTGAACTAGGTTCCATTGAAAAAAAAAAGATAGCATGTGAAAGAAGTTGAATGGGGAATGCAAACCTTTAGCAAAACAGGCTGAATATAGAGTATTACACAATTACCCCAAGATTAATGAGATTATCTTCACAGTTAACCACTTGCCGACCAGCCACCGTACTTATACTGCGGCAGGTCAGCTCTGTCCCGCAATACAACCTACCTGTACCTTTTTGTGGGACAACTATCGCTCCTCGTGGAAACAGAAAGACGGTCTGCAGATGTAAACACTGCAGACTGTTGTTCTGTCAGTAATGAACACAGGGACCCTGTGTTCCTCCTATTTAGAAACACAGGTCTCTGTGTTCATCCAGCAAGCCCATCCCACACACAGTTAGAAAACACCCCCTAGGGACACATTTAACTCTTTGACCGCCCCTGGTGTTAACCCCTTCCCTGCCAGTGTCATTAGTACAGTAACAGTGCATATATTTAGCACCGATTACTGTAGTAATGTCACTGGTCCCCCCAAAAGTGCCAAAAATGTCAGTTAGGGGTCCGATCTGTTCGCCGCCATTACTAGTACAAAAAAAAAGAATAAATAAAAATGACATAAATATTTTTCCCTAGTTTGTAGGCAAGATAACTTTTGTGCAAACCAATCAATATACACTTATTACTTGTTATTTTTTTTTTTACCAAAAATATGTAGCAGAATACATATTGGCCTAAAATGATGAAAAAATTAGATTTAAAAAAAAAATTCTTAGGAATGTTTTATAGCAGAAAGTAAAAAAAAAAAAAAAAAATATATATATATATATATATATATATATATATAATTTTTTTTTTTTTCAGAATTGTCTCTTATTTTTTGTTTATAGCGCAAAAAATAAAAACTGCAGAGGTAATCAAATACCACCGAAGAAAGCTCTATTTGTGGGAAAAAAAGTACATTAATTTTATTTGGGTACAGCGTCCCGCGCAAATGTCAGTTGAAGTAACGCCGTGCCGTATCGCAAAAAATGGCCTGGTCATTAATGGGGTAAAACCTTCCGGTCCAGAAGTGATTAAAGAAGAATTGCAGGAACAAACATACCAATTCACCTATATGCAGTATCAATCTGATGCTGCAGCTGTCACACGCTGGCTCTAACCCCGAGAACTGATTGATCATGTGACTGCTGATCACTCAGTTATTGGGTCAGTCACCGCTCTGTGCTCTGCCCCTCCAGCGCTCAGTGAAGTGCCAGGCTGTGGAGGGGGCTGGAGTTGCTGGTTTATGCTCTCAGAGGCTGAG
This sequence comes from Pelophylax lessonae, assembly GCF_965119305.1. NCBI lineage: Eukaryota > Metazoa > Chordata > Amphibia > Anura > Ranidae > Pelophylax > Pelophylax lessonae. The sequence continues at coordinate 68,770,247 of NC_138771.1, read as the reverse complement.
CCATCTGCTGGTCAGGCATCTGAGTGGATCCTGACATTATTGTTGGGATATATCCAGGGATTGGAGCGGCTCTATGATGTCAGTCGACAGCGGATTTTAGACCGCTGTCAGCTGATTTTGCATCACAGGAGTACAAAAGTAAGTATGTTCCTGCGACCCACATGAGAAGTATGACTAAAAAAGCTTTGGCCATACTTCACTTTTACATTTGATGCTTAAAGTTCTAAATATAGTTATAGACTAAAGCAATAAGTAGCTAACCTTTATTAAATATAATTTTTTTTTTTTTATAACTCCAATTTAATATCTAAATATATATTTAGAAAAAAAAAGAAAAAAAAAAACCACATAGCAATTTGCCCAGTGAAAATGCATGTATATTCATTTTGTGCAAATGGGGCAAAAATAAATGTTATTTGGCTATTTCCTTTGCTTGGTTTTCATTGATTTAAAATGGAAAATACTGCATGTGTCCACTAGATGATAATAAATATATTTCCTATCATGCGTAGCACAGTCTAGTGGCCAAATGCTGTATTTTCTGTATTAACCACTTCAGGACCGCCCACCGCACTTATACTGTGGCAGGGCATCTGCAGCGCTGGATCACATACATGTATGTGATTTTGTAGTTCCAGATAGGGGGTGCACATGCCCGCTCCCCCGGATCTGCTATTATTTGCTCCAGCACAAGCTGATCAGCAGGTCAAGGTCAATGATTTATGGCCGGAATTGGCTGAGAAAATGACAGAAGAAAGCCCTGTGTTGGTAAACAACACAAAGCTCTCCACAGACAGCAGCCATGTGCCATTTTTTCCTCTCTGCAAAGCAGAGAGTAAAAACCGGCACATTGCTTTAGCAAAAAACCACCACAGTACACATTGTTAGACACACAGTTAACCCCTTGATTGACCCTAAATGTAAACCTCTTCCCAGCCAGTGTCATTAGTACAATGGCAGTGTATATTATTAGCACTGATCACTGTATTAGTGTCATTGGTGATGCCAGTGTGAGTTAGTCAGTTTCCTCCCAGCGTCAGTTAGTGTCAGATTGGCCACCGCACTATGTCACTGATCGCCACCATTATTAGTTTATATAAAAAAAAAATTCCAATATATTTACCATCATTTGTAGATGCTTTAACTTTCACGCAAACCAATTAAAGCAAAACTTTACCCATAATAACTTGCTTTTTGCTGGAGGCTGACAGTTTTCTGAAGCCCAGAGCCCCCAAACTGCAGTAAATCATAAAGTGGAACTAAACCCATCGACTTAATGGTTTAAAAAAAAAGTTACATTCAATAACTGTCACATTTGCTTGTGTCCTCAACCAAACTGTCAATCCATCAAATGGCTGGTGTCATAACTGATCACATGTGCAGCATCATGGCAGTTGCAGATCAAACAGAAGCAGCGTCCTTGGCTGTAAAGAATAGGAGGGTTTAATTCCACTTTAAGACTGTCAGCAGATTGGCCTCCACAAACATAACAATGCCTAAAAATGCCTAAAATGGGAGAGCAACTGAGCATGTGCAGAGGAGGGTGAAACTGTATTACTGGATTTTAAACAGTATAGACACTTGTTTTAATGTTTTACATAACTATACCTGCAAAATGGATCAGCCTGAAGTGATCTAGCAGAACTTAATTTTCCGACTAAAACTTCACTTTATTATACACTTCTTGGGACTTTTTTAAACAATGACATGTAGCAGAATACATGTTGGCCTACATTTATAAAGAAATTCGATTTTTTACATTTTTTTATTGGATATGTTCTACAACAAAGTAAAAAATATATATTTTTTTTTAAATGTTCGGTCTTTTTTTGTTTATAGCGCAAAAAAAAACAAAAAACGAAAAACAACCTAGTGGTGATCAAATACCATGAAAAAAAGCTCTATTTGTGTGAAAAGTTATTTAAATGTAATTTGGGTACAGCGTTGCATGACCGCGCGATTACCAGTGCTAAACAGTACAAATTGACAAACAAAAACTAGAATGATCTGGCGCTGGTAGGGAACTAATTCAAGCATTAAACAAAACATGTAAAATATTGTCCGTTTGTGTAACTCCTTTATAGGACGGCCAGACAAGTCCACAGATTCAGGGCTAGCCTTGTAGAGGGGAGGGGAAGCTGCCTCCAGTGCATTCAAAGGGAGAAAGAGAACAGTCTAGACTGTAATACAATTTATTAAGAGCTTATAGGAATATAACTCACATGGAGGTGGTTAAAAACAGGCATATCATGGGAAAAAGTACATCCAAGGGACGTCAGCGGGTGTAGGGCCTTCGTATGCCCGCTCTTCCTAATCCTCTGCAAGTGGTGGACTGTTGCAGCTCTATAAGCTCTCAATAAATTGTATTACATTCTACATTCAGAGGCGCCTGTTCTCTTTCTTTCTTTGCAAATAGTAAAAATTGGCCTGGTCACGAAGGCGGTAAAATCTTCTGCAGCTGAACTGCTTAAATATTAAAGAACATTTGACCAGCTTAAGAAATAGCCTGATAACATTTGTTTTTTGCCCCATTTTCCTAGAATGAGTGTACTTGCACTTTTACCGGGCAAATTTCTGTGCACATTTTTTTTTCTTTAACACCTTTCGGACCGCCCACCACATATTTACTGCGGCAAGCTGGCTCTCCAGCATGAACCGACGTAGCCCTACGTCAGTAGCGCTGCTGGGGGGGGGGGGGGAGTGTGCACCGCCGGCGGCTCGCTCCTGCCCCCACTAGGCAGCGGGGAAACTGATGCATGGGGCCCGCGCCAGCGATTGCTGCTGGGCACCCGCGATTGCTCCCTGCTGAGAGAGAAGAACAGTCAGCTGTTGTAAACACAGCTGACTGTTCTTATCTCTGAAATGATCACAGAGCACCTGTGATCCTTCTATATAGGATCACAGGTCTCTATGGTCATTTCACAAGTCCATCCCCCCACAGTTAGTAAACACTCCCCTAGGCTTGCATTTAACCCTTTGATCACCCACTAGGTTAACCCCTTCCCTGCCAGTGTCATTAGTACAGTAACAGTGCATATGTTTAGCACCGATTACTGTAGTAATGTCACTGGTCCCCCCAAAAGTGTTAAAAATGTCAGTTAGGGGTACGATCTGTCCGCCGCAATCCCGCTAAAAATCGCAGATCGCTGCCATTACTAGTATAAAAATAAATAAATCAATGAAAAGGACATAAATCTTTCCCCTAGTTTGAAGACGCGATAAATTTGGCGTAAACCAATCAAAATACGCTTATTGCGATTTTTTTTACCAAAAATATGTAGCAGAATACAAATTGGCCTAAAAGGATGAAAATTTTTGATTTTTTTAATTTTTTTTTTTTTGGGAATGTTATATAGCAGAATGTAAAAAATATTTTTTTTTTCAGAAATGTCGCTCTATTTTTGTTTATAGCGCAAAAAATAAAAATTGCACAGGTGATCAAATACCACCAAAAGAAAGCTTTATTAGTGGGAAAAAAAGGACATCAATTTTATTTAGGTACAGTGTCACACAATCGCGCAATTTTCCGTTAAATTAACGCAATGCCGAATCACAAAAAATGGCCTGGTCATTAAGGGGGCAAATCCTTCCGGTCCAGAAGTGGTTAATAAACACACTCCAATTTGTTTATTGCTTTGTGGCTAGAAAAGCCACAGCAGCCAAATATTCCAAGATATATGATCTCTTCTAGTAACTGTCACTACTTGCAAACTGGCTCAGTGACCGATTCGGATCCCCTCTTGCATTTTTTTGCAGGGAGGATGGAAAATGAAAGTTATTGGTTTGAAAGCAATGATTGGTTTCCTACAGCTCCATCCTATTCGTCATTTTTATAGTCCTGCAACACAGCTGTGTGTTTCCTATGATGTATTAGCAGTATGGTCATGGAGAGACCTCTGAATTCGTAAGCAACAAGGTTGGCATATTTGGTGCCCACTTTTTTTTTTTAGAAGACATATAATGCAAAATATCTTCAACTACTGCAATTAAAATGACACCTTTAAGACACATCAAGCACACATCAAGACTCATTTCAGCAACACAGAAACAATCTAAATGAACAATAAATGGCAGAACAGGAGTCGCTGCGGTTTATGCGACATCCACCAGGTGTCCACACAGGCTTGCGCATTTCATTCTGAAGCTGCAGTGTCAGGTGAGAGCTTGTCCTTATTGTATCTGAATGGCTTTGTATGAGAAAACTGGATGGGTGACAGCATTACAATGCCAGCTACACATTACTCGCAGATCAGGAGCTGCATGGTTCATTCACAGATTCATCCAAGCTGTCAGACTGGAAAAAAAATGACAGCAAAAACAGAAATCTTTATATGATTGATACAACATCAGCTATGATAGTAACCTTAGCTCCTTACATGAAAACATGAAAGTATATAATAGCCACTAAAAATAAAAAAATAAAAATGTTTGAAGAAAGTATGAATGAAGGTCCTTTGACCTTAAAGTATATGTGAACCCTTGCCTTGTAAAACAACCCATTCAGTTTGAAATGGAAATGTAAGGCAATCTGTGTATATACAGTGGGTACAATAAGTACTGAACACGTCACCATTTTTCTAGATAAATATATTTCTAAAGGTGCTATTGACTTGAAAATTTCATCGCATGTTGGTAACAACCCATGCAACCCACACATGCAAAGAAACCAAAACAAATAAGTTCAGAAATTAGGTTAAGTGTCGGTTCACACTAGGGCGACACGACTTCGGGCGCGTTATGCCGTCACCCATGCACCGGGACTTCGGCGCGGCTTGCAACGACTTCACATAATGGGAGTCAATGCAAGTCGCTCCGATGTCACCCTGAAGTAGTGCAGGAACCTTTATCTAAGTCGGAGCGACTTGAGTCGCACCTATTAGAACAGTTCTAATTGCACAGCACGGTCCGCTACTTGTCAGGCGACCAAGTCGCCTGACAAGTAGGAACAGTGTAAACCGGCACTTACTGTAATAAAATGGAATGATACAGGGAAAAAGTATTATAGACACGAAGAAAGGGAGGTGGAAAAAAGGTATGGAAAGCCAAGGCACCAGCTGAAATCTATCAGTAATTAGAAAGCAATCCTGCCCCTTGTCGTTTCAAATAATACCAGCTGGTTCAGTCTCAACTGATGGCCTATAGAAAGGTGTCTCAAAAGAAACATCTCATGATGGGTAAAAGCAAAGAGCTCTCTCAAGACCTTCGTAACCTTATTGATGCAAATCATACTGATGCCATTGGTTACAGAAGGATTTCCAAACTTCTCAATGTTCCCTTGAGCACTGTTGGGGCCATAATCTGGAAGTGTAAAGAACATCATTTCACCTTAAATTGGCCACAACCATGTGCTCCTCGCAAAATTTCTGACAGAGGAGTGAAAAGAATTATCAGACAAGCTTTCCAAGAGCCAAGGACCACTAGTGGAGAGCTTCAGAAGGACCTGGAATTGTTTCAAAGAAAACAATAAGTAATGCGCTCAACCGGCATCGCCTGTGTGCACGCTCACCACGCAAGACTCCATTGCTGAAAAAAAAGCATGTTCTTATGGTGACCAGTCTCATAGGGATTTTAAGTCTCTGGAAGGGAATTTTGGATATTTATTTGACATGTCCATTCTGAAGACTTGGTAATATCTGTGTATATCCATATTTCATTTACTATTTAATATATTTATACTATATATACTGGTGTACCGCTATTTCTATACTATTGTCTTATTGACCTGGACTTGCCTTTTCTGGTGAAAGTAAAATATTTGAAAAAAAAAACAAAAGTTTGCTGCACAACATTTAGACAAGTCTGTAAAATACTGGGAGAATATAGACTGGACAGATGAGACCAAAGTTGAACTCTTTGGGTGCCATAATACACACCATGTATGGAGGTCAAATGGCACTACACATCACCCCAAAAACACCATACCCACAGTGAAGTTTGGAGGTGGGAACATCATGGTGTGGGGCTGTTTTTCAGCATAGTGTACTGGCAAACTTCATGTCATTGGAGTAAGTATGAGTGGAAAAATGTATCAAGACATTCTTGACATTCTTGATAAAAATCTGCTGCCATCTACCAGGATAGTGAAGATGAAACGAGGGTGGACATTTCAGCAAGACAATGAACACAAAGCCAGACTGGTCTCAGACGATCTTGGAGGTTAAGATGCTGAATGTCGAGGTCCTGGGCTGGTGTGGTTACACGTGGTCTGCGGTTGTGAGGCTGGTTGGATGTACTGCCAAATCCTCTGAAACGTCTTTGGAGATGGCTTATGGTAGATAAATAAACATTCAATTCACAGGCAACAGCTCTGGGGGACATTCCTGCAGTCAGCATGCTAATTGCATGCTCCCTCAAAACGTGTGACATCTGTGGCATTGTGCTGTGTGATAAAACTGCACATTTTAGAGTAGCACTTTATTGTGGCCAGCCTTTGTGTACAAAGGCCTTTTGTGTACATAGAAAAAATCTTAGATCTTTGAGATCAACTAATGAAAAATGGGGCCAAAAACAAAAGTGTTGAGTTTATAATTTTGTTCAGTATAGTTATCTGGGTAAAAACCTGGTCTGCCTGGTTACTCGTTTGTATGATCCAATGTCCATTAGATTTGGCCCTGGAATCTTTACCCGAGGCCAAACGGTCACCTTATAACCCTGGTCCTGTTTCATGTATCTGGGGGTCTAAACAGTGGCACTGTGGTGAATTTGGTGAGCATATTTATCCATATGTTTGTATGAGATAATATATTGAATCATAATAAACTGTTAGGTGTATAATATTTTTTATTTTTCTAAATGTTATTATGATTTAGCTATCCATTAAAGTTTACTGATGAAGCAGAGAAATTGTCCTGCGAAACGCGCTGTTCCTTAATGTACCAATGAAGCAAATCAATGTATTGACTGGAAATGTGTAACAATTTAAGCTGCTATGCTAGTGTTTGTATACATGTTGTTATAATCTAAAAACATGCAACAATCAGCGCAAACAGAAAAGAAGAAAAGATAAATATATAATATATATATATATATATATATATATATACTGTACATTAAAAATTACATATAAAAGCAAACACTAACCAAATTGCAAGCTGAACACTACAGACACATCACTGATATCCGAAAACAACTAATCAAATAAAGTGCAGTGCAATTTCAACATATAAAATATGTATAAAATATATATAAAAATGTAAAAGTCCAAAAGTCCCAGAAGGTTCCAAAATAGTGCACGTGGGAGTAGATTACAGGAAGCCCTCCACCAGTGTGATTACACCACGCTCACCTTAAGGTAATCAGTAAAACGCATGAATCATATCCAAACACTGAGCAGGATTAGAGCAGATGGTCACTTCCTGATGTAAAAATCTCCTCAACAGCTTTGCACTCCAGCCAGAAGCAATTAACATGAAAGAAAGCAGGGGCGAGAACTAAGTGCTCACTGCATAACTTTTATTTCAAATAAAACCACATAATATGCACTTACATGATCCCTTAAACAGGTCAGCATAAAAAGCGGATGGCTCGAGCAGTGCAGGCGGTCCCTGCAATCAGCTTCGGCTTCCGATACACACAGATGAATGAGGATGGGGGCAGGTGACAGGCGGCTCCACCTCCCGTACGCGTATCATCCAATCAGGGACTTCGTCAGCTATAATTTTACATAAAATACAAACTTAACAATAAATGTGAATGGGATATATTTGGCTCAGTATTATAAGTAAAAAAGAAAACAGGATTACTTTCTCCCAGGAATAGTAAAAACCATATATCAAGTGTTCTAAATATCAGACAAAAATTGTCTGCAAATTGCGCAGCCAAAAGTCACTCCGCTGCAGTTGGAGTGAGAATAGGCTATGCAAAATACAATCGAATTCGCTAATATATCGTTTAAACGGTAATAAACATTTATAAGAACAAAAATAATGTTTTAGAGAAAAATCTACTATGGTTAATATGACTGGGAAGGTAATCTAAACATCCTGAGCATATGGTTTAAAGCATGTAAGGAAACAAAATCAAATAATCAACAATGTATAATTACCACTTCAAAATGGCTGCTGGCTCAAAATGGTCGTTACCAGAGTCCTTAAGATGGCTGCCTTTCCCAAAATGGTGGCTTTTTAGGGAGGGGTTTGCGTCTGGTGTGCTTAAAGTTTTTCAGAGTCTCAAGCATCAAATGAGGGGTGGAGCAAGATGGAGTATGTATGAGTGAGTATGAGCGTGGATGGATGGGTGTCTGTGCGTGTGTTGATGTGTGTCCTGATGTCATGTCTGGGATCCTTTTTATTTTGTAGGGAACAAAAAGGCCGTAAAAATTACAATAAGCCGAACCCAGAAGGAGGAACTTCTTTCCCATTGGTTGGGGTAACTTAACCATTAACTGGTTGAGTCATTAGGCAACACCTTACCTAGCCACCATTTATGTTGGATAGCAAAAATATGTGATAATAATTTTTTACATTTATTTATAGCAATAATAGAAATTGAGAATCTGTCCAGATTCTCATGGTCCAGGCATGGCCATCTGATATCTTTGTAATATCTCTTGACAGGTTCAGTTATGGTAACGCCGTTTAATGAGTATGCATATTAATAATATATATATATATATATCTTAATTAATACTAAGCGATTTCCTGATTTTAAATTGATACATACTATCCTGAGATTATAATTGTTAGTCCCCGTTCACACTGGGGCGACCTGTGAGGCGACCTGGTCGCCTCACAGGTCGCCGTAGGTCGCCTTCCATAGGGAAGCTGCGGATCCGTTCTAATAGGAGCGACACAAGTCGCTCCGACTTAGAAAAAGTGTCCGGAGCTTCTTTGGGGCGACCCGGAGCGACCGTCATTGACTTCAATGTTATGAAGTCCGTGACGGCCCCCCCGAGGTCGCGGGGCGAGCAGCGCGCCGCGACCTCGGAGGTCGCCCCGGGAAGTAGCGTCGCTGCTATGTGAACGGGGCCTTAGACACTGGTCATGTATTCAATCAAACGGTTATCTACTAGAGTCATTATGTTAGTAAACAATATAATCATAACATGTTTAGGGAACTACAGTATGAAGTCTAATGCTGGCCATACACGCACAGAATTTCGGCCGTTTGCAGACTGAACGATTATTCGTCAGTCGAAAGCGAATTGGCCACTAACTTTACAGAATAAACTCTTTTACATAATCGTTTTCATGATCATAATGATCGTTCGATAACATGCACAATATGAGTCAGAATATTATTTTCGTTTCAATTTTACCATACACGTAACAACTTTTGTAGAAACGATAAAAGTTTTTGCTATGGTTCCATAGACATTAGCCGGGCACACGATCAAAATCGTCGGTAAACTTGTGTTCACTAACGGCCCGATTTTCGAACGATCTTTCCTAAATTAGTGAAGTGAAACATCAACTATTATTTAACTGATACAATATAACTTCCCATGGGGATTGTCTGTTGATCATAATTTCTACATCCCCTCTTAGTGTATGAATGGAACAAGGAGGTTGTAGAGGTTTAAACCCAGGTTAATGAATGAAATAGCTTGTCTTTTCATGGTCCCTTTGTTATTTATCTTTCCATAGTTGGACAATGGTCTATTTGCTAGGTAGGCTGTTCTCATGAAACTTTTTTAGTATCTGCCATTGTGTGGAAACGGTTTCAGGGCCACATGCAACATCCCCCAAACCTCTTCAAATATATTCTCTTTTCATGACCAGAGGATATAGGTGTTATCTTCAGAAAGTGTCAATAATGGCTTTTCACTTTTCAACAAGAAACAATGGACACTTGAAAACCTAAAGTTCCTGAATGAAACTTGTAGTGAGGTCACAGATTGAACTTTGACACTGAGGTCTATTGTAATTTATAATATATAATAAAAATATAATAATATTCCTTACATGTAATATTAAAAAATATATGTCTATTTCGTATTATAGGCCTAACACTAGAAAGGTAATAGAGTGGGAAATCTTCCAATGGGGAAACTAGTTCTGGTGACCTGGGGGATTCCCGTAAATTGCAGGGATTTTCTCTGACTTACTGTTTTAACTACTTGCCTACCTTGCACTTTCACCCCCTTCCCATCCAGGCCAATTTTCAGCTTTCAGCTCTCTCACACTTTGAATGACAATTGCGCGGTCATGCTACACTATACCCATATGACATTTTTATCATTTTTTTCACACAAATAGAGCTTTCTTTTAGTGGTATTTAATCACCTCTGGTTTTTTTATTTCTTACAAAAAAAAAAGAAAAATGACAGAAAATTTCGAAAAAAAAAAGAGTTTTTCTTATTTTCTGCGAGTAAATTTGGAAAATAAATACATTTTTCTCCTTCACTGATGTGCGCTGATGAGGCGGCACTGATGGGCACTGATAGGCTGCACTGATGGGCACTGATAAGGTGGCACTTCTGGGCACTGATGAGGTGGCACTTATGGGCACTGATGAGGTGGCACTGATGAGGAGGTACTAATATGCCGCACTGATGAGCACTGATAGGCGGCACTGATGAACACTGATAGGTGGCACTGATGAGCACTGAGAGGTGGCACTGCTGGGCACTGAGAGGTGGCACTGCTGGGCACTGAGAGGTGGCACTGATGGGTGGCACTGATGGGCACTGAGAGGCGGCACTGATGGACACTGACGGGTGGCACTGATGGACACTGACGGGTGGCACTGATGGACACTGATGGGTGGCACTGATGAGCACTGATGGGCAGCACTGATGAGCAGCACTATCAGTGCCCACAGTGCTGCCAGTCAGTGCTCATCAGTGCCTAGATGAGCAGGCACTGATGGGCACTGACTGGCAGCACTATGGGCACTGATTGTGGGCACTGATGGGGGCACTGATGGAGGGCACTGTGGGCACTGATGGTGGGCACATTTTATTTTATTTACCTTTGTTGTAATCAGGGCACTGGTGATCAGTGCCCTGATTACATTTTTCTTTGTCCCCGAACGGCTGATCGGCTCTCTCCTTCCTCACACTGCAGTCTCTGTGTGAGGAAGGAGCGCTGGCGATGAGAGAAGATATCATATGTTTACATATGAGATCATCTCTCATTGCATGGTCCGATCACGTGGTAAATGGCCGCTGTGATTGGCCATTTACCACGATCTGTGATTGGCTGTCTCCAAGGGACACGGCCGACACAGATTTTCCCCGATGCGCGCTCGCGGGAGCGCGCGGGGAGCCTGTCTCTGGGAGGCCATTTAAAGACGGCCTCCCGGAAATGTGAGTCCGCGCTGTAGCCGTACTTTGGCTATAGCGCGGATATGAAGAAGTTAACTATGGGACAGGAAGTGAATATAAATCTCCCCAATGGGACACAGATTTGAAGAAAAAAAATCTGAAAGAGGATAGCCCTCCCCTACTCCAACCTAAATAAAACAAAATATTTTGCCAAGAGTTCTATTTTTACCACTTCCCACCCACCTTATAGGCGATTGACGGCGGGAAGGTGGTTGTATTATCCTGACATGAGGTCATATGACGGCATGCAGGATAATGCGCTCTGTGTGCTCCCGGGTGGTGCGAAGAGCGGCAATCGGTGCTGCGGTGTGTCACTCTGACACACCACCTCTCCGATCTCGGTAAAGATGACGTAGGCTCTTTACCATGTTACCAGCTGTGTCCAATCACAGCTGGTCACATAGTAAATAGGAAGAGCCGTTGATCGGCTTTCCTCAGTTCATGCCTGACAGGCACGAGTAGAGGAGAGCCAATCTGCAGCTCTCCTGACAGGGGGGGGGGGGGTCTGTGCTGGTAATCAGAGCATTGATTACCAGTGCAGACCCTTGGGGGGGGGATGCCACTAGAGCCACCAGGGATGCCCACTCATTACCCCAGGGATGCCCACCCATGACCCCAGGGATGCCCACTATGGCCACCAGGGATGGCAATCAGGGCTCAGGAAGCCCGCCAGTGCCCTCCCCATCAGTGCTGCCGTCCAGTGCCCATCATTGCCATCTATTAGTGCTGCCCACCAGTGCCCATTATTGCCCACCATTTCCGCCTATCAGTGCCCACCAGTGCGGCCCATCAGTGCCAATCAGTGCCACCTATAATTACCCATCAGTGCCACCTATCAGTGCCCATCAATTCCACCTATCAGTGCCCATCAGTGCCCATCAGTGCCGCCTATCAGTGCCACATATAAGTGCTCATCAGTGCTGCATATTAGTGCCACCCCATCAGTGCCTCCTCATCAGTGCCTGTCAGTGTGGCCTCATCAGTGCTCATCAGTGCAAGAAAAACTGTATCTATTTACAAAATGTTATAACATAAACAAAAAAACGTTTTTTTTTCAAACTTTTCGGTCTTTTTTTTGTGTAGCAAAAAAGAAAAATCTTGCAGTGATCAAATACCACCAAAAGAAAGCTCTATTTGTGGGGAAAAAATGACATACATTTGGTTTAGGTACAGTGTTGCATGACCGCGCAATTGTCATTAAAATGCAACAGTGCTAAAGCTGAAAATTGGCCTGGGCGGAAGGGGGAAAAGTGCCCAGTATTGAAGTGGTTAAAGAAAAGCATGCCCTTTTCAGTTTTTCACAAGTTCACTTTAAGAAGGCAAAAACGATAAAATTAACACTTTCTCTCTGCTCTCTGTAACAAACACATGTCTCCTTACTGTTCATTGTGCTCACCTCATGCTTTTGTATGACATCTTTATTCATGTCCTGTACCTTTTCTGCTTTTAGCACTTTTTCTTTGTTCATGTCTGACCATGCATTTTTATAATAGCTTATGAATAGATTTGAAATCCGCAAAACATAAGGATGCCAAAAAAGGATTATAATTTCAACTTAAATCAAAGCATATACAGTACACTACTCTTAGTGGAGATCTAAAACTTATTTTACTCATGTTGGATTTTCTACCCCATTCAAGATGTTGAAATAAAATTGTACATTAAACACCGAATGTGTACTGAATATTGTATGCCCATAGCTAAAAAAAAGGGGGTACGGTATATTCTAATTGTGCAATATAGTGTGTCAGTCATACGCATTTATGTGTATGTAAAATATGATTTTCATTTTTTTTTATTAAATAAAAAGTATGCTTTCAGTTTGTTCAGTCATGTTTTTAACATATATAGATATATCTATGTATCTATATATATATATATATATATATATATATATATATATATATATATATATATATATACATACAGTACCTCACAATAGTGAATGCAACCCTCAAATTTTTGTAGATATTTAATTATATATTTTTTAGTGTAAATTTGCTGTCCCCTCAAAATAACTCAACACACAGCCATTAATGTCTAAACCACTGGCAACAAAATTAAGTACACCCCTAAGTGAAAATGTTCAAATCGGGCCCAATTTTCCTCCCCGGTGTCATGTGACTCGTTAGTATTATAAGGTCACAGGTGTCAATGGGGAGCAGGTATGTTAAATTTGGTGTTATCACTCCTACTCTCTCATACTGGTCACTGGAAGTTCAACATGGCACCTCATAGCAAAGAACTCTGAGGATCGGAAAAAAAGAATTGTTGCTCTACATAAAGATGGCCTAGGCTATAAGAAGATTACCAAGACCCTGAAACTGAGCTGCAGCATGGTGGCCAAGACCATACAGTGGTTTAACAGGACAGGTTCCACTCAGAACAGGCCTTGCCATGGTCGACCAAAGAAGTTGAGTGCACATGCTCAGCGTCATATCCAGAGGTTGTCTTTGGGAAATAGATGTATAAGTGCTGTCAACATTGCTGCAGAGGTTGAAGGGGTGGGGGGTCAGCCTGTCAGTGCTCAGACAATACACCGCACACTGCAAAAAAATTGGTCTGCATGGTGTCCCAGAAGGAAGCCTCTTCTAAAGATTATGCACAAGAAAGCCTGAAAACAGTTTGCTGAAGACAAGCAGACTAAGGACATGGATTACTGGAACCATGTCCTGTGGTCTGATGAGACCAAGATAAACGTATTTGGTTCAGATGGTGTCAAGCATGTGTGGTGGCAACCAGGTGAGGAGTACAAAGACAAGAGTGTTTTGCCTACAGTCAAGCATGGTGGTTGGAGTGTCATGGTCTGGGGCTGCATGAGTGCTGCCGGCACTGAGGAGCTACAGTTCATTGAGGGAACCAGGAATGCCAACATGTACTGTGACATACCGAAGCAGAGCATGATCCCCTCCCTTCAGAGACTGGGCAGCAGGGCAGTATTCCAACATAACGACCCCAAACACACCTCCAAGATGACCACTGTCTTGCTAAAGAAGCTGAGAGTAAAGGTGATGGACTGGCCAAGAATGTCTGCAGACCTAAACCCTTTTGAGCATCTTTGGGGCATCCTCAAATGGAAGGTGGAGGAGTGCAAGGTTTCTAAAATCCACCAGCTTTGTGACATCGTCATGGAGGAGTAGAAGAGGACTCCAGTGGCAACCTTTAAAGCTCTGGTGAACTCTATGCCCAAGAGGGTTAAGGCAATGGTGGGAAATAATGGTGGCCACACAAAATATTGACACTTTGGGCCCAATTTTGAGGGGGACATAAAATGTACACTGTTATACAAGCTGTACACTCACTACTTTACGTTGTAGCAAAGTGTAATTTCTTCAGTGTTGTCACATGAAAAGTATAATAAAATATTTACAAAAATGTGAGGGGTGTACTCACGTTTGTGAGATACTGTATATGACTTTTGGTCTGGCCAGTTTTGATGGGTTTGTGTGGATTCTATGTTTCATAAATGGTAGGCGTGGACTCCCATGAGACACAGAATGCAAGGCGTTTGCAACCTTTCACTGAAACTCCTGTAAGAAAGTGCAGATTGCACTGTATGACACTTTCAAGTGACCGCCCTAGAAACAGCAGTACTTAAACCATCAAAGATATGGGCAGGAGGTCAAGGTCAAAGGAAGACAAATGAATAATAAACCTTAAAATATTGGCAGAGTTCACCTCATCACCAGAGTAACAATCAAGACACTGTATACAGATCAATTACGGAAACCCAAAAAGACCATTGCAAACCTTTTGTTCCAACGCTGATACAGTTCACTGAGTAGATCTTGTATTTGAGACCTTTTGAGGTCACATGTACACCAGAGAATATTTGCTATACAATTTCATATGTATACTCAAATTAAACTTTCTGTTTCATTATCTCTCTGCTGCAAATGTTCTCTTTTGATTGTTATATGATTTATGATTGTCCTCATCTTCTTACTATATTTTTGTACAGCAAGGACACCTGCTTAGTGCATGCAAGTGTAAAAACACCCAGCTCATCTTTCCTAAGATATCCTGGCTGGTGTCATCTGCCGAATTCTTACTAGAATAGGGAATTCATCAGTAATTCACTAAGTGCATGTTAGGGGAAAACAAACATATATCCAGTGCATCTCTGTAATACATTTCCTCAAGTGTTACCCTTTTTAAATACCCTATAAGTACAAAAAAAATACCTGTATATCTCCCAGGAATGTTGACCAAAAGGGAGCAGATAAGAGAAGTCCATTGTTAGGGTTCACGTACACATTCCTCAGGCAATACCATTTGGCATTTATAGATTCTGTTTGTTGCCCCGGAGCACTGCCTGAGCATAAAAGTTCCTCCTGGTCTTTCTGATTATTGGGTCATTATCTAGAGCTTTTGCTGTATTTCAGATTATGACTATGGTTTTCTTCTAGATTCTTGTTACTGGACTGCTGGCCACCAACCTGTCCATTCTTGACAGTTTGTTTTCAGACTATCGGTTGCAATCATTACCATATTTGCTGTGGATTACCATCTTGATACCTTGCTGCTATCTTCTAAGTGTCAGTATTGGGGTAAACCTGATTGCCACACTGCATATACTGTATCATATAGGCATTACTGATAAAGGCTGGATGTTTATTAGGTGCTACAGCCTGTCTCTGATGACACAGAGAGTCCACATTAATCTAAAATAATCAAATTGCATATCTGCACACAACCTATTTAAAACAGTCAGTCAGTGGTTAGATGCTATGGGTTTGTGATGAGTTTCACAAACAGAAGGTGTGTACTTCCCTGAGAAACATAATTAAAGAAGGTTGCAAGCGACCACTGCAACTCCTCACGGAAAGTGCAGATTGTGCTACATGACACTTCAGATCACTTCCCTGGAAACATCATTCCTTAAAATCAACAGATATCTGGGCAGGAGGTCTAAGTCAACAGAAGACAAATTCATTATAAAAACTAAAATATTGGCAGAGGTCATCTCATCATCAAAGTAACAATCAAGATATACAGGTCAATTACTGAATTAAGCAAGACCAGTGGGAACCTTTTGTTCCGACACTGATACCGTTCACTGTGCAAAGCTTGTATTTGATGCCTTTAGAGGTCACATGTACACTAGAGAATATTTGCTACATAGGTCTATTATTTTACCCATAGCTAGTGTAGCACCCTCCTAGATAGGTGCTAGGATTAGCTAGATATAGTGCTTGCTCACTGTGTTCAGTGGAGCTGTATTTTTGTCTGCTAGGTAAAATTAGCTTGTCTTATTGTAACCAGAGTGGCTGTATTGGCTACGTTAGGTAAATTTAGTTGTGCTTACTGTAATAAGTGCAGCTGCATGTGATTAGTTAGACATGGACTGCTCCTGATATTTGGATTTGATATGCTGGTTTACACCATTGTTTGTGAGTAGCCATTTTTTACATTTTAATAATAAAGCCTATATTAAGGATAATGCGCTAGGCCGGTGTGCCCTTTCTTTGTTCTTTGTTTGCAGTACTTGTTGGACTACCCTGGTCCTATAGGGCAGCAAGACCTTAGCCATTTGAGTTGCCAAATGTGAGTCCCATGGAAAGAGTGGTCGGGGGGCTCGGGTTCTGAGTGCAGGAGCAAGGTGTTTTACATTGCAATTTTGTTTTGGAGATGTGATTAGTTAGGTCTGCTCAATATTTTAGCTGCTGCTAGTTTTGACTGTTTCTGCTGCTTTCCAGAGAACTGGAGAACTCTCTGGAACATGCTGCAAATAGCAGCATGAATATTTATACAGCCCTGGCCAATCCCAGGGAAAATGGCCCTGAAGGATGCTGGCAGCCTGTATAAATACTCTGGGACACAGAGATGCTGGGTCTTTTCCTGCAGAGGTAAAGTCTAGCCGGGAGATGCTGCTATGTGCTTGTTGTTCATGAGGTCTCAGGTGGGCAACCTGGATGCTGAAGCTACATAGAGCTGACTGAGGGGGTGTCTGCTGAAGATCTAATCTGAAATCACAAGAGAAAGGTGTCGCATTGATGTTGGAAGGAGCCAAACTAACTTTCCTTGGACATTTGTGAGTACAGATCTTAAAGACTTTTGGGCTGGTGCCATCCCTCTTCTACAAGAGAGCTAGTTGAGTGTTTGTTTAACCACCTCCCACCCGGCCATTGTACATATACGGCCAGGTGGGAGTCTCGTCCTTCTGAATGGACATTCCGGAACGTCCTTCAGAAGGAGCGAGATCGCGCCGCCGCGTGCATGCGCAGCGGCGCGATCTCGATGTGCCTGTGTCCCTCGGACACAGCGCAACAAGATGCGTCAGGAGGGCCCTGTGATTGGCCCTCCTGATCACATGACGGCTGTGTCCAATCACAGCCGTCATGCAATGTAAATACAGCCGTTGTAACGGCTTCGATCTCTTCTCCTCCCTGACAGATCATGTCAGGGAGGAGAAAAAGAGGATCGATACTGGAGCTGGGGTGATCAGTGAGTATTTCTAAGTACTCACTGATCACAGGGGGGGTCTGTGCTGGTAATCAGAACATTGATTACCAGTGCAGCCCTGGGGGGGGGGGGGGTGGGGTGCCACTAGAGCCACCAGGAATGCCCACCTATGACCACCAGGGATGCCCACCATGGCCACCAGGGATGGCAAACAGCCTGCCAGTGGTGCCCTTCTATCAGTGCTGCCCACCAATGCCATATATCAGTGCTGCCCACCAGTGCCCGTTATTGCCATCCACCAGTGCCGCCCACCAGTGCCCATTATTGCCCACCAGTGCTGCCTATCAGTGCCCATCAGTGCCCCCCATCAGTGCCCAGCAGTTCCCCCCATCAGTGCCAATCAGTGCCCATCAGTGCCACCTATCAGTGCCCATCAGCGCTGCCTATCAGTGCCCACCAATGCTACATATCAGTGCTATCTATCAGTGCCACATATCAGTGCCCATCAGTGCTGCATATCAGTGCTACCCCATCATGGCCACCCCATCAGTGCCACCCAATCAGTGTCTCCTCATCAGTGCCTGTCAGTGCGGCATCATCAGTGCTCATCAGTGCAGGAAAAAACGTATCTATTCACAAAATTTTATAACCTAAACAAAAAAACTTTTTTTTTTTTTTTCAAACTTTTCGGTCTTTTTTTATTTGTGCACCAAAAAAGAAAAAAACCTGGCAGTGATCAAATACCACCAAAAGAAAGCTCTATTTGTGGGGAAAAAATGACACAAATTTGGTTTAGGTACAATGTTGCATGACCGCGCAATTGTCATTCAAAATGCAACAACGCTAAAAGATGAAAATTGGTCTGGGAAGGAAGGGGGTTTAAGTGCCCAGTATTGAGGTAGTTAAAGAGGACATCGGCTGGTACTACAGTAGAGCTCATTTTATCTAGTTCTTGTGAAGGGACTCTGCTCCTGTTGCACTAAAGAGGAATCTTTTACCCTTTTAACTGCTTCTACTACAAAGTCGAATCCATAGTTTTCTTGTGCAAGGACTTTTGCTTCAGCTTTACAGAAAGGAATTCTCTGCCCTCAACCTGTACATAGTTCTTTTTTTGGACTATCCCATGCAATTCCATCAACCCTAGATTTGTTTTTAATGAAGCGAGTGACTGTGAATATGTGCCTGACTGCAATGCGATCTACTAGGAATTAACCTGAGCAATTTTCCAGCGGCTTCTTTGGGGGTAGCATAACTGTAGGTCTGGCAAAAGTATGCCCACCTGAAAGTAGGGATGCTGACATAGATGCTGATGGTTCCTTACATCAAATTTTCTTGGTTTCTATTGTTTGGTTACAAAAAAAAAAAAAAAAAAACTATTTAAGTATGTACTGTATTCTTAACTTGAAACAATACCTTCTAATTCATAAAATTAGAATATCGTCAAAAGGTTCATTTATTTCAGTAAATCAATACAAAAAGTGAAACTCATAGATTTTATATAGATGTGTTACACACAGAGTGATATATATCAAATTGGAGCGGCTGGCTGTTTTTATTCTTTTAGCTTTATGGAGATACCTATGTGGGCGGTGACCTCTTTGAGCTATATAGTTGTATGAGCTGCACTTGCAGTGTGAATTGGGTGAATGATTATGTAGGATGGATGGGTAGTGATGATTTGGGGAGCCATGTCATCTGCTGGTGTTGGTCCACGGTGTTTCATCAAGTCCAAAGTCAGTGCAGCCCTCTACGGGGAAATTCTAGAGCACTTCTAGAGCATACTTCCCTCTGCTGACCAGCTTTATGGAGATGCTGATTTCATTTTCCAGTAAAACTTGGCACCTGCCCACACTGCAAAAAGTAAAAATACCTGGTTTAATGATCATTGTATCGGTTGGCCAGCAAACTCGCCTGATCTAAACTGCATAGAGAATCTGTGGGTTATTTTGAAGAAGAAGATGAAAGACACCAGACCTGGGCTTCCATAACATCTCAGCAGTGCCACAGGCTGATCGCCTCCATGCCACCCATTGATGCAGTAGGTCATGCAAAAGGAGCCCTGACCAAGTATTGAGTGCATACTATACTGTACATGGAAATACTTTTCAGTAAGCCATCATTTCTGTATTAAAAATCCTTTTTTTTATTGGTCTTATGTAATATTCAAATTTTCTTAGATACTGAATTTTGGGTTTTCACTAGCTGTAAGCCATAATCATCTAGATTAAAACAAAGAAATGCTTGAAATATATCACTGTGTAAAGCATCTACACTGCTCAAAAAACTTAAAGGAACACTTTTTAGTTAGAGTATAGCATCAAGTAAAAAAAATCCTGGGATATTGATCTGGTCAGTTAGGTAGCAGAAGGGGTTGCAATCAGTTTCAGCTGCTTTGGTGTTAATTAAATTAACAACAGGTGCACTAGATATGCAACAATGTGACGACCTTTAAAACAGGAATGGCTTTACAGTTGGAGGCCACTGACATTTTTTTCCCTACTCATCTTTTCTGACTGTTTTTCACTAGTTTTGCATTTGGCTAGGGTCAGTGTCACTTCTGGTAGCATGAGGTGATACCTATAGAGGTTGCACAGGCAGTACAACTCCTCCATAATGGCACATCAATAAGTGCCATTGCCAGAAGGTCTCAAGAGTATGGAGGAGATTCCAGGAGACAGGCAGTTACTCTAGGAGAGCTGGACAGGGCCATAGAAGATCCTTAACCCATCAGCAAGATCAGTACCTGCTCCTTTGTGCAAGGAGGAACAGGATGAGCATTGCCAGAACCCTACAAAATTACCTCCAGCGTACCACTAGTGTAAATGTCTGTGACCAAACAATAAGAAACAGACTTCACGAGGGTGGTCAGAGGGCCCAACGTCCCCTAGTGTGCCCTGTGCTCACTGCCCAGCACCATTGCACTCGATTGGCATTTGCCATTGAACACCGAATTTGGCAGGTCTGCCACTGGCGCCCTGTGCTTTTCACAGATGAGAACAGATTCGCCCTGAGCACATGTGACAGATGTGAAAGGGTCTGGAAAAGCCATGGAGAACATTATGCTGCCTGTAGCATTGTTCAGCATGAATGATTTGGTTTGGTCAGTGATGGTCTGGGGAGGCATATCCATGGAGGGATGCACAGACTTCTACAGGCTAGACAATGGTACCCTGACTGCCAGTAGGTATCAGGAAGCAATCCTTGGACCCATTGTCGGACCCTATGCTGGTGCAGTGGGTCCTAGGTTCCTCTTGGTGCATGACAAAGCCTGGCCTCATGTGGTGGGAGCATGCACCAATTTCTGGAGGATGAAGGAATTGATACCATAGAATGGCCCTACACTCGCCTGACCTAAATCCAATAGAACACCTCTGAGACATTATTTTTCGGTCCATCCGACACCGCCAGGTTTCCCCCCAGTCTGTTCAGGAGCTCAGTGATGCCCTGGTCCAGATCTGGGAGGAAATACCCCAGGACACCATCTGTCCTCTCATTAGGAGGTTGCCCTGGCATTGTCAGGCATGAATACAAGGATGTGGGGCAATATAAACTACTGAGTACCATTTCGAGTTGCTGCAATGAAATTTCAGCAAAATGGACTAGCCTGCTGCAATATTTTTTCACTTTGATTTTTGGGGGTGTCTTTAAATTCAGCCCTCTGTAGGTTGATAATTTTCATTTCCATTAAAGGATGTGTCATCCTTTCCTTCCTAACACATTACCTAGTCCATATCAGTATAGGTATCCAGCATGATATTTTCCCCCATTGAGATGTTATGTGTTTTCAAAGTGTTCCTTTAATTTTTTTGAGCAGTGTATATAAAATGTATGAGTTTCACTTTTTGTTTTATTGGAACTTTTTTTGAATTACTGAAATAAATTAACTTTTTGATGATATTATAATTTTATGAGATGCACCTGTATTTGGAGAATAAGGATTTAGTTCAGTGTCACTTTGATAACTAACATGTAATCATTTACACATTTGTTTGTAAATTAATAGCATCATATGTCAGTGATGTCTACCTTTTATTTATGTAACCTTTTAAATAACGTTATATAGCTTTGTATTTGATACCTGCTTTAGAGAATTTAAAGATGAACGTCAGTCCACTGTAATTAGGTTGCACCCCTTCCAGCGCCGTCATCGTTAAAAATCTGGTATGTGCACAGAATGCACCAAAGGGTTTTTCCCACCCTTTGGGACCCCACAGAGACCTGGAGCACATCTTTGCACTCACCAGGGTTTCTTGCTCATGTTCAAACAACCTGAGATCTCAGACCTGTAACGTTTTTTTGCATTGGCGGGAAATTCCCGCGTGTGCACAGATGTGCCCTAGGCCTCCATCAGGTCCTGAAGCCCTGTAGCACGTCAGCACATGTGCAGAATCAAGCAGTACACAAGCACTCATTGAGTGCCCGGGGAGAGCATTGTCATTCGTTTCTGGGAAGAAAATACATTTTTTTAAATCTAATTGTGAAAGAGGGAGGGGGAGGAGCCAGGTTCACATACTTTGCTTTATTGGGTAAAGGTCTGCTTTAAAAAAAAAAAAAACGAATGTTATATAAGCAGATTTTCAATATCTTAACAAGGATTGCTGTCAGATGTATAAGAATGTATACATTTTATGCAATTGGTTGTGATATCTTTACATTTAAACAGCCTGAAAGCAATATTATATCAGAGGAAACCAGCATAATGCAAAGTGAATCTGACAGAGAAATCTCATCTCTGTCTCATAGTACAATGCAGCTGCTGGTAGTCGCTAGCTATTTACTAACATAGCAAAATCCAGCAATGACAAATGTCCCTGGTGTGTGTATACCAGATTCTATATGCATGCAAGGGATATTTAAAGCAGTTTAAAGTCTTTTTTTTTTCATTTATTTTTATTTTTTTTATTAAATGACGTGCATTTGGCCCATGATGCCTCCTGGGATATGCACATCATATATCCCAGGAGGCATAATCCTTTACTGAGAAAAGATGGACGGGGTGGACCTAGTGATGCATCATCATGAGGCCCAGCAGCTAAACCTGGAAAAAGCTGGTAGGCCTCCCAATGGCACCATAAAAGAAGTAGGTGGTGCGGTACTGAGGAAGGGGCAGGCAGAATTCTGGAAAGGATTCTGCAGGACAATGGACAATGCGGGATCCGCTGGACGGGTGAGTATTTGAAATGTTCTGAACCAGCAACAAGGTATGTGGGGGGATGAGATGGGGAGGGTGGAGGTCCACTATTAGGTAAACATCTTTTGACTTTAGAACCACTTTAAGGACAAACACTGAACTTCGTCACTTTTTTTTTCTACAGCATAGTTAGTCAGGTTGTAAAAAGACGCAAGACTATCCAGTTCAACCAATAAAAAAAAAAAAATACAACCATACAATCCCATATACACAATCCTTTACCCACAGTTGATCTAGAGGAAGGCGAAAAATCCCAGCAAAGCATGATCCAATTTACCCCAGCAGGGGAAAAATATTCATTCCTGATCCCCCGAGAAGCAATGGGATATTCCCTGGATGAACTTTACCTAGTACCCAGTTATATTATGTTTATTTAGGATAGAATGCCTTTTTTTAAGCAATTTGCTGAGCTGGCTGGAACAACCTCTGGAGGGAGTCTATTCCATATTTTCACAGTTCTTGCTGTGAAGAAACCTTTCAGTATTTAGACATAAAGAGTGCCCCCTTGTCCTCTGTAATAACCTTAAGGTGAATAACTCAACACCAAGTTCACTATATGAATCCCTTATGTATTTGTACATTGATCATATTGATCATGACCCCCTTAATTTCCTCTTCTCAAGAGGGAATCAATTCAGTCTATCCTGAATCTTCAGTTCAATCCGCCAATCTTTCCTCATACAGTATCTCACAAAAGTGAGTACGCCCCTCACATTTTTGTAAATATTTTAATATACCTTTTCATATGACAGCACTGAAGAAATTATACTTTACTACAATTTAAAGTAGTGAGTATACAGCTTGTATAACAGTGTCAATGTGCTGCCCCCTCAAAAACCTCAACACACAGCCATTAATTGTCTAAACTGCTGGCAACAAAAGTGAGTACACCCCTAAGTGGAAATGTCCAAATTGGGCCCAAAGTGTCAATATTTTGTGTGGCCACCATTATTTTCCAGCACTGCCCTTACCCTCTTGGGCATGGAGTTCACCAGAGCTTCAAAGGTTGCCACTGGAGTCTTCCACTCCTCCATGACGACGTCACGGAGCTGGTAGATGCTAGAAACGTTGTGCTCCTCCACCTTCCATTTGGGGATGCTCAATAGGCTTTAGGTCTGGAGACATGCTTGGCCAGTCCATCACCTTTACCCTCAGCTTCTTTAGCAAGGCAGTGGTCATCTTGGAGGTGTGTTTGGGGTCCTTACCATTTTGGAATACTGCCCTGTGGCCCAGTCTCTGAAGGGAGGGGATCATGCTCTGCTTCAGTATATCACAGTACATGTTAGCATTTATGGTTCCCTCGATGAACTGTAGCTCCCCAGTGCCGGCAGCACTCATGCAGCCCCAGACCATGACACTCCCACCACCATGCTTGACTGTAGGCAAGACACACTTGTCTTTGTACTCCTCACCTGGTTGCCGCCACACACGCTTGACACCATCTGAACCAAATACGTTTATCTTGGTCTCATCAGACCACAGGATATGGCTCCAGTAATCCATGTCCTTAGTCTGCTTGTCTTCAGCAAACTGTTTGCAGGCTTTGCATCATCTTTAGAAGAGGCTTCCTTCTGGGACGACAGCCATGCAGACCAATATGATGCAGTGAGCAGCGTATGGTCTGAGCACAGACAGGCTGACCCCCACCCTTTCAACCTTTGCAGCAATGCTGGCAGCACTCATACCTCTATTTCCCAAAGACAACCTCTGGATATGACGCTGAGCACATGCACTCAACTGCTTTGGTTGACCATGGCGACTATTACACTTTTATACAAGCTGTACCCTCACTACTTTACATTGTAGCAAAGTTTCATTTCTTCAGTGTTGTCACATGAAAATATATAATAAAATATTTACAAAAATGTGAGGGGTGTACTCACTTTTGTGAGATACTGTAGCTGAGCTCCTCCATGCCTCTTATCAGTTTGGTTGCCCTTCCCTGCACTTTCTCCAGTTCCCCAGAACTGGTATCCAAAACTGAACTGCATATTCAAGGTGAGGTCTTACTAATGGTTTGTAGTCTATTAATGATGACCTTTTTTTTTCGATGGCACTTCGTCAAGATGAAGTTGTGTTTGGTTTTCCTGGTTTGTATTACCTGTTTGACATCACTGAATGAAAGTGATAATTTATGTTCTTTGAATATACATATAAAAGTACAGTGTTTAAGAATAGATCCAATGCAAACTACAATGCTTCATAATGACTTTGGGTACAAGGGTCATTTCCTTTTACTGCATGGCATGACCTATCTCTAGAAATGTACTAATGGTTTATTGAATGCTTACATTTTATCATTTTTAAAAACTCAGGTTTTTTACCATATAATGTGTATAGTACATTGAAATACAAGCATTTACCAAGCGTAAAATTTTATGTATTTAAAACTCGAAACACATATTTCCGGTACATAAAACATGAACACACAAAGCCTGTGCAAACACTGGCCAAGTTATGCTATGTTTCAGGAGACATGCACAAACATATTAATTTTATATCCACAGACTCCATGGGGTTGATTTATTAAAGGCAAATAGGCTGTTTTCCTGAATTTTCCTGTAGCTTAGTGAATGAGATAAAGCTTTGCTGACTTCAATTATTTAATCATGCGTAAGCAGAAATACTGTTTTATTTCTTTTCCTTGCACATGATTGGGAATTTTTTGTAAAGTACATTTTTTCCACATGCCATGCTGTGTTAAAAAATATATTTTTATTAAAATAAGCTTGGTTTTATTAAAGGGAGTTCAATTTTTTACAAAGTGCTAATGTATGGAAACAATCCTTGGAAAATTTCTAGATCAGTGATTTATAACCACCAGGCCATGGTCCTCTACTGTACTGTGAAAACCTTCCTTCCAGGCCTCCAATCAGCTGCTATTCTACTAAACTCCCACCGTGATGCCCAGTGCCCTGCAGTGCCTCCTAGCTGACTGCAGAGTCTGCAGCTCCCCCCATTGCTCCTCAACCTCCAAAAGTGTTCCCCAGATCCCACAGGACACTACGGGGCCTCACAGGGCCTCTGCAAAGTTCCTAGCCTCCCGGAGAGACCCCATAGTTGCCCCCAGCTCCATCCAGAACCTCAAAATCTCCATCAAACCACAGTGACACCCAGCCCCATCCAGAGCCTTCCTGCATTTGAAGTGAAAGTCTCTTGTTTTTTTTTTTTAAATAACAAACATGTTATACTTACCTCCTCTGTGCAGTTGGTTTTGCACAGAGCAGCCCGGATCCTGCTCTTCTCGGGTTCCTCTTCACTGCTCCTGGCCCCTCCCTCCTGTCGAGTCCCCCCCAAAGCAAGCAGCTGTGGAGCTGCTGTTCGCCCCCTTATTCTCCTTATTGGCTAACTGACTTTGATTGACGGCAGCGGGAGCCAATGGCATGCTGCTGTGTGTCAGCCAATCAGGAGGGATTGTCCCGGACAGGCGAGGGACTTGTGGGCATCGCTGGATAGAGATGGGGCTCAGGTAAGTGTTAGGGGGTTCTGGGGCAGCTGTTACACAGAAGGCTTTTTATCCTAAGCATTAAAACTTATTTAAATACATATTTTGTATTTCCATACTTTTATTGTGTGCGTAAATACTTTTTTTTTTTTATCGGGCATGGAAGGTTTTTGAAGAATTTACTAGGCCCTGGTTTTACTAGGCCGCTGCTCTAGATCACTCCCATGCAGTGGCGTCAGGAGGGGGGGCTGACCGGGGCTATACCCCCCAAGTGGGTCCCCAAAAATCACTGTGTCTCATATTGCTTATTTAAAATTATTAGCCCTGAGTTCCAAGGCCTGGGGTTGTCTGGAACTCCGGGCTACATACCTCAGCAGTATAACATACAGCGCATCCAGTGATTGGTGGGCAAGTCAGGGGACAGCCGCAATGAGAGTGAGTGGAGCTGTCAAAATTAAGCACTGATGTTGAGGTGGGTGGGACCGATATGTTGGGCCCCCCCCCTTTGTCCTGTTCATAGATAAACAGCCGCTGGCCGGGTAGGAAGGTGGCAGGGGGCGGGACCAGTTGTAACTACTGTATGTGCATTCACAGTGGATAGGTACACATACAGTAGTTACAATTGGTCCCGCCCCCTGCCACCTTCCTACCCGGCCAGCAATGTATACACACCACCGATGCTGGCTGTTTATCTATCCACTGAACAAAGGGGCGGAGCCCCGCATATCGTCCCCGCCCATCCCCAACATCAGTGCTTCACTTTGACAGTTCCAATCACTCTCATTGTGGCCGCCCCCAGCTTGCACACCAATCAATGGCTGTGTTGGATAAATATTTCACTGCTGCATGTTCTGCTCTGCTGCACTCATTTATGTTGCATCTGATGCCACCATTCTTCCCTCTGCTCCTGTATGCTGTTAATCAAGATTTTAAGCTAAATCTTGCAATGTTTAACTAATTGGTGTCTTTGCAGTTTAATTAATTCCTGAACCTTGCACCCTGTACAACACTTTCCTGAACCTTGCACCCTGTACAATGCATTCCGTAACCTTGCACCCCGTACAACGCATTCCTAAACCTTGCACACCGTACAAACGACTCCAGAATCTTGCACCCCATACAACGCACTCCTGAACCTTGTACCATGTACAACGCACTCCAGAACCTTGCACCCCGTAGAACACACTCGAGAACCTTTCACCCAGTACAATGCATTCCTGAACCTTGCACTCCTTACAATGCACTCCTGAACCTTGCACCCTGTACAATGCACTCCTGAACTTTGCACCCTGTACAACGCACTCCTGAACCTTGCACCCTGTACAATGCACTTCTGAACCTTGCACCCTGTACAACGCACTCCTGAACATTGCATCCTGTACAACGCACTCCTGAACCTTGCCCCCTGTACAACACACTGTGTAATGTAAAGGGGTCCGGAGGTGTCGCTCCATCAAAATGCTCTTATTGGTGTTACACTCACCTTTAATCCAGCACCGGGCAAAGCTCCCTGGCGCTGATCTTCACGCCCCCTTCTGATATCGGAAAGGGACGTTGTGGGATCAAATTTACCTTCGGGCTCAAACCCCTGGTCTTTTTCCTACCTAGCAATACCCCTGCTCCCATGCCAAGAGAATTTGTAAAGGACCCTTTGTTGATCAACTTCTCTCTTACTTTAAAAAAGGAACATAGATTTTCAATACAACACAGCTCTATCTAACTGCTTGAAATGGAGTGGCTATAGTTTTTTAGGCAACAGACGTAGACACATTTTAATAAACGTTTTATTGAGAAGAATACAAATGAACATTAACAAGTGATGACATTATAGCACAGTCAGCAGTTACAAATACAAATAATAGCACACATCCAAAAGCACCATAGACTATATCTAGGAGCAGAAAGATGCAATCTGTGATAAGTACTGAGATATAAACACGTCAATAGTGACCCTGCCAAATAGAATATATGGCAAGGGATTCAGTATAACAACGCAGATTTGGAGGGCCGATGCGGCTCGGGTATAAACCCCAGCCACATGGGCCCGACGTAGACACATTTAGTAAACTAGTCTATTTCACGCCCTACTTCTCCTTACTAAACTAAAGGGCAAAAGACACCTTACATATACCTGGCAGTAGTTTTGGGCTAATTTAGCTCCTGATATTCTGGAATTCTGCAGCCCATGGCAGGGAATAATATTGAGAAAGTGGGCTTTACTTACTAAGGCAAAAAGGCTGTTCACTTTGCAAGGAAAACATCCCAGGGCTTAGGAAACAAAGTCACATTTTTACTTGCAAAGACCCAGCAAAAAAAAACAAAAACTGCATTTTTAGTTGCATATGATTGGATGATGAAAGTCAACAGAACTTTACCTTATTCACTAAGCTCTGGGGAAAATCCCCTTGCAAAGTGAACAGTCTATTTGCCTTTAGTAATTTAACCCTAGTGAAACTGATTGGCTGCCTGTGACTAACCAGCAGTGACATTGCCTCCACATGGATGGTGTCTTGGATCTCAGTACATAGTGGGAGCTATGTTGCCTTTACATGCTATTGGAAAAGCAGGAAAACCAAGGGTTTCGTCTTGTATCTTCCACATAACCAGCCTCGGAAAGTGGTAGATAACTCAGCCTTATCTGGATTTTGACATCACAATGCTCAGTCTCCACCATCAATTTCTTCTCCACAAACCACAGACATTGGTCCTTACCACTTCCCACAAGAAATAGTGGTGAAAGGAATGTGGTGTTACATCTGACATATGGGAAATACAAATAAACTTTTTCAGAGTTGCGCTAATGTGATTTATCAGCTTGCACTAAATCAGAACGTGATCCGATATAGTTTACAAGTAATAAAGTGATAATTGATCTTAATCCATATCTTTACCATCCACCACCTTGGAGTGTATAATCCTTTAAAAGAGCCGCAACCACAATAGATAAAGTGCTTGCCTACCAGCTCGCACGGACCTCCTATCACAGAAGGTCAGTATCGCTTGTGGCTATGTACCCAGCCCGGACCTTTAGGTATCATCTGAAGATCCTCTGAAGGTAAAGTTTGTTCAAGAAATATCCTGTGTCACCTGCCACCTATGAAGTTCGGGAGTCATCAGCTAAGCACTTTGGTAAAATAAAACATTCCTTTTTTTTTATTCAGTCTCACTCTGGGTTTTTGGGGTTTCCATTTGGCTTCAGGGATCCCAAAGAGGAGGTTTTCACAGCTCGGCAACTGTGACTTGATCCTAAGCTCAATTCACCATGCTCTCTCTCATGGGAAATACAACAAAATGACACCATATGAGTGCATTGTAAGCCCAGAACGGCAATCAAATTAATGTGAAGGGGGATTTTTGCTCTTGAAGAATTATTCTAGAGGCAGAGTTAGGATTTCTTTAAAAGATAACTGCAATCTCAGAAAAGCAAGCCTTGCACATTAAGATAAAAGAGCACAGGGGACAGTGGCAGAATATAGGATTAAATGCACAAAGAAAAGATGACACAGGTAGGCTTTCACCATTATAGCTAGCATGAAAATATTTTTTTTCCTTCTGACTAACATTGCTCTTCCTACTCTGCTGCACTGCCAGTCCATTGTTGCAGTTACTTCATTACTCAATGAAAAACATCAACCTCCTTCTCTACTCTGTTCTTCCCCGCATGTGGCTTTAGACCCAGCAGTTTCTGAATGGAGGCCAAGTGTGTTTGTAGTGATTAGCAGATAAATTAACAGCGTAGTCAGACTATGGCAGTGCACACTCTATGAATTGTAATAGGGCAGCAAACAAATTCATTCCATTAAAGTTAATTGAAACAATAATGGAGACAAAGTCAGTTTCTCACATTCAATCTATGTCATATCTTGTCAGGGCGACAGAGGACAAAAAGGCTCAAGTATGTGTGGGTCTCTAGCTTTGGTATATTTAACATATCCAAGCACATTCGATTCCTGTTGTCTAACAGTCTGGGTTTATTTTAATCTATTATTATTATTATACAGGATTTATATAGCGTCAACAGTTTGCACAGTGCTTTACAAAATGAAGGCAGATATTAAAGTTAACATAAATCACAAAATACTAAAGCAGTTGGGCTTTTAAAGCGGAGTTCCATTTTGTATTAAAAAAAGACTAAAAGTCAGCAGCTACAAATACTGTAGCAGCAAACTTTAAATATAAGGGCACTTACCTGTCCAGGAAGCCTGCGATGTTGGCACCCAAAGCCGACCCGTCCATCTGCTCCGAGTGCAGGCGCCAGCATCCTTACTAAAGGAAACAAGAAGTGAAGCCTTGTGGTTTCACATCCAGTTGCTTTCTGCACATGTGTGAGATGCGCTGCACTTTCTGAATGGTTCGCTGTCCTCTGGGACCTGTGTGTGTCTTCCAGAAGGCAGCGGGGGGGGGGAGGGGGAGAGGGGCCAGAAATGATTTAGGTCGCTGTGGCGCCCTTACACAGAAGAGGGAGCGGGTACCTGTTTTTGACAGGTATCTGCTCCCTCCTCCTCCCCGAAATAACCAACTGCTCTGTCAAAAATGGACGATGTACAGTACTTTAAATAAATTCTATACTAAGAGGGAAGAGAAGAGGGTCACTGATGAGCTCTACGCATTTCAGTTACCCTCTTCTTTTCTTCCCTCTTTGTATAGAATTTACATTCATTTAGGCAGAGCAGTTAGTTATTTTGACCTACAATTGTAATAAGCTTATAGAGGGCTTGGTATTTGTTTTGGGTACACCTATACCAATGACTCAGAATCTTTTTCCCTTCTTTTTTTAATGTATTTTATTTATAATATTTTTATATTATGGAAAAATAAAATTTTGTATGTTGATATGTGGTTGTCATTATTTATTACCTAGTGCCTTAAAAGCCAAATTGCTTTAGTATTTTGCAATTGTAACTAATAGGGTGTAGCACCTTTTATACCACTCATATTTTGAATTTATTACAGTTACAATACAACTTGGTACAAGAGGGATCAGAAGGCCCTGCTTGTTAGAGCTTGCAATCAAGTAATACAAAAGGTAATAACTGTGGAGGATGAGCTGATGGAGAATGTAAAAACACAGTGTATTAGTTAGAAGCAGGATAGGCTTCTTTAAAGAGAAGAGGTTTTCAGGAATCTTCTAAAGATGGATAGATTAGGAGACAGCCAGACAGATTGGGGTAGGGAGTTCCAAAGAATGGGAGAAGCTTGGGAGACGTCTTGGAACTGAGCATGGGAGGAGGTGACAAGGGACCTAGAGAGCAGGAGGTCTTGGGATGACCGAAGAGAGTGGTTTGGTTGAAATTTAGAGACCAGGTTAGTGATGTAGCTGGGGGCAGAGTTGTGGATGGCTTTGTAAGTTGTTGTCAGTACTTTGATTTTTTTTTTTTGGGTGAGTGGAAGCCAGTGGAGAGCAATTTACAGACAATAGCCTAAAATAATATGGATGGGTCAAATGTTCTACAGACAAAGGCCATTGCAACACCTAATTTTAGGTGGAGATGCTTGAGGAGTAATATGTTAAAAG
The DNA here is from genome assembly GCF_965119305.1 of Pelophylax lessonae. NCBI lineage: Eukaryota > Metazoa > Chordata > Amphibia > Anura > Ranidae > Pelophylax > Pelophylax lessonae. Next base: position 68,738,425 of record NC_138771.1, on the reverse strand, counting down.
ATACATTTCAAAAGAGAAGTGAGGGAATATAAATAATAAATATGTATACTCACCTAGGTGAATGCATCATTGATCCAATGCTGCAGCTGTCAGCTGTACACCAAGTAATGAGTGATTAAAGACCGCTGATTGCTCAGTTCTTGGGTCAGCTTTGAGCACAATGTGGTGACTGTTAGTCGTCACTCCATGCTCTGCCCCTCCAGTGTTCACTGGAGCCCTTGACTGTGAAGGGGGTGGGAGTGTTTGGCTCAGTCTCCGCAGCTCACTGGGAGGCTGAGCCAGCTGCCTGTAAGAAATCTGGGTGAATCACAACATTATTGTCAGAATCCCTGCAGAGCCTGGACCAACTCTGTGACATCAGCAGTCAGCGAGCTTTAGCCCACTGTCCGCTGAATCTGGGTCAAAGGAGTGCAAAACTTAGTGTTCTCCTGTGACCCACAGAAGAAGTATGACCAAAAGAGTTTTGGCCATCCTTCTCCTTTGAATGATCTCCCCCACGTTGACTGCTTCTAAACTACCCAATCATTCCTTTTCTCTGTGGTTAGCTGGATGCAAAGCCCAGGAGCCTGTTCCAACTCCATGTAGACACTCAACTTCAAAAACGGGCCATAAATCGATGACATCATATAGATTCAACATGTATTGCAAATATCACGGCTAAGAATTGTTAAGTTGCAAAATAATAAATGTTTGTATTTGTGTTAATGCTTTAACTGCAATTAAAGACATAAAAACAATTGGATTATTTATCAAACATTAGCTTCACTCCACATTTGACCCATGCATGGGGTTACAACCTTAGTGGTGAATTGTTTCACTAATCCCAAAAAAAAAAACATTTTACCAGGTTATTTATCTTATAAAGTGGTGGGGTTTTCTGCGCTAATCAAAAATAACTAGTGAACAAATTATAGGAGTGAGCTGCTGCACAAAGGAATCATAGAAAAACCAACGTGATATAAAGTCAAAAAATGTGCTGCGCTGCAATAAATCACCAAACTAAATGGGAATGTGTTAGTACATTAATAACATTTAAATGATAAATAACATATGTGCATATGAAAAAATCTAATAAAGCAAGAACAAACTGTGCACGGAACAAATATATGAAAAGGGTGTATTAAATCCCAATGAAGTCCATAGCAATAAAGCACAGAGGTGGTGTTCAAGAAGATCAACAAAAAGGTCCCAGAGGTTAAATCCGTGTGACACTTTATGAGGATAGTGGAGACACCGACGTGTAGATCACCAGATATAAAACAAATGGCTGCTTACCAGAGCAAGTTGGTCTCTCAACCTAATGAGTCGACCAATTGAGCTTGTATGCAATACCAAGGTTAGCCACCGGATGTCTCCTTACAGACCCAGACACGACATTTACCTCGTATATCCAAAAAATAGAACTTATGCGTAATACCACAATAGGCCACAGGGTGTCTCCTTATGGACTCACACACGGTATCCACATCACGATATTGAAAGAAAAGATGTATACAGGGACATAGCGTAACTCCATATGAGAAAGTTTATTAAAATAAAAGCAGGTAGTGCACTCACGTTTTTGTAGAACATCAAGGCATATAGTATGAAAACCAGGCTAAGAGTGAGCAAACATCTCTTGCAGTCTCAAAATCAATGGTAGCCGGCTGTTGGGGGCGTGGTCACGTCACGACTGACTCATCCTGTGACCACGCCCCCAACAGCCGGCTACCATTGATTTTGAGACCGCAAGAGATGTTTGCTCACTCTTAGCCTGGTTTTCATACTATATGCCTTGATGTTCTACAAAAACGTGAGTGCACTACCTGCTTTTATTTTAATAAACTTTCTCATATGGAGTTACGCTATGTCCCTGTATACATCTTTTCTTTCAATATCGTGATGTGGATACCGTGTGTGAGTCCATAAGGAGACACCCTGTGGCCTATTGTGGTATTACGCATAAGTTCTATTTTTTGGATATACGAGGTAAATGTCGTGTCTGGGTCTGTAAGGAGACATCCGGTGGCTAACCTTGGTATTACATACAAGCTCAATTGGTCGACTCATTAGGTTGAGAGACCAACTTGCTCTGGTAAGCAGCCATTTGTTTTATATCTGGTGATCTACACGTCGGTGTCTCCACTATCCTCATAAAGTGTCACACGGATTTAACCTCTGGGACCTTTTTGTTGATCTTCTTGAACACCACCTCTATGCTTTATTGCTATGGACTTCATTGGGATTTAATACACCCTTTTCATATATTTGTTTCGTGCACAGTTTGTTCTTGCTTTATAAGATTTTTTCATATGCACATATGTTATTTATCATTTAAATGTTATTAATGTACTAACACATTCCCATTTAGTTTGGTGATTTATTGCAGCGCAGCACATTTTTTGACTTTATTTATCTTATAAATAACATTATTAAAATACACCATTCCTCTCGAATTTAAAATCCCTGTACAGTCCAATCCTACAATTAAAATCAAATTCACATACATATGAATTATCTGAAACCATAAAACCCATAAAAAGATCCCTAAATGGGGCAGTAGAAAATACAAGACCTATCCAAAACATAAATCAACATTTCTCAACCTTTATTCATTCACAGAATCCTTTAAAAGTATGCGAAATCTTCGTAGTCTAACTATTCCTAAATTCAATATCTTTTTTTTTCATTATTTATAAGGCTGTTGTTTGCTATAAGCAATGTGTTAGGGTCTTTTTTTTCTTTGTCTTTTATCTGTTTATTAGGTTAATTTTACCTGGTAGGTAAGTCAACTTGTAAAAGGCATTTCTGGCTATGTCTGAGAATATGGCTATTTAGCCTTAATAAGTTTTAGTACTGTCTGCCTCAGAGTACATGCTTGTCTTTTAAATGATTTAGTTTGTAATAAAAAAAAGTATGCAAAATATAAAGCATCCCAGTCTAAAATATAAAAACGTAAATGTTACTTATCAATGTGAAAGCTGAGTCTGGGACAATACACACATTTTTTTGATGAACTTAACTTCACATCAGTAACCCTACCCTCAAATTTAGGAGCCCCTCTTCATTTTAGAGGTTCCCCCATCACATTAAAGGTACCCTATGACATCATAACCCCCCCTTCACATCAAAGTGCCCCTTCACATCAGAAGTCCCCCTTTACATTAGAGTCATCCCTTCACTTTGGAGACCCCCCCATCGCATCAGAGACCCCCTTATACATCAGAGGCTCCCTTATATATAAGAGCCTCTCATCACATCAGAATTGCCCCTATACATCAAAATCCCCCTATACATGAGCCTCCTCATCATCACAGAGTCCCCTCATCACAGCATAGAGTTCCCCCTTCAGTCACACAGTCCCCCATTACAGAACCTCCCAGTCATGCAAGCCCAATATCAAAGAACCCTCTATGTATACAATCCCCCCGACACAGAGCCATCAGTTATTATGGTGCATGGTAACATCTTTCAGCATGACTGGTTTGGTGGTGGGTCTGTAATGGTCTGGAGAGGCATATCCATGAAGAGACGCACAGACCTCTCCAGGCTAGACAATGGCACCCTGACTGCCATTAGGTATCGGGATGAAATCCTTGGATCCATTGTAAGACCCTACGCTGGTGCAGTGGGTCCTGGGTTCCTCCTGGTGCATGAAAATGCCCTACTTCATATGGCAAAAGTATGCAGCCAGTTCATGGAGGATGAAGGAATTGATACTATTGAATGTCCCCCATGCTCGCCTGACCCAAATCCAATAGAACACCTCTAAGGACAATATGTTTCGGTCCATTCGATGCTGCCAGGTTGCACCTCAGTCTGTTCAGGAGCTCAGGGATGCCCTGGTCCAGATCTTGGAGGAAATACCCCAGGAAACCATCCGTTATCTCATTAGGAGAATCTCAATGTTGTCAGGCATGCATACAAGCATGTGGGGGCCATACAAACTACTGAGTACCATTTTGAGTTGCTGTACTGAAGTTTCAGCAAAATGGGTAACCAGCTACATCATTTTTTCGCTTTGTATTCAGCCCTCTGTAGGTTGATCATTTTCATTTCCATCAAACTATGTGACATCCTTTGGTTCCTAAAACAATACCCCGTCCATATCAGTATATATCCAGCATATTTTTCCCTATTGAGATCTCATACATTTTCAGAGTGTTCCTTTAACTTATTTTGAGAAGTGTATAAAATGTAAAAAAGACTAAATAATTAGAAGCTATGTCATGATTGAATTATTGTGTTGGAGAGGAACAATGTTCAGTTGGTTGGCACCTTCACACCGTAGAGAGCTGAGTGACATATAGAGATCTTCACTTTGTTTGGGAAGCTGCCATCAAATCATTTTTCCCTTGTGCATCCGATTTACATGTAATTAAAACATTGTGACTGGCTGAAACTCAAATGCAGAAAAAAAATAAGAACATTGATTTTTGTTCACGGCTCCCGCAGACAGCCTTAATCAATCTGAATTTTAGAAATCTCCATTTATAAATCTCCAGACAGCTGGCAACTTTGATGAACAATCAGCGATAAGCCATGCATAGCCTCGGTAGAAAGAAAATAGAATTTGACCAGCCTGGAGATTTTAAGTAAAAGATCCACTGATCTACTAGTCACTAAAGGTCATAAAAGGGGTACTAAAGGCAAAATCAAGAATGACAGGTATGATAAATTCCGTCACTTTAACAAAGCAGTCTTTATTTTCATAAGTTCCCTTGTATAATTCATATTAATCCTTCTGCTATATTTCAACTCCCTTAACAGTCCAAACTGAACAATTCAAGTTGAAAGTGACCAACTGCTGATAGTCTTATCAGCATCGGCCTTCTAAATCATAGGAGCAATGTAGACAGTGTACTACCAAGACTGTAATACATTGCAGCTGATCAGTCTTTTGATGGGGTGGCTGCATTCATTTTCTTTTTGTAGTCATTTTTCTTTATTTTCACTGTTGATTTGGACAGTAACTCTGTTATTTTTCAGCTTCCTTTAACAACCTGTCCAGCAAAAGTGGCAGTTGGAGGGTTGAGACAAACCATTTACCACTAGTTGCTTGGGTGCTTACAGCTTGTATTCATTTATGTAAATCCTTTATCACAAAAAATAACTGCTTAAAAGTGTCAGATGGAGTCAGGCTTTAATTTTCACTTACTAACAGTACCCTCCATCGAGTCCATCTAACACTATCCTCTCCAGACATTCCAACGGTGTCTCCATAGATAAAGGAAGCACACTAAAACAGAAAGTATGTTGCGGACCGGATCACCAGGTTATAATTTCAAGGGTAAAAAAAACCCCTAAAAACAGAAAACTAATGCAGCCACCACATCTGAGGACTGATAAGCTGTTATATATAAAAAAATTGGATTTTGGGACCTGCCATCTTTAAAGCTTAAATTCAACATAGCTAAAGCTTACAAATCAATACAGGTGTTACAAGGAGTAAAAAATGATCTTTTTAGACAATTTCCTAATTTCTGACTTCTCATCTTATACATATTGCAACTTTTATGTTGGTCTGATACTATTTTTTGTCTCGCATGTTTCTTAAATTACAGGCTTTTTAGTATTCAATAGTTTTTTTATTGATTTTAAACAACATATTGCAGTAGTACAACATAAAGTAGAAAATGTAGAAAACATAGGCAAGAAAAAAGAAAAAAAGGGGGTTGGCCTGCGAAAAGGCACTCCATACCCGGACAATACATAACAAAATATGACTCCAAACAGTATTAGCAACCAGGCAATCAGTGATAAAAATAAACAGCAAGATACAGTAAATCGCAACAGCTGTAGTCCGCTCTACAGGAGTTACATCAAGAGTCCAGAAGACTCACCAAACTCCAATAAGATATCAGCCAGCAGAGGGCTCCCCCCCCCAAACACCCCCAATGGGCACAAACTGTGTCCACGAAAGGGTGAAGCCCCCCCCAGCCTCCCTCCCCATAAGGGGAAACCAACCGGCTCCCACCAATGGTCAAATAGTAGAAAGCATCCTTGGCCCATAACAGAAAACCCAAACCAGAGTTCCGGAGCCTGAGTCAAGAACGCCCTTCCAGCAGCCAGACCCCCAAGAGAGTAAAGAAACGGAAAAGCAGAAGATCAAAAGGAAAAGGAAGAGAAGAACAGTCCATATCTCAATGGGTAGAAAGAGAAATAACCATGCAGGAAATCAGGAAAACAAAAGAGAGAAGGAAAGAGCCAGAAAGAAAAGAGACCAAGAGAAGAATAGACAGAAGACAAAGGCAAACAGCCACCCGTCCCATGTCCCCCCGCACTGGACTCCAATTCACCCAGCCGCAACTATGAAGCCTGTAAGTACTCCACCCAGGGGCTCCACACTCGGTCAAATCTACGCTGCCTGTCCATACGGATGCTGCCCAACTTTTCGTTAAGCATAATCCACGACATTTTGGTTTTGACATGCACTATATTCAGCACGGGTGTTTTCCAAGCCCGTGCCACAGTAATTTTCGCTGCCAGGAGAATAAAGAATATCAGAGAATGGGTATTTCTAGGGATCTCAACCGGCAAGTCTGAGAACAACACCGTCTTGGCGTCTCTGTCGATCCTCTGGCCCGTCGCCGAGTGGATCAGGTTAATCACCCGGATCCAAATCCGCCGGACCTTCGGACAACTCCACCACACATGGTACATATCCCCGTGCTGTCCACACTGTCGAAAACACAGGGGGGAGGCACCTGTAAATAATTTGGCCAACCTCGTTGGCACCAAGTACCACCGAGATAGCACTTTATAGTTTGCCTCCACCAGAGTAGTGTTGAGTATCCCCCTGTGCACCATAGTCGACCATCGGTCCCAGTTCTCCTCGTCAATAGTTTCCCCCAGGTCAGTCTCCCAAGCTAGCTGATAGGAAGGCCTAGCTGTCGTATCGGCAAATAACCGGTACAGTTCTGAGATTCCTCCTCCCGTCCCAGGTCGCCCCATACACCTGTTCTCGTACAGAGTTCTAGTCGTAATGTCGTCATGGTCATCCTTAAGGGTGCGAAGAAAATGGGTAATCTGGAGGAGGCGATAGGATTCCCCAGGGGGCATCTTCAGTGTCTCTCTGAAATAAGTAGGGGGTCGGACCCCTCTGTGATCTATAAAGTGACCTATTCGATAAAGGCCCTTATCTATCCACCATTGAAATTGAGATGCCTGAAGCCCCGGGGGAAAGTGGGGGTTATGAAAGATGGGAGCCACCGGCACATGAGGGGATCGAAGAGGGTATAGCATACAGGCCACGTCCCAAAGCTTCAAGGAATGGGACAGAGCAGGGCACAGCACCGCCCTCCTTTCCCTGGCAGGCAACCACAGCAGAAGGTCCAGAGGCACGGGCCTACAGGCCTGCTCCTCCAACTCCACCCAATGTGGCCTACCAACGGTGATAAAAATCTGGTATAGCTGTGTCAACTGGGCTGCCCGGTAGTAGCGCATGAAGTGGGGAACTCCCAACCCCCCCTTCCATTTAGTTCTATACATAGTGGAGCGGGCCAGTCTACTTCCCCCTTTATGCCAAATAAATTTATAGACCAGGGCCTGAAGCTGTTGCAAAAACGACATTGGCAACGGGATTGGGAGAGTCCTAAAAAAATATAGGACCCTTGGAAAGATCGTCATCTTAACGGCAGCTATCCTGCCCATCCAGGAGAGGTCGTGTGTCTGCCAGTGTTTCAGGTCTTGAGACAGGGCGTCAAACAGGGGCGTATAATTCGCCTTGAACAATGAGGTGACGTCGGGAGTCAGCCGAACCCCCAAGTATGGAAGCGCCCTCGGACACCACTGAAAGGGAAAGGAAGCCTGCAACGCCTCCACCGTCGCATCCTCCAGGTTAATATTCAACGCTTCCGACTTGAGTTGATTGACCTTGAGGCCAGATACCCCCTCAAATCGCGATAATAGCACAAACAGGTTGGGCAAGGTGGTGACGGGCTCCGTGACAAACAGCAATAAATCATCAGCAAACAATCCACACTTATGAGGTCGGCCAGAACTTTCCACCCCGTGGATATTAGGATTAGATCTGATAGCTATCGCCAACGTCTCAATAGCAACAACAAAGAGAAGAGGCAATAGAGGGCAGCCCTGCCTGGTGCCTCTCGCTATCTTCAATGGACCCGAAACACCACCATGCCCAACTATATTAGCCAACGGACTAGAGTACAACGTCCCCAAAACATTAAGAAAGGTCGGACCGCAATTCCACCGTGACAGGACCTGAAAGAGAAATGTCCAGGATAATGAGTCAAAGGCCTTATGAAGGTTCAATGACAGAAATTACAGGCTTTTTAATATCTAGGCTGCATATATCTATGTACATAAATAAAAAATAAATAAAAAAAAAGCTGCGCTTAAGTGAGATAACTAGGTGAAACACAAAATTGATATATGAAAAATAACAAAATAAATATGCAGTGAAGTGTAAATTAGAACATAAATCCAAAAAAATTGTGCACCAAACAATATTGTGATAATGTGAATAAAGTCTAATAAATCCCAGTCCGTGGAAAAAAAGAGCTAAATGATTAACACCACTCTGTGCTGTATCCACACCACCAGTATAACTAGTTTTCTTACCAGAAGTATGGTAAATCAAGCCTATAGACTATATCTACATTTGCTATATGCTCTATATACATTTGCTCTATGTCAGTGGCGGCTGGTGCTCAAAATTTTTGGGGGGGCGCAAAAAGAAAAATGTAATAGGTATTGCTTCGTGCCAAAAAACGCAGTAAAAAAATTGCGTGACTTTGAAGCTGTGCCCCCTTCAATGCAATGAACACTGTGCTGTGCCCCCTTCAATGCAATGAACACTGTGCTGTGCCCCCTTCAATGCAATGAACACTGTGCTGTGCCCCTTTCAATGCAATGAACACTCTGCTGTGCCCTCACACTGCAGAGTTCAGCGTGCATGCCCCTTTCAATTCAGAGCGCCACAGCATTGTCCTCAATCACTGCAGAGCGCCACAGCATTGTCCCCAATGATTGCAGAGTGCCCACAGCATTGTCCCCCAATGATTGCAGAGTGCCACAACATTGTACCCCAATGATTGCAGAGTGCCACAGAATTGTACCCCAATGATTGCAGAGTGCCCACAGCATTGTACCCCAATAAATGCAGAGTGCCCACAGCATTGTACACCAATGATTGCAGAGTGCCCACAGCATTGTACCCCAATGATTGCAGAGTGCCACAGAATTGTACCCCAATGATTACAGAGTGCCACAGAATTGTACCCCAATGATTACAGAGCGCCACAGCATTGTCCCCAATCACTGCAGAGCGCCACAGCATTGTCCCCAATGATTGCAGAGTGCCCACAGCATTGTCCCCCAATGATTGCAGAGTGCCACAGCATTGTACCCCAATGATTGCAGAGTGCCACAGAATTGTACCCCAATGATTGCAGAGTGCCACAGCATTGTACCCCAATGATTGCAGAGTGCCACAGCATTGTACCCCAATGATTGCAGAGTGCCCACAGCATTGTACCCCAATAAATGCAGAGTGCCCACAGCATTGTACCCCAATGATTGCAGAGTGCCCACAGCATTGTACCCCAATAAATGCAGAGTGCCACAGAATTGTACCCCAATGATTGCAGAGTGCCACAGAATTGTACCCCAATGATTGCAGAGTGCCACAGAATTGTACCCCAATGCTTGCAGAGTGCCACAGAATTGTAACCCAATTATTGCAGAGTGCCACAGCATTGTACCCCAATGATTGCAGAGTGCCCACAGCATTGTACCCCAATATATGCAGAGTGCCCACAGTATTGTACCCCAATGATTGCAGAGTGCCCACAGCATTGTACCCCAATAAATGCAGAGCGCCACAGCATTGTACCCCAATAAATGCAGAGTGCCCACAGCATTGTCCCCCAATCAATGCAGAGTGCCACAGCAATGTACCCCAATAAATGCAGAGTGCCCAAAGCATTGTCCCCCAATAAATGCAGAGTGCCACAGCAATGTACCCCAATAAATGCAGAGTGCCACAGCAATGTACCCCAATAAATGCAGAGTGCCACATCAATGTACCCCAATAAATGCAGAGTGCCCACAGCATTGTCCCCCAATCAATGCAGAGTGCAGCGTGCGTGCTCCCTTCAATTTAATGCACTTACCTGGCGGCGGCGGCGGCGGGTTCTTCCCTCCTCGATCCAGTCCGTCCTCTCTGCGGCGGCGGAGGCGGGAAGGAGAGAGGCTTCTCCCTCGTCCTCCGAGCGGCGGTGACGGTGAGTGACTGACTCACGCACCGGCACCGCCCCCATTGTGACGTCGGGATCGGATGTCCTGGATGATGATTGGTCCAGGCTGGAGACTGGACCAATCACAGCCAGGATATCCGAAAGTGGGGGTGTCCAATCGCAAGGACTTGCGATCGGGTTACGCCCCCAGAAGGCTGCCGATCGGCGCCTCTTCTGGGACGTAACCCCCCCCCCCCCCCTAGCCACCACTTCCATTGCAAAGGCCGGCGAACCCAAATTTTGTTTTTTAAAAAAGTTTATTTGTTCGCTGTCATTTTTTTTTTTTTTCTTTTTTTTTTTTCTTTTTTTAGGGGGGCGGCGCCCTGGCGCCCGCTATGCACGGGCCGCCACTGCTCTATGTACATTTGCCTAAAATACAAAAATCTTTCTTGCCTCAACTAACATAAAAATCTTCACTATCAGTAGTCTTATATGCTCCTGCTACATAAAACTACAGCTTATGTTGGAAAGGTTTATGGAAGACTACTGATGGAAGGGTTTATGTCCCAGAACCCTGGTGCCCAACCTGTGGCCTGCATTGATCTCCACAAGCCTCATGTAACATGTTCCCAATTTGGTATTGTCTTCTGCAGCATATCCCCAGCCAACAATGTATCCTACCCACACTCTCTGACCCTCATTTCCTCTATTAGGTCTGCCGTTTCCAACAGTCCTCTCAAGCATTACATATACTGACCATTATGTGTGACCCTTTGGTGATGTCAGGGGCCGCATTTGAGTCCCCCTTTAGCTCATAAGTTGACAACCACAGCCCAAGAACATAATTTCATAGAGCCATACTTGCCACTATTTAAACAAAATATCTCTATAATGCTTTTCAACACACTTGCTGAAAGTGCCCAATATCTTTTACACAATCTCTGTCAAAATCAAAGACAGCAGATGGGCCATGGAGCTTGGTAATTAACAGTGATTGTGCTACTAGCCAAGCCCAATGTGATGTCAACACATTGTGCCATAGTTCTAGCTGAAACGGAAAGTGTCAAGGGCGACAATGCTGCAATGATTTGCATATCGGTGAAGCAGTATTGCCACCATTTAAGAAGAAATGGAGGAGAAAACATTTGGCTTCCAAGATAAAAAATAAACATCAGATATTCTTGTGGAAAACTATTTAAGCAAATGCAACTTTGTTATAGGATAACTCCACTTTCATGAACAAAAAAATGTAGCAAATAAAAAAAATCAATATAGCATATGTGACAAAACGCGGTATCAGACCCCTGCCCTTCTCACCAACTCATGACTAGGAACTGGCCAATCACACACTGTGCTTTCACTTATGTAACAATGCCACTCTCAGCTGTGCCCTACATAAAGATTTTCCAGCTTGTGGCACCACAATATAGGTGCCAGCAGCCTGAGAGTGATTGTCACTGTGTTAGTTAGATTAGCAATTAACCCTTTCATTGCCACCACCGACGTTTACCTGAAGAGTCAGAACTTTCACAAGATTAGCAATAACAGTTATGAAAAATAAATGTCTGAACACACACTCTCACCTGTTAGGCTGCTGGTGGTAACCTGACGGCAGAGGTAGGCCCCGATGTTCGCTAGAGGGTGGAGCTTGGATGGGAACCCCCAAGGTAAATGACACAGGCTAGCCTGAGGTGCGGAATCTAAGTATCCACCGGTTTTCGCCAGAGCCTCTGGTGGTGAGGATGGACTTCGCTGCGTGTGGATACCAGGTCGCGGTCCTTAGGGTCTCCCCACTAAGGGAGAACCGGTCAAGGTCCGAAGGCAGATAAACAGACAAGGAAGATGCGAGAGAATGGTCAAACAAGCCGGGGTCAGGACGGGCAGCAGACAAGGGGAGTCAGGGACTAGGGATGATCGAACTTTTGAAAAGTTCGGTTCGACCAGAACACCCGAATTTCCTGAAAAATCGGTTCGGATTTCAGAACCCCATTGAAATCAATGGGACCCGAACTTCTGGAATCAAAAAACACCATTTTGAAGCCCTAAAACCCAATAAATGCCCCTAAAAATTGCCTGGGGTTCTGGGTCATGCCCCGGGGACTATTAATCACACAAAAAAAAGTTCTTAAAAATTGTCATTTTTGATAGAGAGCCAATTATTGAAAAAATTATTGAAAAATTTTCTTTGGATTTAGTGTCTGGGGGGTCTAAAAAGTGTACCTGTGAAGTTTCAGCTCTGTAGCATGTCCAGAACCAGAAAAAAAGATTGTTTGTATTAGAATTAATATAGAACAGGGATATGGCTCCGCTATTTTCACACCTTGCCGGTTTTGTAGCAAGCGTTTTTTTGGGCATTTTTTGGGGGTTATTGGAGGCAGGCATAACATCAGAACTTCTGTGTATGGGTATATATACACACACACATGTCTGTATATATACACATACACATATATATAGGTGTGAAAGTAGCAGAACACTATACTTGCGCTAATGAAATAATTAACACCCATATGGCTTCTCTCCTTTCACACCTATATGTGTGTATGTGTATAAATACATATAAGTGTGTGTGTATATATATATTTTTTGTGGGTCTTTGGAGGCAGGCAAAACATCTGAACTTCTGTATAGGGGTATATATACACACACACTTATATGTATTTATACACATACACATATATAGGTGTTATAGGAGTGGAGACATATGCCTGTTAATTATTTCATTAGCGCAAGAATAGTGTTCTGCTATTTTTACACCTATATATGTGTATGTGTATATATACAGACATGTGTGTGTGTGTATATATACCCATACACAGAAGTTCAGATGTTTTGCCTGCCTCCAAAGACCCACAAAAAAATGCCCAAAAAAAACTGCCTGCAATAACACACCTGGGCATTTTTTTTTGGCGCAGGCGTTTTTTTGGGCATTTTTTGTTGGTCTTTGGAGGCAGGCAAAAGATCCGAACTTCTGTGTAGGGGTATATATACACACACACATGTATGTATATATACACATACACACATACAGGTGTGAAAATAGCAGAACACTATGCTTGCGCTAATGAAATAATTAACAGGCATATGTCTCCGCTCCTATAACACCTATATATGTGTATGTGTATAAATACATATAAGTGTGTGTGTATATATACCCCTATACAGAAGTTCAGATGTTTTGCCTGCCTCCAAAGACCCCAAAAAAATGCCCCAAAAAACGCCTTCAATAACACACCTGGGAATTTTTTTGGGGCGCAGGCGTTTTTTTGGGCATTTTTTTGGGGTCTTTGGAGTCTGTGTGTAGAAACCAACCTGTGTGTAGAAACCAACCTTGTCTGCTGACAAACCAAATAAACCTGTCTAACATAATAGGTTAAAAACAGGGGTTTAGTTAACACACATTTGCAAACGCATGTATAAGCTGCAGGCCTCTCCATCCCTGGCAACATGGAAAATTTAGGCAGTTTTGGGACTTTACCATCTATATTACTGGGATGGGGGGGGGTGTCTCCCAGCTGGTCATTTTTTAGTTTGCACCCTATGGCTTTCACATAGCCATTTGTTTTTCAATACCAGTCATGGCTGGGAGCAGGTTGGGGGAGGATTGGGCAACCTCCAAGCTCACCTGTTTCCCATCCATCCATTACCATTCATGCTCTCCCATGTTGGAGACACTCAGTAGACACTCAGTTTGAGTAGTGTTAGCTAGTGTTAGGACTGCAGAATACACAGCGTGCCTTGGAGTGGCCTGCAGCTTATACATGCATTTGCAAATGTGTGTTAACTAAACCCCTGTTTTTAACCTATTATGTTAGACAGGTTTATTTGGTTTGTCAGCAGACTGGTGGGTAAGTATAGCAAACTAAGGGCCGGTTGGTTTCTACACACACACACACACACACACCTTCTTTAATCCCCCTTTTTTCTTCAGTTCTGTTATACACAGGGATGGAGACGCTGAGCAGTGCTCGCCAGTATCTCATGTAAAGTCCCAAAACTGCCTAAATTTTCCAAATTTTCCATGTTGCCAGTGATGGAGACGCTCGCTTTACAGGCTGGTGTTTCATCTAAAGTCCCAATTTGCCTTTACCATCTATATTACTAGGATGGGGTGTGTGTCTCCCAGCTGGTCATTTTTTAGTTTGCACCCTATGGCTTTCACATAGCCATTCGTTTTTCAATACCAGTCATGGCTGGGAGCAGGTTGGGGGAGGATTGGGCAACCTCCAAGCTCACCTGTTTCCCATCCATCCATTACCATTCATGTTCTCCCATGTTGGAGACACTCAGTAGACACTCAGTTTGAGTAGTGTTAGCTAGTGTTAGGACTGCAGAATACACAGGGTGCCTTGGAGTGTCCTGCAGCTTATACATGCATTTGCAAATGTGTGTTAACTAAACCCCTGTTTTTAACCTATTATGTTAGACAGAATTATTTGGTTTGTCAGCAGACTGGTGGGTAAGTATAGCAAACTAAGGGCCGGTTGGTTTCTACACACACACACCTTCTTTAATCCTCCTTTTTTTCTTCAGTTCTGTTATACACAGGGATGGAGACGCTGGGCAGTGCTTGTCGGTATCTCATGTAAACTCCCAAAACTGCCTAAATTTTCCATCTAACATCACCACAGACAGGAATGTTCAAGATTTGTGCTATATATTAGAGCTCTTCAAGAGACAGGGATTCTTTTTAGTTTGCAATAAAAGCTTTAGAGATAACAAGGTTTAAAAATGAAAAGGTCAAAATGGTGAAAATAAATAATTTGCGAAAAAGGAGTGTTGAAAAGGAGGAATACTTGGAAATCCTAGTTTTAGCCAGTAAATAAGCAAAAACGATACAGTGGCTTCTCACAATTCCTGTTAGTTGTTTCTTGGTTTGATGTTAACAAGAGCTGTCAATCTGTCTTGGCATTCCCTTTTTCTCTGGTTTGATGTTAACAAGAGCTGTCAATCTGTCTTGGCATTCCCTTTTTCTCTGGTTTGATGGTAACAAGAGCTGTCAAACTGTCTTGGCATTCCCTTTTTCTCTGGGATCAACAGCAATGTTGACAGAGGCCATCTGACCAATTAAGCGTCTGAGGAGTAGTTTATGGGATGTCACTATGTTTATGACTATGTCCCAAATACAGTTTTCTATAGGTACTCATATTTCTGAGTACCTACCTGGTACAGCCTGCTAACATGCAGAATATTGTCCAGGTTGAATGTAGCTTTGAAATGAATATGCACTTGACAGGTTTTGGATGCCCAGTTTGCCTAGGAGCTGAATTGGGATGGTTCTGCTCCCAGTACTCCTAGGGCAGCGGTAAATATGTCTATATTCTGGCTGCGTTATTATTTCATGAGGTATGAAACATGCTGAAGTTTCAGAGTTATTACTGCTAACCTGTCTGCAGAGATGTGTATTGGCCATCCCCTTCAACTGAGCTATTTACAACGTATCTGTTAGTTCTCTGGATTGCTCAAGCCTGTTGGGGTGACAGTTTTATTAGGGTTTCTAGACTTAAATTATGGATTGGGTAATGGAAAGGTCTGTGTATGATCAATGGATTGATAAAGTCCTGGCATCAGTTAACAGTTTGTGTATTGTATAAAGTAAAATAAGGAGGGGGGAGGACACTGTGGCTATGCATTCTTATGACAAAATGGCAGGGAAGATTTGTGACGCAAACAAAATGGCTGCTACTCACACAGCTATTTGTGTGCCTGGTATGCATGACCATTACAGTATGTACAGTTGCTACACATGCCATACTGTAATTTAATGTTTTTAAAAATTGCCTTTCCATTTCAGAATCAGTACCCAAAGAACATAGTGGCACAAACTGGTTTTTCTCCAGAGCAGAAAAATGTGGGACTCTGCAATACAATTTGTTGAAATCCTTGCAATATAAATTGATAACCCAGATTGATAAAGCAAGAGTGGAGTTATTCTTTATTATCACTGCTGTTTTGTTGCATGGCATTTTTTATTTTTGACTATAGCCCTACTTTAATAAAACTAAACATAAAAACAGAGTAGCAGAACATGTCCAACTGGTCACTACTTTCAATCATATTTTACTCTATTACTGAGGTTCTTTTAGAAACCGGGGGTCAATTTTTTTGTATGGCTGTAATCTGCTGATGATATCCATATGAAGTTCTGCTCTATGTTACTGAGGAATGTAAATCAAGTTAAACAAATAGGAGTCTGTTGCAATATGATAGCAAATCCTGCAGTAATCTTTACAATGGCTTGCCAATGAAAATACACATTGTTATCTACCTCCTGTAATCTACCTCCGGCACAAGTCTAATGGTGTTTGGGTGGAAACTACTTGAATTTTTCTTGTACCTTCTGAGCTATCTATGCCCTCAACTTTCCTGAACATAGGTGTCAACACAGGCCAATGCAAATGTCAATATTCAAAGACATGCTGGTGCACTCCCTGGCTTTTGTAGATGTTTTAGGCATTAATAGCCAATTAAAATAGATTTTACTCACACTCCCAAATTATTATTTACCTAAGTTTAGGTAAATAATGTTTTTAAATAATCAGCACATGGAGGGTTACTTAAAAAAAATGTGAATTTTCCCCTGTGCTTGTCCTAGCTGTCATAGGGGAAATCTGAAGTTCTCTGCCCACCTCTTGTACCCTGCAGCTGTAATTTTCCAGTGCTGCAGGGGTTATTATCAGTGTTGGACCTGTAACAGGCACTGATAAAGACTGCCAGATATACCTGCACTTTCTTTCCAGCTCCTCCACGTGATACCACGTGACATGTCTGTGGTATCACTGAGACAGGAGGATAGTCAGTTCAAAGCCAGGATCCGGAGCCAGGAGGGTAACAGAGCAGACAAGGTCAGGTGAATAGCCGAGGTCAAAACACAGGAGAGCCAGAAGATGAGATCTGTAGGACAAGCAAGGGTCAAGGTCAGGAGGCAGGCAGGAGACATATCGAGGACAAGCCAGGTCAATTGCGGAGAATCATGGGAACAAGGAATCACTGGAACACAGGTAGGGGGCTGAAGATCAATAAGCAACTTTGGACATTGACTGGCTTCCCTATAAAGAGCACTAAGCGTCAATCGACGTTGGGGGCGTGCATATTTGTGCGCATGCTGGTGTACGTCTGTGGTCTGTGTGCGCTTCTGGGCTCTCTGGCGGCCATGCAAAGTACTGGTGGCAGTGCCAGGTCTCCAAGCATCCTGGATGGTGCCCTGACAACTAGGCAAAAAAAAAAAACGTTTACAAGATCACCAGTCAAGTAAGAAACATGATGTGTACACCAGCCAGAAACGTTTTTCAACATTCCTGTTCAACAGAAGTCGATTCTTAGACTTCTGTAGAGTGGGAATGGCCATACATGGATGGAAACTAAGCCAGTCCCTGCTGAACTGGCTGAACTTCGATCCGTTTATTTTCGGCTTAAACAAATACTTAAAGAATATGTGAACCCAGCATTTCATATTCCTGATATGTGCCTGCTGTACCATGTACTTTAATGAGAAAGTATCCTGTTCTCTTTGTATTGCTACCTTTGTATGAACTCACTGGTGTTTTTGCCAGCTCGCTTGCTTTCCTAACCTTAACTGACCACACTAAGCAGGAGAACACACTATGGTCAGTTCTCTAGCTGTGCTGGGAACTCAGCCTGCTCTCCTCCAATGATCAGACTTGTCCTGACACTCCCACCCCTGCACAGGAGATCAGTGTGCTGTTGCTTCTCCTCCCTCAACTCTTATGTATCTGAGAACAGAGGGTATGTGATCAATTATAAAAAAGGGAATTCATAATGTTTTTTATATCTATACACACATGTTTTGCCTTTCATTTCTATTTTAAATCGAATGGGTTGTTTTACAAGGTTATCGTTTACAATCACTTTAATCCCTGTAATGAAGGGAGCCCCACTGCAAGGGTACATGTTGCCTAATTCCTGGAGATCAGATTAAATGAAGTAGGCAGGACTGTCACAATAGGGGGGATTTACTAAAATTGGCGCACACAGAATCTGATGCAGTTGTGCATACAGTGCCTTAACCACTTTACCACCGGAGGATTTTGCTGCCTTACGTCCAGGCCACTTTTTTGCGATTCGGCGCTGTGTGACTTTAACTGACAATTGCGCGGTCATGCGACGCTGTACCCAAACGAAATTTACGTCCTTTTTTTCCCACAAACAGAGCTTTCTTTTGGTGGTATTTGATCACCTGTGCGATTTTTACTTTTTGCGCTATAAACAAAAAAGAGCGCTTATTTTGAAAAAATAACAATATTTTTCACATTTTTTTATATAAAATTCCCCCCCCAAAAAAATGTAAAAATCAAATTTTTTTTTAATTTTTGGCCAATTTGTTTTCTGCTACCTGTGTTTGGTAAAAAAAAATTCACAATAAGCGTATTTTGATTGGTTTGCGCAAAAGTTATTGCGTTTACTAACAAAGGGAAAGATTTCTGTAATTTTTGGTATTTTTTTTTTAACGCGTAATGGCGGCGATCTGCAATTTTTTTTGCGGGACTGCGACATTGCGGCGGATAGATCGCACCCTTGACTGACATTTTTGACACTTTTGGGGGTACCAGTGACCTATATATATGCACTGTTACTGTAAAAATGACACTGGCAGGGAAGGGGTTAATTTTATTGGAGAGGGAGGGGTTAATGTATGCCTGGTGCCTACTGACGTGTGGGGGGGGAGGTGACTGAGTGACACAGGGACAGATCCAGGGTTCAGCTATGCTGAACCCTGCAATCTGACCCTGCCTGTCACTTCAGAGATCCGCCCGCTGTGTTTACACACAGCGGGCGGATCTCCAGACTCTATCCCCGACGATCGGGTAAGAGCAGTGGCGATCGCCGCAGCTCCTTCCCTGGCCCGACTCCCGCTGTGACTGAAAACAGTGGGAGTGAGCCTCCGGCGGCGTGCGCGCGCCCCCTACAAGGGGCGGAGTCCAGCGACATAGGTCTACGTCGCTGGACGGGAACGAGCCACTTTGCTGCAGTAGCAGCAAAGTGAGTGGAGGTAAAGTGGTTAAAAAAGTATTCATACCCCTTAAAATGTTTGTCATGTTACAACCAAAAAGGTAAATGTATTTTTAGGGATTTTATGTAATAGACCAACACAAAGTAGAACATAATTGTGAAGTGGAAGGAAAATGATAAATGGTTTTCCAAATTGTTTACAAATAAATACCTGCAAAGTTTTCAAAGCTTTGGGTATTTATTTTATAACCTAACCCTGCTTTAAACTTCTCCACAATTTTTTCCCTGACCTGTCTGGCGTGTTCCTTGGCCTTCATGATGCTGTTTTATTACTAAGGTTCTCTAACAAACCTCTGAGGGCTTCACAGAGAAGCTGTATTTATACTGAGATTAAATTACACACACAGGTGGACTCTGTTTACTAATTAGGTGACTTCTGAAGTCAGATGGTTGAACTAGAATTTAGTTAGGGGTATCAGTTTAACCACTTCTGGACCGGAAGGATTTGCCCCCTTAATGACCAGGCCATTTTTTGCGATTCGGCACTGCGTTATTTTAATGGGAAATTGTGCGGTCGTACAACACTGTACCGAAATAAAACTGATGGCCTTTTTTTCCTACAATTAGAGCTTTCTTTTGGTGATATTTGATCACCTGTGCAATTTTTATTTTTTGCACAATAAACAAAACAAGAGCGACAATTCTGAAAAAGAAAAAAAAAAAACAATATTTGTCACATTCTGCTACATAACATTCCCCAAAAAAATTTTACATCAAATTTTTTCATCCTGCTACATATTTTTGGTAAAAGCGTAATTTCATTGGTTTGTGCAAAAGTTATTGTGTCTACAAACTAGGGGAAAGATTTATGTCATTTTTATTTATTTATCTTTACTAGTAATGGCGGCGATCTGTGATTTTTAGCAGGACTGCGACATTGCGGTGGACAGATCAGACCCCTAACTGACTTTTTTGACACTTTTGGGGGGAACAGTGACATTACTACAGTAATCAGTGCTTGAAATATGCACTGTTACTGTAATAATGACATTGGCAGGGAAGGGGTTAACCTAGTGGGTGATCAAAGGGTTAAATGTGAGCCTAGGGGAGTGTTTACTAACTGTGGGGGGAGGGGCTTGTGAAATGACCATAGAGACCTGTGATCCTATATAGAAGGATCACAGGAGCTCTGTGATCATTTCAGAGAGAAGAATGGTCAGCTGTGTTTACAACAGCTTACAGTCTTTCTCTCTCAGCAGGGAGTAATCGTGGGTGTCTGGCGGCAATCACGACCACAGGGGGGCGGGAGAGCGCCAGCAGCAGTGCGCGCTCTACCCCTAGCACCACGCATGCTACCGATGTAGTACTATGTCGGTTCGCGCAGCCGAGCCAGCTTGCTGCAGTAAAACTGCGGCGGGCGGTCGGCAAGTGGTTAAAGGAGGCTGAATACAAATGCACACCACACTTTTCAGATATTTATTTGTAAAAAAAATTGATAACCATTTATCATTTTCCTTCCACTTCACCATTATGTGCCACTTTGTGTTGGTCTAACACATAAAATCCCAATAAAATACATTTACATTTTTAGTTGTAACGTGTCAAAATGTGGAAAATTGCAAGGGATATGAATACTTTTTCAAGGCACTCTAGTAACCAATCAGCTTCTAACTTCAGCTTGTTCAATTAAGCTTTGGCAATAAAACCTAGAAGCTGATTGGTTTCTATGCACAGCTACACTAGATTCTGTGTGCACCAGTTTTAGTAAATCCTTAGTAAATTTTGGCCCGGCATATACTTACAGTATATAACAACATTGTATGGGCGGCACAGTGGTGTAGTGGTTAGCAATTTCACCTAGCAGCAAGAGGGTCGCTGGTTCGAATCCCAACCACGACACTACCTACCTGGAGTTTGCGTGTTCTCCCTGTGCCTGCATGGGTTTCCTCTCACACTCCAGTGCCTGCGTGGGTTTCCTCTGGGTACTCCGGTTTCCTCCCACACTCCAAAGACATGCTGATAGGTTAATTGGATCCTGTATAAAATTGGCCCTCCTATGAATGTGAGTTTGGGACCTTAGATTGTAAGCTCCGTGAGGGCAGGGACTGATGTGAATGTGTAATGTATATGTAAAGCGCTGCTTAAATTGACAGCGCTATATAAGAACCTGAAATAAAAATAAAATGTGAGTGCCATGAATTTGCACACATCACAGTGCAGGGTACAATTCTTCAGTAGTGTGTAGTCATTGTCTGGAGCAGCCTCCTATGGTCTTCAGTGTGTGGCTTATCTTTTATGTTTTTCTCAGCGACAACACATTTATGATGCTCATCCCAGCTTCTCAGCAGGTTTCTGTGTCTGTCTATACGCCTGCTGCATTGCACATTTCTTATGATCATAGAGCCGTGTAGAGGTTTTCTTGCTGACATCATTTTAAGTGAATAGAATTAGCAAAGGTAATCTGCTATTTTTTCACATTAGGCATGGCTGACTAACACTTCTAATCTTTGAATATGGATGATGTGCCCACCAACAATCAGAAAATAACCGCAGTCAGCTCAGCAACATGAGATGCCAATAAGGGCTCATATACATTAAGGTTACCTTTAGAAAAGCAATCCGCTGCAGGTCGATTTTTGAAGGCCCTTTGACAGACAGCTGGGAAACAATATGTTGCCTTCTTACCTCCTGTTTTAACCCCTAAAAGCTCATGACACTGCATTGCCATTGTGCAGTTGCAGGGTGGTTGTGGCACAGCCCTATTCACTTGAACCACCTGCCGAATGCAACAGGGGGTTTAAATCTTAAACACACACACAGAAAACAGTTCAGGTGTGAGAAGTCCAACAATCAAAGTCGGGTGCACGTCAGACCCGCAATCCCGGCAGCTGTAATCTTTAGAAGTAGAGGACTGCACTCCAGCAAAAATATTGCAAAAATTTATTGAAGAATCCAAAAATCCATCATATCCAATTATGATAATGATAATGCAAAATTATGAGAGAAAGGAAGACAAAGCATAGTTGACGCGTTTCAGGAAATTAAATTCACTTAATCATGACTACGAACATGCATGAACTATGAATCTTTCCATGCCGCAAGGCAAAACATTATGGCCGTGGCAAGTATCCAACCTCTAACAGAACCGTGACCCACACTGTGCTTGTGTGCTTCCGTCAGAATACCGCTTCCTTCAGTCTTGAACATAGATATCAAATATTATAATAAAATAAAAACCAAAAAGTGCAGCGCTGAAATCAGTATACAATTATGTAGCTGAAAAGCTCATATAAAGAAAACAAAAAAAGGAGAGGGGATAGTGTCCAAATAAATAGTCCCAATATTAAGTGCAGAGATGTGAATCCACGTGCAAAATAACTTTCTTCCAGTGACACCAGGGAAAAGTGTAGGAAGGGGACACCCTTGTGCTCAGGTATAACAAGCAGCTTACCGAAATTCCGTGGCTGCTCAATTTAATGAGACAGCCTCTCCCAGCTAGTAATAAACCAGTAGGTCAACCGATATCAAGCTCAGGTGCTTCCAAAGACTCCAAAAGCCGAAAGCCGTTTCCGGTGTGTTGTTAAACCGATCACATTAGTATGTGGCACACTTGGAACTTCTCATATACTCCATTGAACGTAAAGCCATATGTAGAAAGAAACAGAGGCCCATAGCGTAATCCCGTAAACCAATAGGTAAATTTATTAAAAAAAACTACTTACAATTTAAAAGACAGAAACAGGCATGTAGTATGTGTCGGTCATGGATCTAACCGCGGCGTCCCGCAAGTCTATAGATCAGCATATGGATAAACAGCCGGCTTCGTTGGGGGGCGTGTGGACGTTTACATCTGGGATCGCCAACATTTCGTCATAAGAAAGACTTCTTCTGGGCGTCTTCTATTTATATCAAATATTATAGCCGCCACCCCCCATACAAAACTAGCTGAGAATATCTGGAACCTTTATTGAACAAACTCGCACCAAATATATACCCCACACAGATCAGGTGCCTGATTATATTATTGTATGCAGATGAAATTGTATACAGAAATATAATTACCTGAGCTATTTACCTAGCCATCTGGACAGAAACAATAGGTGAGTTATTTAACAATTAACAATGAGACAGACGTGCCTAACAGAAAACATATCACACCTTAATACACAGACAATAGCAGGAGACCACCAGTAACAGACTGTCCGTCTCTTACATTGAAGAACATGGAACAGAGGCCAATGTGATTAGTTCTTTCAATGTTCAGAATCTAACAGGCCAGGAATAGTCTTCATATACAGTACTTCTTGAGATATGTGGTTGATAAATATTACTGTCCCATTTGAAGTAATCCAAACCATATTCTCAGTGTCCATTAAGTAGCTGTCCATCATTTCCCTGGTCACGCCGTGTCCCTAATAGACACAGGGTGACTTACAAATAAGAGAGGCCTAGGGGGCTGAGAGACAGATTTTCCAACCTTTCTAAGGTAAGCTGTGTTCCACGGTCCCCCCAACCAAAGTGACTCCTTCTGGTTGCCTTTGCAACTTAAGGGGAGCAGTAAAAATGTGGTTCAACCACCTGTTTTCCCTGCTCCCCAAGCTAGAAGGGTTATACCACATCCAAATCAAATCACTTAACCACTTTATGACCGCCCACCACAGATATACTCCTGGGCAAAGTGACATAGGTGTACGTCGCTCGCTCTCAGGAGGCTAGGGGCCGATGCGCGTGTTGGGCGGCTCTGATTGCCGCCTGACACCCGCAATCGTTCCCCGCTGATAGAGAAGAACGGTCAGCTGTTGTAAACACAGCCGACCATTCTTCTCCCTGCAATGATCACAGAGCCCCTGTGATCCTTCTATATAGGATCACATTTCTCTATGGTCATTTCTCTATGGTCATTTCAGAAGCCACACCCCCCACAGTTAGAATCACTCCCCTAAGGTCACATTTAACCCCTTGATCACCCACAGAATTAACCCCTTCCCTGCCAGTGTCATTATTACAGTAACAGTGCATAATTTTAGCATTGATTACTGTAGTTATGTCACTGGTCCCCCCAAAAGTGTCAGAAATATCAGTCAGGGGTCCGATCTGTTTGCCGCAATGTCGCAGTCCCGCAAAAATCGCAGATTGCTGCCATTACTAGTAAAAAAAACAAAAAAAAACAATCAAAATGACATAAATCTTTCCCGTGACATAAATCAGCCCGGATCCTCTTTTTCTGGGGTCCCTTGCCGGCGCTCCTGGCCCCTCCCTCCTATCGAATGTCCCTACAACAAGCAGCTTGCTATAGGGGCACCAGAGCTGAGCGGCAGCTCTGTGTGTCCATTCAGACACGAAGCTGCCAATCGGCCCTGCCCCCCTTACTGACATTGATTGACAGCAGTGGGAGCCAATGGCACCGCGGCTGTATCTCAGCCAATCAGGAGGGAGATATGACTCCTGCTGACGTCAGACGTTTGCTGACGAAAAAAATGTGTTGAGTTTAGGGTACGCCGCTACGTCACTTCCGGTATTTGGAAAGCAGTTGGAATGGACCTCATATTGTGATTCTTCTTGCTGGCTCTCATTTTTTGAACTGTAAGTTGCTATATTATTTAATAAAATGGATGTTTAGCATACTACTCTATAACCCTATCCATCTTTCCTCTGCATTTGTCCAGGTACATGCTTGTCACCGCATGGACTGTTGTGGGGACCCATATTTGCATTAACAAATGTAAAGGTATATCTGGTAGGTGGGTTGTGCATGTGGTGTCGGTGGAGGAGAGCATTTAACCCACAAACACGAATGAGCAGTGTCTTCGGAGATAAGAAAACCCATCTTACTCACTCTTAGAAGGGGTTTTTTGAACATGGACTTTTAATAATATTCACATTGATTGGAATTGTTATTGTTTGAGCGCGGTCTCCCCCCTTTTGTATTACAATCAGGAGAGAGAGTCTTGGACGGCCAGGGGACTCGTGGACATTGTTGGACAGAGAGGAGGCTCAGGTAAGTATTAGAGGGGTGCTGGGGAGGCTGCTACATAGAATGCATTAAGATAAAAAAAACTTCTGCCTTTACAACTCCTTTAACTACTTACCCAATGGGCACTTAAACCCTCTTTCTAACCAGACCAATTTCCAGCTTTCAGTGCTCTCACATTTTACATGACAATTACTCAGTCATGCAACACTGTAACCATTTTTCACACAAATAGAGCTTTCTTTTGATGGTATTGAATCATAATTGGGTTTTTTATTTTTTGTGCTATAAATTAAAAACGCTCAAAATTTTGTAAAAAAAAATGCATTTTTCTTTATTTCAGTTTTAAAATTTTGCAAATTTAGTAATTTTTATTCATAAATTTTGGCCAAAAGTCATACTGCTACGTATCTTTGGTAAAAAAATAACCCAAATAAGTATATGTTATTTGGTCTTTGTGAAGGTTGTAGCGTCTACAAGCTATGGTGCCAATCACTGAAAATTGATCACACCTGATATACTGACGACCCGATGTGGCACGGATGAGCACGGATGAGCATGAATGTGGCATGGATGAGTCATGCTGGCATGGATGAGTCATGCCGGCTCTTTAGTAAGGATGGGCTGCACCTTAATGGGGACGGTACAGCTCTTTTGGGGAGAAAGATGGCCACCAAGTTGGAGGGGCTTTTAAACTAGGAGACGCGGGGGAGGGCTCAGAAGTAGAATCAGTCAGGCGGGAGCAGAGGACTGAAGGCAGTTGTAGGGTCAGCAGCGACAGTAGGTCCACAATGTCAATTGGCAGGTCTGTGCGGGAAATTCTCAGACCAAACAGGAATAGACATAACCGCCAATCGCACTTAACTTCCGTAAAACTAAGAGGGGTATATGCTAATGCCAGGAGCCTAGCTAATAAAATGGATGAGTTGGAAATATTAGTACATGAGGAGGACATAGACCTTGTGGGAATAACAGAGACTTGGTTCGACCCCTCACATGACTGGCTGGCCAATATCCAAGGGTATTCGGTGTACCGGAAGGACAGAGTAGGAAAAAGAGGGGGAGGGGTATGTCTCTATGTCAAGAACAATATAAAGGTGATAGAAAGGAGTGACATTACGGATGGGATGAGCAAGGATTTAGAATCTGTGTGGGTTGAACTCCATAGGGAAGGAGAAAAGGGGAAAGTAATTGTGGGGGTTTGCTATAGGCCACCTAACCAAGGGGAGGAGGTAGAGCTGGAATTTTTACCGCTTTTGGGTAAAGTGGCAAAATTGGGATCAGTCATCATATTGGGGGACTTCAATTATCCCGACATTGACTGGGATGAGGGGATTGCACACTCACAGAAGGCCCGTCTATTCACGGAAACCTTACTGGATAACTACATGTCACAGTTGGTGGATTCCCCTACCAGAGAAAACGCAGTCCTGGATCTATTGATCACTAATGACCCAGACCTAATCTCGGAGGTAGGAGTCCAGGACAACCTGGGCTCTAGCGATCACAGGATGATCTCATTTAGTATAAAAACACAATATAACACGGCAAGTGGGGAACATAAGAACCCTAAATTTCAGAAGGGCAAACTTTCCAAAATTTTACTCCTTGATGGAAAGGGTAAACTGGGACCAAACCCTGGGATCACTGACCACAGAGGATAAATGGGAATGCTTTAGGAACATATTAAATAAATGCATCTTGCAGTGCATTCCTATGGGAAATAAATTTAGAAGAGACAAAGCCAAACCTGGCTGGCTAAACCATAGCGTCAAAAAACTTATTAGGGGAAAAAAATTGGCCTTCAAGAAATATAAATCAGAGGGCACAGTATCGGCTTTCGAGCAATACAAGGAGGCAAATAAGAAAAGTAAACAAGAAATCAAGATGGCTAAAATCAACTTTGAGAGACAAATAGCGGAGGATAGTAAAAAAAAACAAAGAAATTCTTTAAATATATCAACAGCAAAAAATCTAAGGCAGAGCATATTGCACACATAATTAACAATGCTGGGAGGATGGTTACAGAGGACACTGAAAAAGCAACCGTGCTGAATGCTTTTTTCTCGTCAGTCTTTACACAGGAAAAGGAGGGGTACACTGACCATGACTGTATGGTTAGTAGTAATACACAGGACTTGCCACTATGGCTAACAGAGGGTGAAATCAGGGAAAGGCTGGATAAACTGAACACAAACAAATCACCAGGCCCGGATGGCGTACATCCGAGAGTACTCAAGGAACTCAGTAAGGTTATATCCAGACCACTGTTCCTGATCTTTGCTGACAGTATTAGGACAGGAGATGTACCAGGGGATTGGAAGAAAGCTAACGTGATTCCGATATTCAAAAAGGGCCAGAGGCATATCCCGGGAAATTATAGGCCTGTCAGTTTGACATCAATAGTATGTAAACTTCTGGAGGGGATGATAAGGGACTATATCGTAGAGTTTGCTAATGACAACAACATCATCAGCAGTAATCAGCACGGGTTTACATATGGGCGTTCTTGTCAAACCAATCTCCTAACATTCTACGTGGAGGTGAGCTGTGAGCTAGATAGGGGGAGACCAGTGGATGTGGTGTACTTGGATTTCGCTAAGGCGTTTGATACAGTTCCCCACAAGCGCTTAATTTATAAAATAAGGTCTGCAGGTATCGACAGCAGGGTTTGCTCTTGGATACGGAACTGGCTAAAAGGCTGCGTCCAAAGGGTGGTAATAAACAGCGCATACTCAGACTGGTCTGAGGTAGTAAGCGGGGTGCCCCAGGGCTCAGTCCTGGGACCAACCTTGTTCAATTTATTCATAAACAACATTCAGGACGGGATCAGTAGTTCGATATCAGTTTTTGCAGATGACACAAAATTGGCCAGGGCAATAACTACACAGCACGAAGCAGATATCCTACAGAAAGACCTGGACAAAATAACGGTGTGGGCAAGGACATGGCAAATGAGGTTTAACGTAGAGAAGTGTAAGGTTTTGCACTTGGGGACTAAAAACATAAAAACACAATACACGTTAGGAGGGGAACCCTTGGGGGAATCAAAAATGGATAAGGATCTGGGAGTCTTGGTTGATGATAGATTAGGCAACAGCATGCAATGTCAAGTGGCAGCTGCCAAAGCCAGCAGATTATTAGCATGCATAAAGAAAGTGACGTATTACAGAGATAAGACTATAATCCTTCCACTTTATAAAACTCTGGTCTGACCACATCTGGAGTATTCTGTCCAGTTCTGGTCGCCAGTCCTCAGGAGGGATGTGTTGGAGCTGGAGAGAGTCCAGAGAAGGGCAACTAAACTGATTAGGGGATTGGAGGACCTTAACTATGAAGAGCGTCTGCAATCGCTTGATTTATTCTCCCTGGAGAAGAGACGTCTGAGGGGGGACATGATAGCAATTTATAAATATCTTAATGGGGATCCCAGCTTAGAAAAAAAGCTGTTCATTCGAAGGGATTGCATGAGGACTCGAGGACATACTATGCGATTAGAGGAGAAGCCTTTTAACCTCAGGCAACGAGGGGGGTTCTTTACTGTTAGGGCTACAAGATTGTGGAATTCTCTACCACAAGAGGTGGTTTCTACGGGTAGTATGGTGGCTTTCAAAAGACTCTTAGACTTACATCTCAAGGATCAGAACATTCAGGGCTATGTGAGATGATTACAGCCACACACACCTACACAGGTTGAACTGGATGGACTATTGTCTTTATTCCACCTCACCTACTATGTAACTATGTAACTATGTAACTATGAGACACAGATGGGTACTGAGTTGACATGGGTGGGCACAGATGAGGCATGGATGGGCACATATGAGACATGGATGTGGCATGGATGGGCATGGATGAGGCATGACTGAGGCACGGGTGGGTATGATTGAGGCATGACTGAGGTATGATTGAGGCATGGATGGGCATGATTGAGGCATGACTGAGGTATGATTGATGTATGGATGGGCATGATTGAGGCATGATTGAGGTATGATTGAGGTATGGATGAGGCATAGAGGAGGCAGGGGATGAGCACTGCTGCAGCCTCTCTCCTCTCCTCGCACGCTGTACTGATCTTTGTGTACAGTGTACGAGGGCAGGAGAGAACTGAACTGGACATGCACGGGTTTGTTGACAACTGATCGCTCCGTCATTGGATGGAGCGATCATATGGTATAGGGCCGCTGTCATTGGCCCTTTACCACGAGCCGTGATGCCCCAGGGGGTGCACGGGAAGCGTGATTCTGGGAGGATGTCATTATATGCCCTCCCAGAATAAGCCGACCGCGCTGTAGCCGTCATTTGCTATGGCCCAGTCGGCAAGTGGTTACCTAGAGGAAAGAGCTGAAAAAATTATACTACATTTCTACTAAAATTGCCAGTCTTGTTTAACATGTCATGGATGAAAAATAAAATGTAATGACCGTATGCATTTTTTCTAAATTTTAGTTTAAAAAAAAAACAAGTTTATTTGTCGGTAATGCATACACGTTATAAAATCATGGCACATATCAGTCAAATAGAAAGGGAAATAATGAAGGTAGATATTTGGTGCTGTGTAGTTATTCAGTACAAAGTTCTTGAATAAAGCACTTTGGTGTCAAAACAGCGGTAGTCCTAATGGCACAAATTATGCAATCTCTAGGGGTACACAAGCGTTTCATAAAATTGGTTGGTTTGAGATGGGCAAAGCATGTAACATTTTTTTTCTAAATTTAAAGAAAGATGCTTAAAAGCATCTCAGTGTATGCTGCTGTTATTTTACCAAGCATCTGATGAAAAGTGAATGCCAAATGCCACAACAACCTGTAGATCCAGAGATATAGAAAGATTCCATTATATGCAAAGATTGACTTTTGAGGTAAAAGCCAGTATTGAGCACACACCCTTATTTCTCCTAAAACCTCCAGATTTGTCTCTGTAAGTCATCGAGGCTTCCCGTGGGGGTATTGATAATAACAGGACAGACTTCAGAAATGCTTTGGAGGGATTTAAAAAAAGGGGTGTTGGTTGTGATATAGGGTCAGATCAGGTGCATGTTGACATAGTAGGGCTGTAGGGTAAATGAGGATCACACTGGATCACATTAGATGCTAAATATATATATAAATATATAAACCTCCGACCTGCTAGGCACTACAGGTTCAGTCATTTTCTGTGAAATTGTGTAAAGATACTCTCAACACTCAAATACCAGTGTAACTATTTACTGGAGTAAGGTCCCTTTCACACATACGGTCCGTTCAGTTAATCAGTTCAGTCACGGCAAAATGTATCAGTTTTTCATCAGTTTTTCATCCGTTTTTCATCCATTTTTCTCCAAAATATTTTTATTAAGTGAAATTGAACAAGTCATACATTTTTCACCCGTTTTTTTACATCCACTACCAATGCAAAAAAACGGATGAAAAACTGACTGTTTGTATGTTTACATCCTTTTTTCAACTGATCCGTTTTTTTGACGGATTAAAAATAGGGCATTCATCCGTTCCAAAAAACGGACATTGACGGAAGCGGATGAAAACGTACGTGGAGACAGAACGGCGGTCTGCCTTTGTAAACACGGCAGACCACTGTTCTGTCAGTTATGCAAGCCCATCCCCCCACATTTAGAAAGCATCCCCTAGGTACATATTTAACCCTTTGATCGCCCCCTGATGGTAACCCCTTCCCTGCCAGTGTCATTAGTACAGGAACAGTGCATATTTTTAGCACTGATTACTGTAGTAATGTCACTGGTCCCCCCAAAAGTGTCAAAAATGTCAGTTAGGGGTCTGATCTGTCCGCCGCCATGTCGCAGATCGCCTCCATTACCAGTAAAAAAACAAAAAAAACAAATAAAGAAAAATGACATAAATCTATCCCATAATTTGTAGATGCGATAACTTTTGCGCAAACAAATCAATATACGCTTATTGGGATTTTTTTTTTTTACCAAAAATATGTAGCACAATACAAATTGGCCTAAAATGATGAAAAATTAGATTTTTGAATTTTTTTTATTATTGGGAATGTTATATAGCAAAAAACTGAAAATTCCTCTCAGATACTTACCGTAATTTTCCTTTCCTGATGGTCTCCATGGCAGCCTACGTGTTGGTTAACCCCGCCTCCTCTCCAATAGTATAGGACCCCCCTCTATAAATTTCAGCTTGCAGGTACAGCAGTGTTCCATATCTTAGCCGAATCCAAGACCAGAGGGTGGGAACTCCAGCTGCCATGGAGACCATCAGGAAAGGAAAATTACGGTAAGTATCTGATTTTCCTGACCGTCTCCATGGCAGCCTACGTGTGGGAAATAACTAGCCCAAGCCACACGGGTGGGAATGTTTCAAATCAAATTTTACTTCAAATTATTAGCAGACAAAACAGTCAAGCCAAAATTAACTGAAGATAAGGAGGCACAATAATGTGTCATAAACGTATTTACAGAAGACCAGGAAGCCGCTCTGCAGACTACTTCTGGTGCAACATGATGTGAGGCCGCCAAGGACGTTGAGATGCTTCTCGTTGAGTGGGCTGTCACCGCCTCCGGAGGAACCAAACCCTCTATACAGTAAGCTCGTTGAATAGCAGACACAATCCAGGCTGCAATGGACCTTGACAAGGCCCGCTTTCCTCTATTTTTGCCTGAGAAGAGGACGAAGAGGTTATCTGATTGTCTGAAGGAAGATGTTGACTGGAGCTATTCCATTAGAGTCTTCCCTACATCCAAGGGATGAGGTTCATTATCCTCAGAAGATCGAAAGGTAGGAAGCACAATCTCCTGGTTTTCATGAAAAACCGATGATACCTTCGGATTGGAATTGAGCATCGGAATTAGGACCACTCGATCCGGAAAGAACATGAGGAAAGGTTCTTTATGACCAAGGGAACTGATCTCAGAAAACCTCTTGGCTGAAGTGATTGCCACTAAAAAGGCTGTCTTAAACGTAAGTTCTCTGATAGAGATGGAGTCCGTTGAACTGGTTTTTGAAAGGACGTTAAGGACAAGAGGAAGGTCCCATTTTGGAAACCTTGGCTTCCTCTGAAGTCTGAGTCTGACCGCACCTTTGAAAAATTGCTGTATGAGTACATGCTTGGCCCAGGGGAACCCTGAGAATACAGATAAGGCTGATATTTGCACCCTGAGAGTCCCAACTGAGAGAGATTTATCCAGTCCCGCTTGAAGGAACTTCAGAACTTCTTGAACTCCAAAATTCGAGGAAGGATTTCCCTCCGGGTATGTGAAGTCTAAGAATCTAGACCAGACTCTGCAGTAAACTCTGTTCGTGCTAGGTCTTCTGGAGTTCATTAAAGTAGGGATTGCCCCAGGAGGGCATCCAAGTGACTCCAACCTCTCCCTCTCAAGAACCAGACCGTTAACCTGAGCAGAGCAGGGCAGGGGTGTAATGTTGTTCCCTGCGAGAGAAGGTCTGGTCTGAGAGGTAGGGGAATCGGGCTCCGATAACTGAGCTGCAGGAGAAGTGGGAACCAGGGCCTGTTTGGCCAATGAGGGGCCACCATGACGATCTCCACATCTTCTGCTTGGAGTCTTTGAAGAAATCTGAGGATGATGGGAAACGGGGAAAAGCATATGCTCTGCTGAATTCCCATCTGTCGGTCAAAGCATCTGTCCCGTAGGATTGGTGACACCTGCTGCGTGTGAAGTACCGGTCCAGCTTGTGGTTGCATGGAGATGCAAACAGGTCTACTTCGGGTGAGACCCCTAGTGACAGAATCCACTTGAATGAGTCGACGTGGAGAGACCACTCGTTGTGATTCAACTGGACTCTGGAAAGGAAATCTGCCTGGACATTCTGTGGCCCCGGAATGTAGGCCGCCGAGATGTTGGACAGATGGGCTTGTGCCCATGTCATGATTGGGTCTACCTCTTGAAGAAGGGAGAGACTTCTGGTTCCACCCTGTCTCTTCACATAAGCCACTGCCGTGGTGTTGTCCATTCGGGGGAAAGCACGGATTTGCCTTCTATCAGGTGGTGGAAAGCTTGAAGAGCTAGAAAAGCCGCACGGAGCTCCAGGATGTTGGAGACCAGGGAGTGGGCTTGCGGAGGCCATCTCCCTTGAGCCACCTCTGCCATGCAATGGGCTCCCCAACCAGAGTTGCTGGCGTCTGTTGTAATGACGACCCAAGAGATGGGAACTAGGGAATGGCAATTGAGCAGGTTCTTGCGTTGGAGCCACCATAATAAGCTGTTTCTCATGCTGTGGGAAATAAAAATACGCTGCTCGTGTTCTTCCGGATTCCACTGAAGAAGGAAGCCCCTTTGAAACGGCCGTAGAAGCCACAGTGCCCACTTGACCATAGGGGCCGTTGAGACCATAGTGCCGATAATTTTGAGACACTGGGATGCCGGCAGAAAGGAGGAGGAGAGGGCTGGACGGATCCTCTCCCGCACCACTGGGATTTTCTCTAGAGGAAGAGAAAATGTATTCTGGACGGTGTTGAACTGAGCCCCTAGATAAACCAGATGTTGAGAGGGCTCCAGATGACTTTTTTGTAGATTCAACAACCATCCAAACTCCATGAGAGTTGAGGTGACCAGGTCCCTGTGGGACAGAAGTTGATCCTTGTCTTGTGATAACAGTAGAAGATCGTCTAAGTAGTGGTGAAGACGCACACCTTTCATTCTGATTAGAGCTACCACAGCCAGAAGGACCTTGGAGAACACCCTTGGGGATGTGGATAGGCCAAAAGGAAGACAGATGAACTGGAAGTGTCGAAGCTCTATCGCGAAACGAAGATACTTGTGGAAGTTCACTGCTATAGGCACATGGAAATATGCGTCTTTGAGATCTATTGACACTAGCCAATCTCCTGGAAGCACTGCATTCTGAATGGTAGATAAGGTTTCCATTTTGAACTTTTCGTTCTTTATGAATCCGTTGAGATAGGTGAGATCTATCACAGGACGCCATGATCCATTTTTCTTCTGTACTAGAAAGAGGGGTGAATACACGCCTTGGAATCTTTCTTGCACGGGCACAGGAACTATTGCGCCCTGAGCCGCCAAAGTGTTTACATAGTCGAGCAAAACACTTCTTCTCTCTGCCTGAGAAGGCAAGCGAGTGGGAATGAACCTGGAAACGGGATCTGTCAAGAAGGTCCATGTGTGTCCTATGGACACTGTCCTTATGGTCTAGACGTCTGAGATTGAGGCCGCCCAGACACGCTGAAAGTGGAGCAGGTGCGCCCCCACCCGGCATGTCTGAATGGGCCCAATCTCAAAAAGACTTTGAGGTTTCTTGCCCGGAGGGTGCTGAGCCTCTGACCGTCTTACGAGAGGATGCTTGGCTTCCCTTCCAATTTCTCCTATAATCTCGCCCAGGCCTGTATGAGCGGGCATCTCTTGAACGCTCTGCAAACTGCTTTCTTGGTTGCTGCTTCTTAGGGCCAAAGAGGCGCCTATCTTGGGGAAGGAAACCTGACTTTCCACCCGTCACTTTAGTAATTGCATTATCCAATTTGTTTCCAAATAAAGAAGATCCTTCAAAAGGGATTTTGCCCCAAGCCTGCTTGGAGGCTGGGTCTGCCAGCCAGGGACGCAACCACAGGGCCCGTTTGGCTGTGACAGAAGCCAACATGGATCTGGATAAGAGACGTAACACATCAATGGATGCTTCTCCAAGAAACACAGAAGCTAACTTCAGTTCCTGAACAAGAGAGTTTTCTACTGCATCTTCAGAGACACTCCTTAATTTCAGTTCGACATCAGAAACCCGGGTTTCCATGGCCTTAGACATAGCTGCTAATGCTAGCACAGGTTTACAAGCCGCACCGGCCGTGATATAGATTCTCTTTAAATCTAGATCCATTTTCCTGTCCAGAGGGTCTTTAAAGGAAACCGCATCGTCCAGCGGTAGGGTAACATGTTTTTGCTAGTCTAGAGACTGCGGCATCGACCAGAGGAGCTGATTCCAGATGACTGACCTCTTCTGGTTTAAAGGGATACAATTTAGCCAATTTGGAGGATAAGGAGGCCTTGCTATCCCCTCTACTCCATTCTTCCAGAATGACATCCTTTAACTCTGAAAGGAGCGGAAAGTTTAGCCGCTCTTTCCCCAGGTGTTTGAAAAACCTTCTCTGTTTTGTTTGTGGGGTAATGGGATCTTCCCATTTCAGAGCCTCTTTGACTGCTCTTATGAGAGGTGAAACAAGGGCAAAATCAAAGCCCCCAACTGCCCTTCCTCTTCATCCGAATCACTTTCTGAGGATTTTCCGGAAGTGAAGCTTGGTTGAGAGGGACCTTGCTCTTCAGGAGCCTCAGCAGGAGAGCTGGGAGTAGCAGGCCCAGGTGTGGGACTAGCACCCCACTCTTTCATGGATTGTTGGACAATCCGTTTCACCAGGGATTCCAATCTCTGATCTTCAGGCTCTCTCTCACCAGAAGCACGAGAAAAACAGGGCTCGCAAAGGGACTTGTCCTCCGGGACATACGCCCCACAACCCCAGCAGGCTCTCTGGGCCGTATGGCTACTGTGGCGGTGTGTGCAGTGTCTGGAGGAGGAATTTGAGCGTCTCCTTTCATGCCTGCTCCCTGAAGGAGACTCACAGCGTCTTGACCTTGAAGAAGATTCTCTTCGTGGCCTGACAGGGTCTCTTTCTTGACCAGACCTGGAAGAGCTGGGAGAAAGAGAAATCCAGGGAGACACAGGATTTAGCCATGAATCATGAGCCAGCATCCCTCCCTTCATATCCCCCTAGAATGTACCAGCACTCACCTGTTGTGAGAGGGCTGGCCACAAGGGGGCGGTGAAGCAGGATCCATGTTTCAGGCAAAACCAAAACTGGCAAGGAAATAGAGAGCGAACAGCGGATCACTACAAGGTAATAAGGAACACTCAGGTGTCATCTTAATATGCATCCAACCACTCCCCCCCCTCCCCCTGCACACCGCCAAAAGGTATACATCATCCGGCCCCACATACCTGGATTCACAACGGACAAGGTACCGGGAAGATGTCGCTATGCCCACAGTGCTTCCCACTCGCACTGGGGCTGACAGGCGTTTAAATTTCCGTGCCAGGATGACGTCAGCGATGACCGGCCGCGATCGCAAGTACGCATGCGCGGACAGAGCCTCGCTACCGATCACGGCTAAGTGCGCATGCGCAAGCAGAGAGCGGAGCTCCATTCCCACACAGCGCATGCGTCCGCCGGACTGAACGGAGGGGGAGCAGGAAGGAGATGGCTGGAACGCAAGGAGCGTTCCAGCCGCCATTGGGCCACCAGGGATAGCAAAGAAAGTAAGTTTAAGACACACAAACAAAACAAATACGCTGCCATGGAGGAAGATAAATCTTCAGACCATGTCAGGATATCCGTCGGCCATCCGAAGCACCTCACATTTATCAGCCAAAGGGGATTTTAGAATGTCACTCACACGCCCGTGGCTGGGCCCTGGAAATAGACACCGACTTTCATTCTGAGGTAAGCTGACCAAATTTCACAGGAAATAATCCAAATAGGGTCCTTGGAGGAGGACAAAAAAGGAACACTGGCTGTACCTGCAAGCTGAAATTTATAGAGGGGGGTCCTATACCATTGGAGAGGAGGCGGGGTTAACCCACACGTAGGCTGCCATGGAGACTGTCAGGAAAGTAAAACATATTGGTTTTTTTTTTTTTTTCAGAATTGTCGCTCTTTTTTTGTTTATAGTGCAAAAAATGAAAATTGCACAGGTGATCAAATAGAAAGCTCTATTTATGGGAAAAAAATAACATCATTTTTATTTGGGTACAGCTTCGCACGACTGCGCAATTGTCAGTTAAAGCAACGCAGTGCAGTATTGCAAAAAATGGGGGGGGGACCTTCCGGTTCAGAAGTGGTTAAAGGCGCAAGTCTCCCTGCTGTGGAGACTCTCAAAAATTCAGAAGGGTTAGGACTGCAGGTAATACAGGGTGTCGGGAAGGGGCCTTGCAGCTTACAAATGCGTTTGCAAATATGTGCTAACTAAACCCCTATTTTTAACGCATACTGTTGGAGAGTGACTAGTTGGTGAGTTGAGCTGGGAATTTCCAATGGTGGAAGCTGACCTACAGAAAGTGATGCAACCAGAAATAATGTTTTAAAACTCAGACAGAAATATGACATTTCAAACCTCTTGTGGATGAGGTAAGTGAGAGATGAGAACGTGTGGATTGCTAGGCCAGATATTGCATATTACACAAGGATTCTATTTATTATGAAAATAAATTCTGCCCAAAAAAGGTGAACTTAGCCTTTAAAAGAGTTGTAAAGTCAGAAGGTTAGTTTTACCCAAATGCATTCTATGCAATAAGATAAAAAAATCTTCTGTGTGCAGCAGTCGTCCTCAGCCCCCCCCCCCCCCCAATACTTACCTAAGGTCCACCTAGAACCAGCAATGTTGCACGAGAGATTAAGTCTTGGGACTCCTCTCCTCATTGGCTGAGACAGCAGCATGGCGCTGTCAGTCAGTGAGCCAATGGGGAGAGAAAGGGGGTTGGCCTGGGCTGCGGCTCTGTGTCTGAATGGACACAGGGAGCAGAGGAGGATCTGAGTTGCTCTGTGCAAAACCACTACACAGAGAAGGTAAGTATAACATGTTTGTTATTTTTAATGAAAAAAAAAAAAAAAAAGAGAGACTTTAGTATCACTTTCAGAGCCGGTTCACATACAGGCGACCCGACTTCCCGAGGCGACCTGTGAAGTTGCGGTGCACAGCTCGCACCGCGACCTCGGAGCGGCATGCACGGACTTCATATCATTGAAGTCAATGCAGGTCGCTCCAGGTCGCCCCAAAGTAGTACAGGACCCTTTTTCTAAGTCGGAGCGACTTGTGTCGCTCCTATTAGAATGGGTCCTGTGCTACTCTATGGCAGGCGAACCACAGCGACTTGTCAGGTGACCAGGTCGCCTGACAAGTCGCCCCAGTGTGAACGGGGTCTTCAGTTATAATGTCTGAATACCACATCCTAGCTAAATACTTGACAAAACAACATAAAATATATGGTGTCCAAGTAAGCAAACATTTATATCTATCTACTGTATATATATATATAAAACCATACATTTGTATTTATGTATCACCCTCCTAGGTAGGTGCTAGAGAGAGAGAGAGTATAGTTTTGGTTCCTTCCTGCTTACCAGAAGGTTTGCCAGGTAAATCTATATTGTTTCTGCCTACCAGAGAGCAGGATCTGCTAGTGAGGTCTGTGCATTGTGCTCAGGTGCACCTCAGTTTGTTTGAAGTGTTTCACACTGGTCCAAAAGGGAGGCATATTGGACAGTGGAAGGAAACCTGACAAATTAGTGCACAGGCATTTTGTACAGCCCTGGTGATTGGCAGAGGAAAGTGCCTCTGTGCAGGCTGGGATACTGTATAAATGCAAAGAGCACATGTGCTTGGGGTCTTTCAGCTGGAGAACGGAGTCTTCTCTGTAGAAGTTGCTATGCAGCCTCAGGTAGTCGACCTGAGAGCCTAAAGTGCTAGAGAGGAACTAAACCCGGAGGTCCTGTAGAGCTGATTGGAGGGGAGACACTGAAAAGATCTGATTCTGCATACATTGAGTACAGGTCTGTGTCAAGGGGCCTGACCCGAGGGGGGCCATCCCTACAGCTTGAAGAGTCAGTGGATGGGTGTCAGTAAAGGGGATGCTAAGGAGTATCCTGAAGATAATGTAGTTCACCAAGTCTATTGCTGGAGAAAGAGCAAGTAGACTTAACCCTTTCCATACACGTGCCAGTATGTTCAAAACATTGTGACTGCTTCCACAAGTGACATGGTGAGGCCAAATGAAAAGTTGTCCTTATCAACTGTAAATAGTTCCAGTTGGGGTATCTCACTATTCCCTTCTCCCATCCAAGTTCCACAATTAATAAAAAAAAAACAAAAAACAACACCACTGGACTGTTTATTGAGTAACGAGCCATTGGGAGTAAGGAGGATGTGTTAACTGTACCCTGAGTGACTGTGTGCTGGTGATCAGAAGAGGCCTAATAATTCATCATACAGCAAGCCCTACCGGGACAATGCTAAATTTAAAATTTCATTTTTAAAGCTTTATTATTAAAAAAAAAAAAAAGAGTATTCTATCAGGAATATATATTATATCATTTTCCCATACACATATATGCAACAACAAGTCTGTCTGTGAGGGTGTTTTACATACTGTGATGCAAGTCATACTGATTGTGTGCTGCAGATTACAGCTGTGATTATCACAGACAGGTGGTGGCTAGAGCTGTACCAAGCTCCACAGATAATCTCTGCTTCTTCAGACAGGGATGGGAACCATAGTCTACAATTACATAAACTTGTGCATATTAAAGCATATTTCATATAATACGTTTCATATAATTGAACTTACTTATTGATCATGTAACGCTTTACATGAGCAGATGTCAATCCCTTGAGGACTGCAAGGGATCAAGAGGAATGGAACCTTTAAATCCCTAGGAAATTGTTATACAATCTATATGTAAGTTAAATTATATGAAACTTATATGAAATATGCTTTATTATTGACAAGTTTTCTTTATTGATATGTATTTATGTCATTTTAGCATATGGTTTCCATTCCTGTCTGAAAAAGCAGAGATTATTTGTGGAATGCAGTACATCTCTAGCTGCCACCTGTCTGTGATAATGGTTGGAGAGGTATAGAGTAGAGATGTATAGAACTGTTCGCCGGCGAACAGTTCCCGGCGAACTTAGCATGTTCGCGTTCGCCGCTGCCGGCGAACATATGCAATGTTCGGTCCGCCCCCCATAAGACATCATTGAGGCAAACTTTGACCCTGAACTTTACAGTCAGCAGACACATTTCCAGCCAATCAGCATACCTCCCTCCCACACCCTCCCACCTCCTATAAATAAGCAAGGGCAGCATCCATCTTAGATCATTCTGAAGCAGTGTGTGTAGTGAGAGTAGGGAGAGAGCTGCTGCTGCTGCTGCTGCTGCTGTTAAGCTAGGGACAGTTAGTCAGTGTTCCTGGTCTTGCAGTGTTCTTGGTCCACTACTGCTGTAATATCAGCACCCCAAAAAGCCCTTCTAAGGGCTGGTATTTGTGTTTTTTTTTTTTTTAATATATATATATATATATATATACACCTAGCGTCCCCAAAAGCCCTTTTAAGGGCTGGTAATTGAGGATTTTTTTTATTTATATATATATACATATATATATATATATATATAGTGTCCCCAAAAGCCCTTTTAAGGGCTGGTAAGGTAATAGATTTTTTTCTTTATATATATATCTATATATATCTATTGTACACTGCAGTTGCCTGCCCGCTGTGTGTGAGAGGCCACAGACCTACCACAGACTGTACTGTGTGCACACCACACTCATTTCGGGTGGCACAGGCACAGTACCTGGCATTTTAAAAAAAAATTTTTTTTTCCTCTGTCATAATTGCAGTGAGTGCTGTGTCAGGTCCACAGAGTGCACTGTACCCACTGCAGTGCACTGCCCACCACTGATATATATACGGTGGCACAGCATCTTGTTGCAATAAATTGAAAAAAAAAATATTTTTTATTATTGCAGTTGCCTGGGCTGCCAGTTACTGTCAGGTCCACAGAGTGTACTGTGCCCACTGCAGTGCCACTGTGTGCCCACCCACCACTGATATATAAGGTGGCACAGCAGCTTGCAAAGTAAAAAAAAATATATATATTTTTTAATTGCAGTTGCCTGGGTGCCAGTGACTGCTGTCAGGTCCACAGAGAGTGTACTGTGCCACTGCCCACCCACCACTGATATATAAGGTGGCACAGCAGCTTGCAAAGTAAAATAAAATATATTTTTTTAAAATTGCAGTTGCCTGGGTGCCAGTGACTGCTGTCAGGTCCACAGAGAGTGTACTGTGCCACTGCCCACCCACCACTGATATATAAGGTGGCACAGCAGCTTGCAAAGTAAAATAAAATATATATTTTTTAAAATTGCAGTTGCCTGGGTGCCAGTGACTGCTGTCAGGTCCACAGAGAGTGTACTGTGCCACTGCCCACCCACCACTGATATATAAGGTGGCACAGCAGCTTGCAAAGTAAAATAAAATATATTTTTTAAAATTGCAGTTGCCTGGGTGCCAGTGACTGCTGTCAGGTCCACAGAGAGTGTACTGTGCCACTGCCCACCCACCACTGATATATAAGGTGGCACAGCAGCTTGCAAAGTAAAATAAAATATATATTTTTTAAAATTGCAGTTGCCTGGGTGCCAGTGACTGCTGTCAGGTCCACAGAGAGTGTACTGTGCCACTGCCCACCCACCACTGATATATAAGGTGGCACAGCAGCTTGCCAAGTAAAAAAAATATATATATTTTTTAATTGCAGTTGCCTGAGTGCCAGTGACTGTCAGGTCCACAGAGTGTACTGTACCCACTGCCCAACACTCCTATAGGGTGGCACAGCACCTTGCACTCATAGTACACAACACATTAAAAAAGAAAATGACAGGCAGAGGCAGGCCACCCCGCAAGGGCCGTCGTGGTCGTGGTGCTGTGATTTCCTTAGGCCCTAGAATAATGCCCAGTGTTCAGAGGCCACCACAGACCCTGAACTCAAAAAATTCTGAGGCCATAGTTGACTGGCTTACACAAGACACCCAATCGTCTACAGCTTCCGCTCGGAACCCTAATGCACCATCCTCCTCCAGCTCAGCTTCGGGCACCTCTCAATTTACCACTCGCCAGCCCGCCGGCACCACCACCAACA
The DNA here is from genome assembly GCF_965119305.1 of Pelophylax lessonae. NCBI lineage: Eukaryota > Metazoa > Chordata > Amphibia > Anura > Ranidae > Pelophylax > Pelophylax lessonae. Next base: position 68,696,612 of record NC_138771.1, on the reverse strand, counting down.
CTAGCACCACAGCCGCTTCACTTGATCCGTCAGAGGAGTTATTTTCACATCAGTTTGAAGAAATAAGTGATGCGCAACTATTAGTGCCAGAGGATGTAGATAACGGGGATATGTCTCAGTCAGGCAGCATTATACACATGGACGTACATTGTGATGATGATGATGTTGTACCTGCTGCTGCTGCCTTTGCTGAGTTGTCAAGTGAAGCGGCTGATGATGACGATGTGTCTGTGGATGTCACCTGGGTGCCTGCTCGAAGAGCAGAAGAAGAGGGGGAAAGTTCAGATGGGGAGACAGAGAGGAGGAGGAGACGAGTTGGAAGCAGGGGGAGGAGGTCATCGCAAGGAGCTAGTGGCGCAGTCAGACAGCATGTAGATTCGGCACCCGGGGTCAGCCAGACAGCACGCCAATCAACGCAAGCTGTTGCCACCACCAGAATGCCGTCCTTGCAAAGCTCAGCAGTGTGGCATTTTTTTTGTGTGTCTGCCTCTGATATCAGCGATGCCATTTGTAACCTGTGCCAAAAGAAACTGAGTCGTGGGAAGTCCAACACCCACCTAGGTACAACTGCTTTGCGAAGGCACATGATCTCACATCACAAACGCCTATGGGATCAACACATGAGTAAAAGCAGCACACAAACTGAAAGCCACCATCCTCCTCCTGGTCCAGCATCTTCAGCCACGTCAACCACTGCTGTCCTCCATGCCCCCTATCAACAACCCGCCCCTCCGCCTCTCACCTTCAGCAGTTCCTGCTCGTCACCTGCCCACAGTCAGGTGTCTGTCAAGGAAATGTTTGAGCGTAAAAAGCCAATCTCGCAGAGTCACCCCCTTGCCCGGCGTCTGACAGCTGGCTTGTCGGAACTCTTAGCCCGCCAGCTTTTACCATACAAGCTGGTGGAGTCTGAGGCCTTCAAAAAATTTGTCGCTATTGGGACACCGCAGTGGAAGGTACCCGGCCGAAATTATTTTTCACAAAAGGCAATCCCCAACCTGTACTCTATTGTGGAAAAGGAAATCATGTCACGTCTGGCACACAGTGTTGGGGCAAGGGTCCATCTGACCACTGATAGCTGGTCTGCAAAGCACGGTCAGGGCAGGTATATAACGTACACTGCGCATTGGGTAAACCTGCTGGCGGCTGCCAAGCATGGAATGCGTGGCTCTGCTGCAGAGGAGTTGGTGACACCGCCACGACTTGCAGGCAGGCCTGCTGCCACCTCCTCTACTCCTCCTACTCCATCCTCTTTGCTAACCTCCTCGGCTGAGTCCTCTTCTGCTGTTGCGTCTTGCTCCACACCAACTGCACCCCCCCAGCTCCCCAGGGGCTATTCCACATGCCGGATACGACAGTGTCACGCTGTCTTGGGGTTGACTTGCCTGAAAGCAGAGAGTCACACCGGACCAGCACTACTGTCCGCCCTGAATGCACAGGTGGATCAGTGGCTGACCCCGCACCAACTGGAGATCGGCAAAGTGGTGTGTGACAACGGGAGCAATTTGTTGGCGGCATTGAATTTGGGCAAGTTGACACATGTGCCGTGCATGGCACATGTGTTGAATCTGATTGTGCAACGTTTTGTGCAGAAGTACCCAGGCTTACAGGACGTCCTCAAGCAGGCCAGGAAGGTGTGTGGCCATTTCAGGCGTTCCTACACGGCCATGGCGCACTTTGCAGATATTCAGCGGCGAAACAACATGCCAGTGAGGCGCTTGATTTGCGACAGCCCGACACGTTGGAATTCAACACTGCTAATGTTCGACCGCCTGCTCCAACAAGAAAAAGCGGTCAACGAGTATTTGTATAACCGGGGTGCTAGGACAGCCTCTGCGGAGCTGGGTATTTTTTTGCCACGCTACTGGACGCTCATGCGCAATGCCTGTAGGCTCATGCGTCCTTTTGAGGAGGTGACAAACTTAGTGAGTCGCACTGAAGGCACCATCAGCGACATCATCCCATATGTTTTTTTCCTGGAGCGTGCCCTGCGAAGAGTGCTGGATCAGGCCGTAGATGAGCGTGAAGAGGAAGAGGAAGAGTTGTGGTCACCATCACCACCACCAGAAACAGCCTTACCATCGATTGCTGGACCTGTGGCAACACTGGAAGAGGAGTGTGAGGAAGAGGAGTCAGAGGAGGAATGTGGCTTTGAGGAGGAGGAACACCAACCACAGCAGGCATCCCAGGGTGCTCGTTGTCACCTATCTGGTACCCGTGGTGTTGTACGTGGCTGGGGGGAAGAACACACCTTCAATGACATCAGTGAGGACGAGGAATTGGACATGAGTAGCTCGGCATCCAACCTTGTGCAAATGGGGTCTTTCATGCTGTCATGCCTGTTGAGAGACCCTCGTATAAAAAGGCTGAAGGAGAACGACCTGTACTGGGTGGCCACGCTACTAGACCCCCGGTATAAGCAGAAAGTCTGTGATATGTTACCCAATTACCGGCAGTCGCAAAGGATGCAGCAGCTACAAAATAAGTTAAAAACTATGCTTTACACAGCGTATAAGGGTGATGTCACAGCACAACGGGAATCCAACAGGGGAAGAGGTGAAAGTAATCCTCCTCCTACCACCACAACCACGCCGACAAGGACAGGACGCTTTACAGACGTCTTGTTGATGGAGGACATGCGGAGCTTTTTTAGTCCTATGCATCGCCACAGCCCTTCGGGGTCCACCCTCAGAGAACGACTCGACCGACAGGTAGCAGACTACCTTGCCTTAACTGCAGATATCGACACTCTGAGGAGCGATGAACCCCTTGACTACTGGGTGTGCAGGCTTGACCTGTGGCCTGAGCTATCCCAATTTGCCATTGAACTTCTGGCCTGCCCCGCTTCAAGTGTGCTGTCAGAAAGGACCTTCAGCGCAGCAGGAGGTATTGTCACTGAGAAGAGAAGTCGCCTAGGTCAAAAAAATCTTGATTACCTCACGTTTATTAAGATGAATGAGGCATGGATCCCGAAGGGACTGACAGTGGGGGATGCATTTGACTAAAAAAGGCCTGGTGATGACTGAGATGCCTTGGCCTAAAAATGGTCCACACGCTGCTGTATATAATCATTCTCTGCATGCCGGATGACTTACGTGACGTCTCCGCCACCAACTACGGTTCAAGCCGCAATGTTTTAGTGCACTTTCTGCCTTAAAACCTCAATTTTTCAGGCCGCTGCTACAGCAGCGGCTGCAACAGTACCTACTTTTTCATGCATGTGTACATGCCTAATTTTTCTGGCCTCTGGTGCTACACTGTGGCTGCAAAAAAACAAAAAACAAAAAAAAAGGCACATACATGTGTCAATTCCCCTTCGTGATCGTTACCTTGTCGTGGTGAAGGGGCTTGCGTATCACAATGAAGCGATCACCTCTAGGATTGTGTTGGCACACCCCAGATGATAAGGTCGTTGCTTCATTGTGTACAGACCAAAAGCGATCCGCAGGATAATTTTTCATAAAAAAAAACATTCATTTTCTTTCATTCTTTCTGCGGAGCTGGGTATTTTTTGGCCGCGTTACTGAATGCTCATGAACAATGGCTGTAGGCTCATGCGTCCTTTTGCGGAGATGACAACCCTGGTGGTCAGTCGAACCCAAGGCAACATCATCGACCTCATCCCATATGCGTTTTTTCTGGAGCGTGCCCTGCGAAGAGTACTGGATCAGGCTGTAGATGAGCATGAAGAGGAAGAGTTGTGGTCCTCATCACCACCAGAAGCAGCCTTGTCGTTGTCAATTGCTGGACCTGTGGCAACGCAGAGAGAGGAGTCTGAAGAAGAGAAGTCAGAGGAGGAAGGTGGCTTTGAGGAGGTGGAATACCAGCCACAGCAGGCGTCCCAGGGGGCTTGTTCTCACCTTTCGGGGACCCTTGGTGTTGTATGTGGCTGGGTGGAGGAAGAGACCTTCAATGATGTCAGTGAGGACAAGGAACGGGACATGGCTAGCTTGGTATCCAACCTTGTGCAAATTGGGAGTTTGCGGTTGTGCAAATGGACTGACTGACTGTTAAACGGGGAGTTTGGTCTGTCAGAGTTTGGTCTGTCACTGTGAAGCGGGCGACGGGCGTAACCCTTACACTACTTGACCGATAAAACATCATACCTGATCGTATTCACACACTGGATGTTTTAGTGCTGGTTTACACTGCCGCTACCACTAAAGTAGCGTCGCTTCCAGTGCGACTTTGGCGCGACTTAGCGCGACTTTGGCGCGACCTCATCGCGAGGCGACTTTTTATTTGGCCAATCACAATATCATGTTTTGTGACCGTCACCTAATTTCCTTTTCCTGTTTTTTGTTTTACATATTTCCCCATGTGTGCAGTGTTGTCTGTGTCATAGCTCAACTGATAGGCATGTTTGCCTTGGCATATCATATTTCAGCTTGCCAGAAAGAAAAAAAGACAGCTGGAAAGACACTGCATTAGTTTTCTACTAAAAATCATAAGAAAAATGCTGTTTTTTTTGGGTTGTGGACATACTACAGAGCTGAAACTTGACAGGTACACTTTTTAGACCCCCCAGACACTAAATACAAAAAATGACATGCCTGCCTAAAAAAATGCCCGCTAAATGCCTGCAAGAGAAAAAGCCAGCCGCAGAGAAGCCGTATTCCTGAAAATATAAGAAAAATGCTGTTTTTTAGGGGTTCTGGACATGCTACAGAGCTGAAACTTGACAGGTACACTTTTTAGACCCCCCAGACACTAAATACAAAAAATGACATGCCTGCCTAAAAAAATGCCCGATAAATGCCTGCAAGAGAAAAAGCCAGCCGCAGAGAAGCCATATTCCTGAAAATATAAGACAAATGCTGTTTTTTAGGGGTTCTGGACATGCTACAGAGCTGAAACTTCACAGGTACACTTTTTAGACCCCCCAGATGCTAAATCCAAAGAAATTTTTTATTTTTATTTTTTTTTAATTTTTCCAATAATTGGCTCTCTATCAAAAAATTATAATTTTTAAGAACTTTTTTTTGCATGATCCCTCTCCGGCATGCCACAGTCCAGGTGTTAGTCCCCTTGAAACAACTTTTCCATCACTATTGTGGCCAGAAAGAGTCCCTGTGTGTTTTAAAATTCGCCTGCCTATTGAAGTCTATGGCGGTTCGCCCGGTTCGCCGGTTCGCGAACATTTGCCGATGTTCGCGTTCGCCGTTCGCGAACGGCGAATTTTAGGTTCGCGACATCACTAGTATAGAGTAATGCCTCGTACACACGCAACGATTATCGGCCGACCGATCGGCCGTCTTTTGTCCAGTGTTGTTGTGTTGGTTGGAATGTGCTCTAGACTGCACACTAATTTTCTCGGCCAACAAAAATCTACTTCAGAAGTGATGTCATGTTCTGGTTTATTTTCCGTGTGTTTTTTCTTCTCCGAGCATACCCAGTCTTGCTCATCAGATTTTTGTCTGCCGAAATCTGTACTGACTGACAGAAAATCGACCGTTGTGTCGACGACCTGAGTCGGTTGTCGAAAGCGTCATACTAACAAGCGGAAAATCGGCCGATCGAACGTTGGCCGAAAATTCACGGCCAACTATCGACGCGTGTGTACGGGGCATTGGTAGTTATTTTTATTTAATAGTGCAGCACACACAAACCGAATGTCAGCCAGTTTCTATTGAACTAGCTAATACCTCCTGACACTCGTCCTGTGTGCTAGGCTAGGCTTAAACCTGTCCTAAATCTTTCTATTTCGACAGGCTCACTCTGAAATTATTTATAAATGCTTGCATTCGGCCAAGAGGCCTTCTTCTAAGAAACATATAAAAACTATGACATTTATACACTACTGTGCAAATGTTTTAGGCAGGTGGGGAAAAAATGCTGTAAATGAAGAATGCTTTCAGTATTAGAAATGTTTAATCATTTATTTTTTAGCAAAAAATGGAAAGTAAATGAACTGAAGAAAAATCCAAATCAAATTAATATTTGGTGTGACCACCCTTTGCTCTTTGCCAAAACAGCATCAATTCTTCTAGGTATACTTGCACAGTTTCTGAAGGAACTCGACAGGTAGATTGTTGCAAACATCTTGGAGAACTAAGCACAGATCTTCTGTGATTTGCCTCAAATTCTTCTGTCTCTTCATGTAATCCCAGACAGACTCCATGATGTTGAGATCAGGACTGAGTAGTGACCAACTCATCACTTTCAGGGCATCTTGTTCTTCTTTGCACTGAAGATGGTTCTTAGTTACATTGGCTGTATGTTTGGGGTCATCCTGCTGCAAAATAAATTTTGGCCAATCACATGCCTCCCTGATGGTATGGCATGATGGATAAGTATCTGCCTATATTTCTCAGCATTTAGGACACCAATGACCCTGACCAAATTTCCAACTCCATTTGCAGAAATGCAGCCCTAAACTTGCTAGCAACCTCCACCATGCTTCTCTGTTGCCCACAGACACTCATTATTGTACCGTCCATTCTCCAACCTTTTAGAAACAAACTGCCTCCTGCTACATCCAAATATTTACAATTTTGGCTCCTTAGTCCAGAGCACCTGCTACCATTTTTCTGACCCCCAGGTTCATATATTTCATGCAGTCACTTAGCTTTGTTTTCACCACGGAGGTATGGTTTTTTGGCTGCAATTCTTCCATGAAGACCACTTCTGGCCAGACTTCTCCAGACAGTAGATGGATGTACCTTGGCCCCACTAGTTTCCGCCAGTGCTGTGCTGATGGCTATGCTGGACATCTTCCAATGTTGAAGGGAAGTAAGTATGATGTGTCTTTAATCTGCCGCATTAAGTTTCCTTGGCCAACCACTATGTCTACGTTCCTCAACGTTGCCTGTTTCTTTGTACTTTTTCAAAAGAGCCTGAATAGCACATCTTGAAACCCCAGTCTGCTTTGAAACCTTTGCCTGGAAGAGTCCTGCCATGGTGTATGACCTCAGACATGAAGTTGTCTTCCACAACCTCACCTTAGTAGCAGTTCTTCAATCGCATTTAAGCCTCCTACAAAGCTGTTTCTGTTTTAATTAATAATCGAAAGCAGTGCTACAAGGCGTATGTAAATTATCACAATTAAAATATAAATAATGATAAAGTGCACTAATGACCAAATCTAAAATATACAAAACATCCAAAATCATCCAGTAATGTTAATACAATAACAATGATTATTAATAAAGTGCACTAATAATAATATACTAAAGTGCAATCAAATGCATTAATAGTGCTAAAAGTGCCAAGGTGCTGGATAAGGTGCAGTCCAAAATTATAGTCCAAAATTATAGTTCGTGCGTACCCAGAAGTGGACAGATTCATTGTGACTATTGCTGTTAAACAAACGCTGTTACATACTATATTCTCGTGAGTAGTTTTAAACTTTTTTAAATCAATAAATGCTCTACGGGCTTCACTATGTTTGGCTCCTTCCCTTCCTTCTCGAGTACCTGATGAAGGGGGGACTATAGAGGCTGGAGGTTTGTTGGAGGTTCTGCTGACCCATCCATCCATATTGGCTATCCTGTGGAAAACCACGGCATATTTGAGGCTCTATTATATTCTAAGTCTGGTGAGTGCATTCCCAAAAGGTTTTCTTGAAAGCACCTTAACACTTGTGTGGGGCACTTCAAGCACTTTTATTTAGCACTTTTCCAAGTTTCAAGTGGACTATCATTTTGGACTGCGCGTTATCCAGCACCTTGGCACTTTTAGCACTATTAATGCATTTGATTGCACTTTAGTATATTATTATTAGTGCACTTTAATAATAATCATTGTTATTGTATTAACATTACTGGATGATTTTGGATGTTTTGTATATTTTAGATTTGGTCATTAGTGCACTTTATCATTATTTATATTTTAATTGTGATAATTTACATACGCCTTGTAGCGCTGCTTTAGATTATTTTACAACTTTTTCTTGGTTTTTACCTAAGTGAGTAGCAGCTGCAGGTGAGACTATTTCTATTTTTATTTCACTTAGCGCGGGTTTTAAACATATATTTTCACTGTTTTAATTAATGATTGTGTTTCAACCTACATATGAACTTGATGATCATTAGCACCTGCTTGTTTTAATTGGTTAATCATGCACTTGATTCTAAACCTATAAAATCCTTGACTTTGTGCAAGTGTACAAACTGTGCAAGTGTAATAGTTGATGCTGGTTTGAAAGGGTAGTCACACAAAATATTTATTTCATTTATATTTCTCTTCTGTTTACTCACTTCGCATTTTGAAAATTGATACTGGAAAAGTGAAAATACACTTTAAAATCCATAATCACTCACAATATGTAAATGCAGTACTCAAGTAAAAGCAGTAGGTGGCAGTGCTGATTCAACTGTGCATTTGTTCCCTATGAATTTAAATGGAATGAGTAGAACAAACCATAGGATAGACTAGACTGGATCAATAGTTGTCTGGCAATCTTGAATACATGAACTTCATTGTTGTTTATTCTACTATAGCAAACATAAATACCAGCAGGATGATGATTCAGCCTTGTAGATTTATTGAAGAATCACATAAATGGATAGATGTTTTACATCAATACAGATACGTTTCGAACTGGCTAATAGAACTCGTACACTTTAATTATTTAAAGATTTACTTTTTTTACTTACCATTAAGATTTGTCTATATCTCCTTCAGCTTGGTCGTAAGTTATATTGCCTGGAGAACATTACATTGTTTGCCTGAATTGTGCTGCCTGAGAATGAATTAGGATAGGTCTATTTGCATTTCATTGTTTCTGCATTTTTAAATCAACTTTAAATAATAAAAAAAAAAAAAATCCAAGACAGTTTATTTATTTATTATTTTTTAACTTATACTTTTTCTAAAAATAAATAAATAGATACATAAATAAAACTAAACTGAACCATTGCTAGCAGCTATACTGTGGATCTCTAAAGCTGTCATCAGGAATCTAAAATGACTCTAGTTCCAGCTCACACCATATCTGGAACCCTGTTGGACATATTTATTAGCTGTGTCTTTCAATAAAGAACCATCAATTAAAGGCACAGACATCATCCAACAAAGGCAAAACTCACAGGCCACCCAATTGAAGTACTGGCCTTGAACAAAAAAAGAAGAAATTACTGCAATACTGCAATCTATTAGCAGGAGCAATGCCTGCATTCAACACAAACTCTTTAGGTAGACATTGATCTTTGAAAATGAATGAATACATTAAAGTGGTTTGTAAACCCCAGTCATGTCATGAAATCTGAGCAAATCTGTAATGTTTACTTATCTCTCTCCAAAACTCTAAGTGTTGTTTCTCTCCAGTGCTTTGTTCCTCTGTTATCAGCATGAGTCACTTCTGAAAAGTTTTCCGACACATGAGATACAATTTTGTCGGGGGGGAGGGGGAGAGAGCTCAGCTTGCAGCTTGTATATTCACAACACAGTTCTTCTGCTGTGTGGAAGGGGGTGTGTGTTCCTTTCCTCCAATCAGCTCTCACGCACTGTAACCACAGCCTCTCTGCCACCTCCTCTGTGCTCCTGTCAGATGAAGACAAATTTTGAACACAATCTGCCCCTTTGAAGTAGTGTAGGAAAGAGAAGAATGCAGATAAACAAGTAAAACCTTTGTAGGAGGTGTAATATGGGGGACCATTAGCTCAGTGGCATATGCGCTTTCCAGTGATTCACTGTAGTCAGGCATTATATTTTAAGGGCCTGGTAGCCCATTTTTATTAAAAGGCAAAATGAAAAGTTTGTAACATAGGTTTTCCCACGCTGGGGTTCTTCTCCAGTTAATACACAACTGAAAATACTAGCCCACCTGGCTCTATCTCTTTAGCATTACCTCTGCTCTTTGTGTTGTTCACACAGTTCACAGGTTCCTTCAGTGTGGATGGCTCCACAGTGACGCACACAGCTCTTCTGGCCCCAGGCCGTTTACTGTCTCTTACAGACACACAGGTTTTGGCTTCCACATGCAGCCTCTCTGACTACTGGAGACCACCTGTCTCCCTTGGGTGTAGCAGACTCTAATTGGGAGCCCTGAGGTCTTCCTATACCTTCATTATAAGGGCTGCGTGCACCTGAGCACACACCCTGCGGGTCCTCCACAAAACCCGGACACAGGGTTGGAGATTCCATCCCACCCAAGACACTGTGGAATCTCCCAACTACAGAGCCCCATCCATTAATATCAAAAGCTCTCGCATAATATTTTTATTGACATAAAACAAAACTTGTATGGTTACTGCACTCACATGATCCTAGACGATATTGGGCATGTACAATATGTTCCCTTCTCCTCTCCTGGATAACCCCTTCAAGCCGTGTGGAGCTAGATCACTGCTCCTAACGAACCTGATGGCAGGATCCGTGTCCTCCTTGCTGAGGCTATGGCGTGCTCACCCGAGTGCACCTGTGCCCAGACCAGCCGGCACAATCGCCACTACGCATGAATGTCAAGGCCTTCCTGGAAGACAATGGGTGGTGGGTTGAGAGGGATGGAACAACAGTTAAGGACGGAGGGATGGAACAACAGTTACGCACCCACGTCGGTTGCATGTCTTTAATGTGTTTATCTGGTCAGCGCATGAATGGGTGAATTTATTTATTTATTTTTCTGGTGTAGAGAGCTGCAAAAGCAGTTTTCTCCACTCCACAGCTACACTCTGTACCCCTGCACGGAGCCAATGTGTACACTCTGTGTCCTTTAAATTACAATTTTTACAGTAACAGTGTCTCCTCGTGTCACAGAGGATTTGTTTTATCTCTGTGTATCACCTAGGGCCAGTCACTTCACTGAGTATCAAACAGGTTATCTCCTGTGCTTGGAAAGTTTCTATGTTCCCCATTAGTGGGCTAGATCTCCATCTTGGTTCTATGTGGATGAATGCGGTCTTGCTGCCCCCCCCCCCCCCCCCCAATGACCGGGGAGTCTGGAACACTGAAATCACACAAAAGAAACACAGGGCGCACCGACCTAGTGGATTATCTCACAAACAAATTATTTATTGAATAATAAGTGGTAAGTATTATACTCGCAAATCTACTATAATAAAAAGCTCATCACAAATCCAGCATAGATACAACCATAATTCGTCAACTAAAATTGCAGAAACTGAAGGTCCAATAGATTGTCTGTCAAGGGCTAATACCACTTACCACTATGTATGTCCAAAGAGTGAATCTTTAATTACAAGCTGATGGCTGCAGTAGAAGCCATCAGCTTGGGTGGGTTTTAATTAGCCACCTCCCAGCTTCAAAGTAAGAGTGATGCGGCACTTTCACACAGTCAGCAGCACGGTGCGCCCTCTGCCGCCGGGGACGGCCCTCCTTCTGTGGTTCCCACCCTGTCCCATCCCCACTGGTGCCCAGGAGAGACATTGCAGTGAGACCGAGGCAAATCCATGCCTCAATCTCACATGAAAACAGTTAAACCAGAAGTGATGTCACTTCCGGTTTCAGTTGCACCATTTCCTGGCCAGCACAGCCAAGGGACACCTCTAACCAAGCTGATCTGTGCTTTGTTAGATGGTGTGAAGGGCAGGGGGGACATTGGGGTCTATTAGTCCCGTAATGTCTCCATAAAGAGTACCTGTCACCTGCCCAATGCTATCACATAGGGGTTATTAACCCCTTGTAATAGCAATCAAGTAAAAAGAAATAAAAAAATAAAAAATTAAAATATATTATAATGTAAAAAGAAAACCTGAAAATCCCTGTAGCCCCGCACACCTGCACAAACACAAACGCAAGCCCAGGGTGTGTTTGTGAATGTAAAACGCAGTCGCACCATATGTGTGACATATTGCCATGAACGTCAGAGTGAGAACAATAATTCTACCATAAGAGCGCCTAGTTAACTCTAAACTGATAACTTGTAAAGGCTTTTAAGGCATCACCTATGGGGATTTTTGGGCACCATAGTTTTTAGCGATATCGCGGGCGCACGCAATTTTAAGACATAGAATGTTTGGTATCTATTTACTTGATGCAACCTCATCTTCTTTATTTTAACTAAAAGTGGGTATTATATGGTGTGGTTTTGCACTAAAAGTCTTTTTTTTTTTTGTATTTTTTCCTGCAAATTTGCACTTAATAAACAGTTGCGCAAATATCATGTAAAAAAACTTTTATTCTACATGGCCTCTGCTTTCACAGATTCACAGATTTTTAACTGTATGCGGAAAATAAATAAAAGAATACTCTGGAGCCGAACTGGATAATAATTGAAAAAAACCTGCAGGCTCACCTTTCAGGTGCATAAAAAAGTCAGTTTATTGTTAAAAGGTCCAAATGTTGATTATGCCATTCATGGCATGTACAGAAGTACTAATGCTAAGATATTCTTGATATATTATCATGTTATTTTGCCTATATATCAATCCATACCTATACAGTACCCCACCCACCTCATCAAATTATTCCTTCATTTCATTATAATGTCAGTTGGGGGTATTCCTCTAAGAATTTGTCAGACCAATTGTCTATTTCATCAGGAGCATCAGATGGAGATAAATATTAAAATATATTAGTGGTAAAATCAATTTCATTCTCCAAGTAGACAAGAAGTTGCGTTACTTTAACTATTTGCCGACCAGCCACCGTAGTTTTACGTCGGCAGGTCGGCTCTGTCCTGCAAAACGACATACCTGTACATCGCTTCGCGGGATCACTACATGGGGGAGCCAATCAGTGGGTCCGGTGGCCGTGATGTCCGCCGGGCAACCGCGATCACTCCCCGTGGTGATAGAATGGTGGCCTGCTGATGTAAACGCGGCAGACCGCTATTCTGTGAGTAATGAACACAGGGATCCTGTGTTCCCCCTATTTAGGAACACAGGTCTCTGTGTTCATCCAGCAAGCCCATCCCCCACACATGTTAGAAAGCCCCCCCTAGGGACACATTTAACCCTTTGACTGCCCCTGTTGTTAACCCCTTCCTTGCCCGTGTCATTAGTACAGTAACAGTGCAAATATTTGGCACTGATTACTATAGTAATGTCACTGGTCCCCCCAAAAGTGTCAAAAATGTCAGTTAGGTGTCCCATCTGTCCGCCACCGCTAGTAAACATAAATAAATACATAAATAAAAATGACATAAATCTTTCCCCCAGTTTGTAGATGTGATAACTTTTGCGCAAACCAATCAATATATGCTTACTGGGATTTGTTTTTTTTTTCAAAAAATATGTAGCAGAATACAAATTGGCCTAAAATTATGAAAAAAATTGATTTTTTATTTTTTTTATTGGGAATGTTTTATAGCAAAAAATAAAAAATGCTGTTTTTTTCAGAATTGTCTCTCTTTTTTTGTTTATAGCGCAAAGAATAAAAATCACAGAGGAGATCAAATACCACCAAAAGAAAGCTCTATTTGTGAGAAAAAAAAATGACATCAATTTTATCTGGATACAGCATCGCACGACCGTGCAATTGTCAGTTAAAGTAACGCAGGTGCTGTATCACAAAAAATGGCCTGGTCATTAAGTGGGTAAAACCTTCCAGTCCAGAAGTGGTTGAAATCCATGAGGCTTTAATCCATAGTCCTTTAAAGATGGTAGATGTGTTGGTCACATACAGTATGTTCAGTACTAAAAACACCTGTAAATAAACCTGCTGCTTTTAGGCAAATCACTCCTTCTCATACCCTGACTCTAATGCTGATCTGCAGGCTTGCCTTTCATGTGCATACAATTTCAAAAGGTCGATTGCCCACAGAAAATGCATGACTGATAATTCCTTTATTGTTTAAAATATAATTAAAAAATATTTGAGGTTGTTTGCCATATGCTATTTGTTTCCAAAAAAGCTGTTAATTGCACACAGACAATCCAGGTTCAGATTTCTTCATTTTGAAAAATATCGGAAGTGGCATAATCTAGTCACCTTAGCATGTTTGATTGATATTGCCTAAACAAAGGTGTTATGATTAAAATGATACTAAACACACACTGTTTACATTGTCCCTTCTATTTCTGTATGTGGATGATGACATGGTAATATTTTAATTTAAAAAATCCATTCAAATACCTTTTTCCTAATCGATATACAGCAGTCACAAGACGCAGATCTTTCCCAGCCTGTCTGCAGGGAAACATAAGCAGGAGGAGTCTCTAGTCCTCTGCTGCTGGTCACATGTTCAAAATAAAAATGTAACACCCTTGTCCCAAACAGGGCTGCTAATAAATTTAGCTGTGCTAGGTGGTAGCTAGCCTGGCTAATTTGTAGTCTTAGTGATCATTGGATTCTCCTTCTAAGCCTGGTTTAGCTGTGGTTTCTCCCTTTTGTTAGTAGGTGACACTGTTACCTTTGGCATTAGTGTGATGAGCTACAGTGAGTCAAGTTATGAATATGTATACTTCAGACTGGTCACTGAGCATGCTGGGAGAAGGTATTTATTTGGAGGAAGTCAGGTGGTCTTTGTCCTTTTCCACCCAGGAGTTTGGGTGGCTGTGTGAGGAACGGCTGCTGCTGGGTAGGCCTGAAGCCTAAGGCCTAGCCATGTGCTCATGGATCTGTATGGGAGAGCATGCTCACTACCTGGAAGCTTGAAAGAAAGGATGGAGACCTGAGATGAAGTACCAGAGGTGACTCTGCCATAAACCGGGGAACCATGGAGAGCCTGGGAAAGCATCAAGATAGAATCATCCAGAGAGTTCCTGCACCTTCTGTGAGTTGAATATTGTTGCTATGGGAGACAGCTTAGGCTACAAAGTACAGATTGCTGGTTTCAGCTTAAAGGCTCTTTTTCTGTACTGCCGTCTACCTTTTCTACATTTTTGTCTAAGAAGTCTGCCGATCTGCCAATCCGCTGTTTTTGACTAAGGTTGTCCTGTGCCCTAACCCTCGTGCCCACATTTTTCCTGTTGTGAGAAATATACTTTTCTTTGTTCAAGCATAAAAGTGAGTGGTGCCCATCTTTCTATCTTGTACACCACCCACCATGCCTAGTAACCTGCACCCTGAGGAGGAATGTCGGCCCTCCCTGTCTCTGGGGGTCACCACCAGGTCTCTGGAGGTTGGGGGGGCGGGGGGCACTACAAAAAAAAAAAAAAACAGAAAACAGCCTATGAAATATAGAGTAAAAATAAATACTTAATATCCACAAAATGCTTTAAATTGGGATACAAATATATATTTGAAATCAAATCTGTATTATATTTTGTCAATAAAATGGTGTTAGTTTTTTATGATGTGGGTTTAGTGACACTTTAAAGAATATTGTCGAAATCAAGTCATCTATGTTGTATCATTTCTCTGAATATGGATTGTGTTTTTTGAGATATATAACTTTTTTGTGAAATCAAATGGCACATGAAATTGTAAAGTATAATCAAGCACGATGGTATTTATCAATTGCCTTAACTTTTGATCAATAAGAAACAGAAAAGTAAACATTTAGGGCTCTTTCACACGGGCGTTCCTTTTTTTTTTGCCCGATCGGGTCCTTTTTTTTTTTTTAGAACGGACACGGATGACACTTGTGTCATCTGGTCCGTATGTCCGTTTTTCATCCCATCCGTTTGCGGATGAAAAACTGACATAATGCATGTCTATGTAAATACGGATGTCTGCGGATGACACCACTGACATCCGTTTTTGCTTCAGTTCCGTTTTTTGAAAGGAAGAAAAAATAGGGTTCTCCTCCGTTCAAAAAAACTGAACTGAACTGAACTGAACTGACAAAAAACGGATGTCAGAGGATGATCATCCTCTGACATCCGTATTTACATAGAGATACATTATGTCCGTTTTTCATCCGCAAACGGATGGGATGAAAAACGGACATACGGAACGCCCGTGTGAAAGAGCCCTAACTCACATAGCATTCAGCAGTATCTCCAGAGCAGATAGTGGCACATGAAGATTAAAACCAAGTAAAATGAACTGTAATCAGAGGAATGTAGTGAGGTGATATACAGTATGTATAAAACAATGATTCTAGAATATACAGTGATACCTCGGTTCATGAACGCTTCTGTTCACAAACAACTCGGTTCACGAACAGAAAAGTTCATAAAAATATGCTTCGGTTCACGAACTCCGCTTCGGTTCACGAACAGGAGCCGTGGCCATTTTAATGCTATTTCCAGGCTGTCACATGGTCGTGACTTCCTGTAGGAAGATCGTGGAGAGAAGAAGAGACACAGAAAGAAGTACTGTGAGTACTGTGAAGAGACTTTTTGCTTTTTAGTGTGCTTTTTAGCACATACAGTACTGTACTGTACTACTGTACTGTACTGTATTGTACAATACTGTATAGTACTTGTGTACAATACTGTACTTACTGTATTGTATTTCACAGCCTCCCACCTGCCTTCCTCCATGCCAGAAGTCATCTCAAGCAAGGTTAGTGTTCTCTCTTTATACATTACTATACTGTACTAATGTGTATTGTAATTTGTTTCATATTTTTGTGCTTCAAAAACCAAAAAAAAGGTCAGAACGGATTAACCGGATTTACATTGAACCCTATGGGAAAACGTGCCTTGGTTCACAACCAATTCGGTTCGCGACCAGAGTCAGTTCACTAATTAAGTTCGTGAACCGAGGTATCACTGTAGTTACATAAAAAGGTCAGTATTTGTTGAAAACGAATTTCCCTGCTGGTGGCATTTCCACTACAGCCCACTGTTGCTTCCACCATCAAGTCAGCATACCTAACTACAAATAAAGCTTATTTAGATAGGAAATGCATATATTTCTGAAGGATAGCAATGCCTAGATTTAATGTACTTTTACAAAAGACAGGTACTCCTTCTCTATGAATCAAATACCCTTTCTTAAATCAGAGTTACAGTCTTTTTTTAACCACTTCAATACAGGGCACTTTCTCTCCCTTCCTGCCTAGGCCAATTTTCAGCCTTCAGCGCTGTCACAATTTGAATGACAATAGCGTGGTCATGCTACACTGTAACCATATGACATTTTTATCATTTTTTTTCACACAAATAGAGCTTTCTTTTGGCGGTATTTAATCACTGCTGGGTTTT
The DNA here is from genome assembly GCF_965119305.1 of Pelophylax lessonae. Classification (NCBI taxonomy): domain Eukaryota; kingdom Metazoa; phylum Chordata; class Amphibia; order Anura; family Ranidae; genus Pelophylax; species Pelophylax lessonae. The sequence continues at coordinate 68,679,675 of NC_138771.1, read as the reverse complement.
TTATTTCTTACAAAAAAAAAAGAAAAAAGACAAAATTTTGAAAAAAAAAGTTTTCTTAATTTCTCTGAGTCAATTTTGAAAATAAGTAATTTCTCTCATTCATTGATATGCGCTGATGAAGCAGCGCGGATGGGCACTGATAGGCTGCACTGATGGGCACTGAGAAGTTTGGCACTTATAGGCACTGATGAGGTGGCACTTATGGGCACTGATGAGGTGGCACTAATGAGGAGGTACTAATGTGCCGCACTGATGGGCACTAACAGGTGGCACTGATAGGCGGCACTGATGAGCACAAATAGGCGGCACTGATGAGCACTGAAAGGCAGAACTGATGGGCACTGAGAGGTGGCACTGATGGGCACTGATAGGCGGCGCTGATGGGCAGCATTGATGGGTGGCACTGATGGGCACTGACAGGCAGCACTGATGGGCACTGATGGGCAGCACAGATGAGCAGGCACTGAAGGGTACTGACTGGCACCACTATGTGCACTGATTGTGGGCACTGTGGGCACTGGTGGTGGGCACTGATGGGCATTGGGAGACTTATGGGCACTGTTCTTTTACTTTACAATAATCAGGGCACTGATGATCAGTGCCCTGATTACCTGCCCTAGGCGAGTGTGAGGCGAGCCGATAAACAGCACTTCCTCATTTACATGTGACTGGCTGTGATTGGACACAGTCGATCACATGGGTAAAGAGCCAGCAACACGGTGCAGCCACGATCGCCGCACTACGCGTCCCCGTGGGCGCGTGAGAGTGGTTGTTCTGGGGCGTTGACATATAATATCTTCCCAGAACGAGAGCCGCACCACTCCACCGTCAAAGTGGTTAAACTTTCAATGGTTCCAATGCCACCCCCCCTCCCCCCGGTGTACAGTGCTAAATGGAGATTTTTTTTCTTTAATTCGAAATACCTTTTTTCTATATCTTCGGACGGCACTTCTTGTCCTGGCCGCCTAGGCGATAATGTAATTAAGTGATTCCCATTGAATCCTGGGATATCGGCATCATCTATCCCAGTCTTTGGGAAGCCTACTGAAATCTTGCAGTATTTGAATACATGACAGCCTGCAATCAACTGCGCGTCGCGGTGTCATTACTGCACAGGCACGAGACCGGGAGGTGATGGCTGGGTAACCAGCTGCACCGAAACCTGGAAAAAGACACAAGCAGGCTTCAGATGCCCACCTCTGCTTCCCAGATCAGGTACATTTTTAAAGATTTAAAACTAACCAGCATGAATACTGTTCTAACAGTATTCTAATTTGAATAATAGTAACAATCTTGGGGGAACTTTAAAAAAAAAATGTTTATTGGGACTGGAGCTCCTCTTTAATTAAAAACATTTTGACTCCAGAAAAAAAATGTATTTTATAAAAATTACAAAAGATAAAATTCTTTTTTTAAAAAACAGAGAGGGCAATACAATTAAATAAAAGCAAATAGCTCTCAATATCCATATTCAATCCTGTGGGGGCAATAGTGCCAGGTTCATATGTCTACTTGGTTTATAGTCTAGAGCTGATGTATATAGTTCCTCTTACACCAATCAAGTGTCACCATCTCTATCCCCTAAAAAGAGACTCCTCTAAAGCTACTGTATGTTTGTTTTTAAACGTGTATGTTTCAGACTTAAAGACAAGATATTACAAAAAAACTTATTTATTCTTACCAGAAGTTATTTCTTGCATGCCCTATATACAGTATATTTTCTTAGAAGAACATTGTATCCCATAGATTACCCAACAATCCAAAAGATAAATAATAATATTCTTAAACGTACCTGAATGTGCATTATATTACATCAGTATTGTTGTTCCATACATCCAGTCTGCATCTTTAATATATTGTTTTCGGTCCCTAGAAAACCTCTTTACCTCTTTGGCCTCAATTTCCAATTTCTCCCTCATTTAATCATTGCCTACAAACAAGGTGGTAAGCTGCTCTGCCTCTTTTACACAATCTGATACTTTACCACAGTTACATTCTAGATGCATAAATTACCCGTTTAGTTATTGTATATTCATAAGTATAGAGGACAGCTAGAATTCAATATATAGCTGCTACAATCAACTTTTTTTTCATCTGTTAGCAGCTATTGTTCTGTACAAAGATCTTACAATCCAAAATCGAATTGGCTAATATCAGGAATAATAATTAAATTATACTCATTAGATTTTATTACTTACTAAAGAAATTAGGTTCAGTTATGGAACTGCTACATATAAATAGTATGTCATCTATGTATCTTTTCCATAGAACAAGGTTCGCACCCAATCTATCGTCCTTACAGACAGCCTCAGATTCCCAGTCGGACATATGGATGTTGTCAAAACTGGTAGCAAACCTCATTCTCATAGCAGCACCAATTTGCTGCAAATTAAATTTGCCATCTTTACAAAAATATGAGCAATTGTTTGTCTGTGATTTTGCCAAATAAGCCAAGATTTTTTTTTTTCAAGACAGCAAATAATTTGTCTTGGAAAATTGCATCATAAATTAGGCCGAAGAAAACTCAATGAGTATTTAATCCAATGAGAAAACCGGGAGGTTTTACAGGAAGCAACCTATGTATTTAATGTAAGTATACTAAATGATGTGGAAAAATGTAAGAATTTATATACCATCATAACAACAAAAAGAGAACTTAAAGGGTAACTCCACATTCATGTGGAAAAAAATTAACAAATAAAAAAAAGGAATATAGCGTATACAATTGTGACCCAAGTGAGATGGTAATTGAATGTTTAAAAAAAAAAAAAAACTTTCCTTTTTAATCTGTAGCTCTGTAATTTTTTGTAAAATGCAATGCAATATGGCTACCTGGAGGAGTCCTGTATACATTCTATATATAGAACGTCCCCCAGACATGTAATTTCCTGCTTGTGTGATTGACATACTGATTTTCCCACAGGTCTGCACTAAGATAAAAATCTAATTTTGAGTATTCCCTGCAACAAAAATGTCATCTTTGGTGAGATACTTCCAAAGGGAAATCATGTCTAAAGGGATGCAGGGCCAGCAGCTTGCCTCATTAGTGCCCTTTAGGTACAGCAGCTGATTGATAATTATAAAACCACTCGCATACAGACTCACTTTGCACATGGACACAGAAAAACAAACAGCTATTCCTGCAGAATAACAAAAAGTAGGATTCTGCAACAAAGTTTGTTAAAATCCATGCAATGTACAGTACATAGATCACCCAGAGGGGAATGTTTTTTTCTCAACAAAAGTGAAGTTACTCTTTAAAGTAAGGAAAATATTTGTAATATCTTGTCTGGAAGGCTGAAAACCCACTGTCTAAATAGTTTAAAAACAAACATAAGAGTAGCCTGAGAGGAGCTCATTTTTGAAGAAAGTGATGGTTAAATCAGAATGACATTGGGGAAGATGAGATGTGCAAACAAGAATCCAAGTGTATATATGAACTTGACATTATTTCCCCCACAAAATAGAATATGGATATTGAACTATTTGCTTTTAAATAACTATATTGCTCTTTCTGTTTTTTGCTTATTTTTTTTTTATATTTTGAATTTTTTACAAAACATTTTATGAAAAAATAAGAAAATATTGCTTCTTATTTTTTAAAATGTCCTTTTTTCCAGTAAAGGAAGAGTTAGCAAATCACATAGAAGTGCCTGTCAATTATAAGGATAGATCACTTTTAAACAAGCTATACTTATTAAGATAAGATAGAGCCTCATCTGGGACACGAGCAGTGCGGTTCCTTCTTTCCCCCTATGTTGACCATTTGAGCAATTATCGGGAGGAGAAGGGAGACACGTGACTACCCGAGATTGAAATCCAGTAATAGCAGCAGTAATCGCTTCTGAGTGGGATTTGTGTTACAACAGCTTGTTTGCCTGTCCTATGCAAATAGGTGGGCCACAGCTTCTGGTGAGTTGCCATTCCCCCCATTATCACATCGGTGGAGGTGTAGAGCAGTGGTGACCCCAACACTTGGTGGTGTTTCTCACTTGGTGGATTGGACTATTGCTGGAGGAATTAACCCCTTGTTTTGAATTTCTGGCACTGATGGACATTTAAGGACTGTACTAAGATTTGACTGGTTTTAAACTACGTCATTTCCCCTCAATTATACCTGCGCTACTTATACCATTGTATATGTTCCAAGGGACGATATATATTTGAGTATACTTCTACACTTATTAAGATAGGTAGTGTCTGTTATAATGCGTCAGAGTAGGGCTCTTTTCTGTTTCAATAGTTTTATTGAAGTATTTTACAATAAAGAATACGAAAGTTACCATAAAGAAGGCGCATCTCTGACAATGTAAAATACAAACTAGTTGGGTAAAAGTCCAAACATTTTTAAACATAAAAGGGCATAGAAAAAAGCGAGCCTTCACAGTCAGTATAGGATGCACTGTCAGTATGGGGTAACCCCAAAACTTGTTCAAAACTTCAAAAGTGATGCATTAACAAGGCACATCTCAGGCTTACTGTGGAGTAGGGCTCTTTTATAGTCTAGGTACACTGACTTTACTGGGAGCATTAGCATGCTGTTAAATAAATGCCGCCTGCCAGGACATCCAATTTTTAGTAAATTCCAATCTCTTCTGCTGACATATTCATGTGAGCTGGTATTATTACCCGTGTTCAAATGTTTTATACATATCACTTCTCACTATGTAGTGCTATGATACTCCTGGGATTACAGTTCATTCTATTATTAACAAAGGACTAATATTTGGTTCTAATTTTCATGTGCTACTATCTTCTCTAAAGCGATGTTGACTACGTGAGTAAATGCTTCCACATTTTATCTACCTTACCAACTGCTGCCCCTCTATGACAATTCCTTCCCTGACTTTTGGTTGCCCAACAAAAAAAAAATTCTAAATAATAATGGCCTACAATTACATACAATGTCAGCCACAACACCCCCCCCCCCCCCCCCGCCACACACAAAACTCATCTAAAAATATCAACCAAACTGTCCTCTTCACTCCTCCCAAGACCTCCTGCTCTCTAGCACCCATGTCACCTCTTCTCATGCTTACCTCTAGGACTTCTTTAGCTTTCTTCAAGGCTGTTAGCAATACCTCAAAGTAGGGCAGCAGGTGTGTATCATATACAATAACAGCATTAAGCTTAGTTATCTATTCTTAAATAGTCGTCAAACTAAACAAATGTGTCCCTAGGGAGTGCTCTCTAACTGTGGCGGCATGGGCTTTCTGCATGAATACAGAGACATGTTTTCCTAAATAAGAGGAACACAGGATCCCTGTGTTCATCACTGACAGAACAGCGGTCTGCCGTACTTACAACGGCAGACCACCTTTCTGTCTCCAAGAGGAGCCATCGCAGGTGCCCAGTGGACCTGCTGATCGGCTTTCTCTGTGGCGAATGGGGGTATGCGCGCCTCCGCTAGCGGAAGTAAAAAAAAAAATTGTCGTCAAACAAAGATATTTTTGCTTGATTGAAACTGTAAGGGCCGTTCATTAGCTCTTACTCTCCTCTATGACAACCCAGCCAACATCTTGATGAGCATATCCTATACCTGACAAATGTTTTTGCAGATTCATCCTGGAGATTTTTTGTTAATCATAGCTGATGAACTGCCTAGGGAGATAATAGGAATTAGTTAAGAAACTATACTTTTGATTGCTAGTTTTTTGGGCAATAAATTCCTTAGCTGCTTTTTGTCCTTTTTTTTAAGTATATTGTTTTTATTTTATGCTGCTAGGGCCTTTATTTTATGCTAAATCCTTTTTTTTTTTGCAGCAAAGCTTCCCTTAAAAAAAAGTGAGCTTTTGTTTCAGTAGTTGTATTTGGGGGTTTTAATTTCTTTTAGGGTTTTTTTTATTTATATTTTAAGTTATCAGTATCTTTATTTAAAGTGATTGTAAAGTCTCATTTTTTTTTTTTGTTCAAAATAACAAACATGGTATACTTCCCTGCCCTGTGCAGTAGTTTTGCACAGAGCAGCCTGGATCCTCCTCTTCTTGGGTCCCTCTTCGGTGCTCCTGGCCCCTTCCCCCTTTTGTGTGCTCCTACAGCAAGCAGATTTTTATACTGGGCGGAGCCACAGTTCCCTGTGCTCATTCAGACACGGAGCCGCGGCCCAGCCCCGCCCCTCTCTCTCTCATTATCGGCTCACTGAATTTGATTGACAGCAGCTGGAGCCAATGGAACCACAATGCCATCTTAGCTAATGAGGAGGTTAAGTCTCAGGCAGCCAAGACACTCCTGAAACATTGCTGCATGTAGATGGGCTCTGGTAAATATTAGGGGGCTGAGGGGGGCTGCTGCACACAGAAGGCTTTTTATCTTAATGCATAGAATGCATTAAGATAAAAAACCTTATGACTTTATAATCACTTTATGTTTGGGGTGTACAAAGCATTGGAGCTGCCTTTTGTTCTCAGCACATGCTGTATTGCTTGAAAAAAAAAAAAAGTGTGCACTTTACCCACCTCACATTATATCACATTCACCACACTTCCCTACCCTCATAGATACAATAAAAGTTAGGCATAGTATGATTAAAAATCTTCCCTGCAGCTAGCCAATTTTAAACAGATGTATCCTGTGCAGTATCTTAACCACTTTACCACCGGAGGATTTTGCTGTCTTACGTCCAGGCCACTTTTTGGATTCGGCACTGTGCAAATTTAACTGACAATTGCGCGGTCGTGCGACGCCGTACCCAAACAAAATTTACGTCCTTTTTTTGCCACAAACAGAGCTTTCTTTTGGTGGTATTTGATCACCTGTGCGATTTTTACTTTTTGCTCTATAAACAAAAAAATAGCATACATTTTGAAAAAATAACAATATTTTTCACATTTTTTTATATGAAATTCCCCCCCAAAAAAATGTAAAAATCAAAATTTTTTAACATTTTTGGCCAATTTGTTTTCTGCTACCTATGTTTGGTAAAAAAAATCACAATAAGCGTATTTTGATTGGTTTGCGCAAAAGTTATTGTGTTTACTAACTAAGGGAAAGGTTTCTGTCATTTTTGGTGTTTTTTTTTAAACAAGTAATGGCGGCGATCTGCGATTTTTTTTTGCGGGACTGCGACATTGCGGCAGACAGATCGGACCCTTGACTGACATTTTTGACGCTTTTGGGGGTACCAGTGACATTTCTATAGTAATCAGTGCTATAAATATGCACTGTTACTGTAAAAATGACACTGGCAGGGAAGGGGTTAATTTTATTGGAGAGGGAGGGGTTAATGTATGCCTGGTGCTTACTAACGTGTGTGGGGGGGAAGTGACTGAGTGACACAGGGACAGATCGCATGTTCAGCTATGCTGAACCTTGCAATCTGTCACTGTTTGTCACTGAGGAGATCCGCCCGCTCTGTTTACACAAGCGGGCGGATCTCCAAACTCGATTCCCCGACGATCGGCGATCGCCGCTGCTCCTCCCCTGGCCCGACTCCTGCTGTGAATGAATACAGCAGGAGCGAGCCTCCGGCGGCGCGCGAGCGCCGCCCACAAGGGGAGGAGTCCAGCAACGTAGTACTACGTCGCTGGACGATAACGAGCCACTGTGCCGCAGTAGAGGCACAGTGAGCGGTCGTAAAGTGGTTAAAGTGGTTGTAAAGTCAGAAGTTTTTTCTAAAAAAAAGTCTTAGGAAATCAATAAAATGCTCTTTTTTTTTTTTTTTCTATTGCATTCTTTTTTTATGCAATACAATGTTTACACACATTAACCCAATGGAAAACAGTGAATCTATGGTTCTCCCATTTTATAACTTGACAATTCTGCATCACAGACCATACTACACAGGGTCTGTGATAACTGTCAATGCCGTCATAGGTATCCCTCATAAAACTCTGGAGGTACTTTTCATCATTGAAAGTTCTCATGCTGACATGATGTCTTCAGCACACTAATCCAATTTTGAGGTTCTGAAAAACAGAGGACAGACAAGAAGACTTTCTCCAGAGTATATACTACAATGAACTGAGGATGCTGGTGTCCATTAGCTTTTGCCTCACCCTTTGAAATCTCCATTAATCTTGTCTCTACAAAATGTACATATATAGGATGCTTGCCAGTTCTCTTAAGGATGCTTCTTAACAACAACCAGTCCCAAGAGATAAGGCTTCCATCCACATAGTTAAAGGTAATCTGGAAATGAGTTGGGTAGACATAGGGGATGAACTGGGATACACAAGAAAGGTCAAGGTATTAGCTGCTAGTAATGCTGTGGAATTCAGCCATTCCATATCAGAAAAGCCTGTCAAGGGAAGGGCAGCATACCAGGCGTATAAAGTAGCACAGGGTTATTTTCTCACATGATGGCCAAACCATATGTAAAACATTCACATTTTCTTCTGCTACCTTCCAAGACAACCTAAAAACACAGAAAGGACGTTTACAAGTTATTAAAACGTCCTAGGCCTAATCATATAATTTTATAAAACAGCCAGGTTCAGTAATTTTAACCACTTGCCGACCAGTCACATTGACTGTACTGCGGCAAAGTGGCTCATTCCCGTCCAGCGACGTAGACCTACGTCGCTGGACTCCTCCCCTAGTGGGCCGGAGGCTCGCTCCTGCTGTATTCAGTCACAGCGGGAGTCGGGCCAGGGGAGGAGCGGTGGTAATCACCGCCGCTCTTCCCCGATCGTCGGGGAATTGAGTGTGGAGATCCTAAGTGGCAGACAGGGTCAGATTGAAGGGTTAAACATAGCTGAACCTGCGATCTGTGCCTGTGTCACTCAGTCACCTCCCCCCACACACGTTAGTAAGCACCAGGCATACATTAACCCCTTGATCACCAATAAAAATTAGCCCCTTCCCTGCCAGTGTCATTTTTACAGTAACAGTGCATATTTATAGCACTGATTACTGTAGTAATGTCACTGGTACCCCCAAAAGTGTCAAAAATGTCAGTCAAGGGTCCGATCTGTCTGCCGCAATGTCGCAGTCCCGCAAAAAAAATCGCAGATCGCCGCCATTACTCATTAACATTAAAAAAAACACCAAAAATGACAGAAATGTTTCCCTTAGTTAGTAAACGCAATAACTTTTGAGCAAACCAATCAAAATACGCTTATTGCGATTTTTTTTACCAAAAATATGTAGCAGAAAATAAATTGGCCTAAAATGATAAAAAAATTTGATTTTTACATTTTTTTGGGGGGGAATTTCATATAAAAAAATGTGAAAAATATTGTTATTTTTTCAAAATTTACGCTCTTTTTTTGTTTATAGCGCAAAAAGTAAAAATCGCACAGGTGATCAAATACCACCAAAAGAGAGCTCTGTTTGTGGGAAAAAAAGGATGTGAATTTCGTTTGGGTACGGCGTTGCATAATTGTCAGTTAAAGTCGCACAGTGCCAAACCGCAAAAAGTGGCCTGGACGTAAGACAGCAAAATCCTCCGGTGGTAAAGTGGTTAAGTAATAACTAGGTGTTTTCTTTTTAAATTTCTAATTGTTATTACATTTTTAAAACAAGAGAAAACAAATATTTTATGTAATCTCTTCCCATATTACTTCACAAATTAACATTCACAGCCCTTACTTACAATATCTTGAAACATTGCTAATTACTACCTTTGCCATCCTTAAGTTATATACTTATGCTCCTCCAATATCCCACAGGGAGAACCCTCTGACCGTCACTTCTGCGAGGATAGAAGGAAAAAACAAAAATATGAAAAAGAAAAGAAAAGAACATTTCTTTCCATTGTTCTTCCATGCCAGAAGAAGCAGAGAAGCGCCCCCCGCCCCAACACATTACCCCCGCAATCCACTTCAATCCCCATGTTCAGTTGCATATTTAACACAACTCTCTAGAGGTTTTCTACGAGGCCAGTGCCAGTGGAAAGTGTGTCCTAAATTACTGCTTAGGCAAGGTGATTATTTATAATCTAGTAAGAAGGAAGAATGTGAGCTTGCAACCCCTCAGACTGCAGTAAGCCTAACACCAGACGTTTCTCATATCAACACAACAGAAGGGCTTAGATGCCCTGAAAACTCTTGTAGGTCCTTTTACAGTTTAAATATGTTGCATGGGCAGTTTCTGCTGCCCCTACCTTGTACAGAGTCATTGCCTTTTTTCTTTTTTTATAAGATTCTTGTAGTTAATTGTTGAGCTTTTTAACAATTGCTTCATGAAATATATAGCATCAGAGATCTGCTATAAATTACATAGTTACATAGTAGGTGAGGTTGAATAAAGACAATAGTCCATCCAGTTCAACCTGTGTAGGTGTGTGTGGCTGTAATCATCTCACATAGCCCTGAATGTTCTGATCCTGGAGATGTACGTCTAATAGTCTTTTGAAAGCCACCATACTACTCGCAGAAACCACCTCTTGTGGTAGAGAATTCCACAATCTTGTAGCTCTAACAGTAAAGAACCCCCCACGTTGCCTGAGGTTAAAACGCTTCTCCTCTAATCGCTTTGTATGCCCTTGAGTCCTCATGCAATCCCTTCGACTGAACAGCTTTTTTTCTATGCTGAGATCCCCATTGAGATATTTAAAAATTGCTATCATGTCCCCCCTCAGGCGTCTCTTCTCCAGGGAGAATAAATCAAGCGTTTGCAGACGCTCTTCATAATTAAGGTCCTCCAACCCCCTAATCAGTTTAGTTGCCCTTCTCTGGACTCTCTCCAGCTCCAACACATCCCTTCTGAGGACTGGCGACCAGAACTGGACAGAATACTCCAATTGATTTGTCCAAATTGGTTTGCTAGCTCTTGTTCTGGATTTGTTTTGCTGGGTACTTCAACTTCTTTTTTGCTTCCACAAACAACTTTTGAAGTAAATTGGTGAGCTGTGAGATGTACTTCTCCACAGACTTTTTTTGAGGATGTGTAGGCACCATATTTTTTTTTTTTTTCAAAACCTATACTATATCATCTACAGAAACTCTTTTGTCAGCAACATATTTATTCAAAATAATAAAAATGATCTCAGACTTGATCTTTTCCCAGTTTGATGGATTAAGGAGTAAGCAGGGACGTATTCAACTTTCATATAGACTGGGGTTTATTCATTGAAGGTACTAAGAGTTTGATAGAAACCGGTCAGGCCATGTGATTGTCCAATGTGGGTATCATTGATAGAGTGTAGCAGATATTTGTTGACTGGGAAAAGATCAATTCTAGAGTACAATTTTTGCGTATAGTAATTAGAGATGTATAGAACTGTTCGCCGGCGAACAGTTCCCGGCGAACTTAGCATGTTCGCGTTCGCCGCTGCCGGCGAACATATGCGATGTTCGGTCCGCCCCCCATAAGACATCATTGAGTCAAACTTTGACCCTGAACTTTACAGTCAGCAGACACATTTCCAGCCAATCAGCGTACCTCCCTCCCACACCCTCCCACCTCCTATAAATAAGCAAGGGCAGCATCCATCTTAGATCATTCTGAAGCAGTGTGTGTAGTGAGAGTAGGGAGAGAGCTGCTGCTGCTGCTGCTGCTGCTGTTAAGCTAGGGACAGTTAGTCAGTGTTCCTGGTCTTGCAGTGTTCTTGGTCCACTACTGCTGTAATATCAGCACCCCAAAAAGCCCTTCTAAGGGCTGGTATTTGTGTTTTTTTTTTTTTATATATATATATATATATATATATATATATATATATATATATATATATATACCTAGCGTCCCCAAAAGCCCTTTTAAGGGCTGGTAATTGAGTTGTTTCTTCATATATATATATATCTATATCTATCTAGTGTCCCCAAAAGCCCTTTTAAGGGCTGGTAATTGAGGATTTTTTTTATTTATATATATACATATATATATATATATAGTGTCCCCAAAAGCCCTTTTAAGGGCTGGTAAGGTAATAGATTTTTTTCTTTATATATATATCTATATATATCTATTGTACACTGCAGTTGCCTGCCCGCTGTGTGTGAGAGGCCACAGACCTACCACAGACTGTACTGTGTGCACACCACACTCATTTCGGGTGGCACAGGCACAGTACCTGGCATTTTAAAAAATATTTTTTTTTTCCTCTGTCATAATTGCAGTGAGTGCTGTGTCAGGTCCACAGAGTGCACTGTACCCACTGCAGTGCACTGCCCACCACTGATATATATACGGTGGCACAGCATCTTGTTGCAATAAATTGAAAAAAAAAAATATTTTTTATTATTGCAGTTGCCTGGGCTGCCAGTTACTGTCAGGTCCACAGAGTGTACTGTGCCCACTGCAGTGCCACTGTGTGCCCACCCACCACTGATATATAAGGTGGCACAGCAGCTTGCAAAGTAAAAAAAAATATATATATTTTTTAATTGCAGTTGCCTGGGTGCCAGTGACTGCTGTCAGGTCCACAGAGAGTGTACTGTGCCACTGCCCACCCACCACTGATATATAAGGTGGCACAGCAGCTTGCAAAGTAAAATAAAATATATTTTTTTAAAATTGCAGTTGCCTGGGTGCCAGTGACTGCTGTCAGGTCCACAGAGAGTGTACTGTGCCACTGCCCACCCACCACTGATATATAAGGTGGCACAGCAGCTTGCAAAGTAAAATAAAATATATATTTTTTAAAATTGCAGTTGCCTGGGTGCCAGTGACTGCTGTCAGGTCCACAGAGAGTGTACTGTGCCACTGCCCACCCACCACTGATATATAAGGTGGCACAGCAGCTTGCAAAGTAAAATAAAATATATATTTTTTAAAATTGCAGTTGCCTGGGTGCCAGTGACTGCTGTCAGGTCCACAGAGAGTGTACTGTGCCACTGCCCACCCACCACTGATATATAAGGTGGCACAGCAGCTTGCCAAGTAAAAAAAATATATATATTTTTTAATTGCAGTTGCCTGAGTGCCAGTGACTGTCAGGTCCACAGAGTGTACTGTACCCACTGCCCAACACTCCTATAGGGTGGCACAGCACCTTGCACTCATAGTACACAACACATTAAAAAAGAAAATGACAGGCAGAGGCAGGCCACCCCGCAAGGGCCGTCGTGGTCGTGGTGCTGTGATTTCCTTAGGCCCTAGAATAATGCCCAGTGTTCAGAGGCCACCACAGACCCTGAACTCAAAAAATTCTGAGGCCATAGTTGACTGGCTTACACAAGACACCCAATCGTCTACAGCTTCCGCTCGGAACCCTAATGCACCATCCTCCTCCAGCTCAGCTTCGGGCACCTCTCAATTTACCACTCGCCAGCCCGCCGGCACCACCACCAACACTAGCACCACAGCCGCTTCACTTGATCCGTCAGAGGAGTTATTTTCACATCATTTTGAAGAAATAAGTGATGCGCAACTATTAGTGCCAGAGGATGTAGATAACGGGGATATGTCTCAGTCAGGCAGCATTATACACATGGACGTACATTGTGATGATGATGATGTTGTACCTGCTGCTGCTGCCTTTGCTGAGTTGTCAAGTGAAGCGGCTGATGATGACGATGTGTCTGTGGATGTCACCTGGGTGCCTGCTCGAAGAGCAGAAGAAGAGGGGGAAAGTTCAGATGGGGAGACAGAGAGGAGGAGGAGACGAGTTGGAAGCAGGGGGAGGAGGTCATCGCAAGGAGCTAGTGGCACAGTCAGACAGCATGTAGATTCGGCACCCAGGGTCAGCCAGACAGCACGCCAATCAACGCAAGCTGTTGCCACCACCAGAATGCCGTCCTTGCAAAGCTCAGCAGTGTGGCATTTTTTTTGTGTGTCTGCCTCTGATATCAGCGATGCCATTTGTAACCTGTGCCAAAAGAAACTGAGTCGTGGGAAGTCCAACACCCACCTAGGTACAACTGCTTTGCGAAGGCACATGATCTCACATCACAAACGCCTATGGGATCAACACATGAGTAAAAGCAGCACACAAACTGAAAGCCACCATCCTCCTCCTGGTCCAGCATCTTCAGCCACGTCAACCACTGCTGTCCTCCATGCCCCCTATCAACAACCCGCCCCTCCGCCTCTCACCTTCAGCAGTTCCTGCTCGTCACCTGCCCACAGTCAGGTGTCTGTCAAGGAAATGTTTGAGCGTAAAAAGCCAATCTCGCAGAGTCACCCCCTTGCCCGGCGTCTGACAGCTGGCTTGTCGGAACTCTTAGCCCGCCAGCTTTTACCATACAAGCTGGTGGAGTCTGAGGCCTTCAAAAAATTTGTCGCTATTGGGACACCGCAGTGGAAGGTACCCGGCCGAAATTATTTTTCACAAAAGGCAATCCCCAACCTGTACTCTATTGTGGAAAAGGAAATCATGTCACGTCTGGCACACAGTGTTGGGGCAAGGGTCCATCTGACCACTGATAGCTGGTCTGCAAAGCACGGTCAGGGCAGGTATATAACGTACACTGCGCATTGGGTAAACCTGCTGGCGGCTGCCAAGCATGGAATGCGTGGCTCTGCTGCAGAGGAGTTGGTGACACCGCCACGACTTGCAGGCAGGCCTGCTGCCACCTCCTCTACTCCTCCTACTCCATCCTCTTTGCTAACCTCCTCGGCTGAGTCCTCTTCTGCTGTTGCGTCTTGCTCCACACCAACTGCACCCCCCCAGCTCCCCAGGGGCTATTCCACATGCCGGATACGACAGTGTCACGCTGTCTTGGGGTTGACTTGCCTGAAAGCAGAGAGTCACACCGGACCAGCACTACTGTCCGCCCTGAATGCACAGGTGGATCAGTGGCTGACCCCGCACCAACTGGAGATCGGCAAAGTGGTGTGTGACAACGGGAGCAATTTGTTGGCGGCATTGAATTTGGGCAAGTTGACACATGTGCCGTGCATGGCACATGTGTTGAATCTGATTGTGCAACGTTTTGTGCAGAAGTACCCAGGCTTACAGGACGTCCTCAAGCAGGCCAGGAAGGTGTGTGGCCATTTCAGGCGTTCCTACACGGCCATGGCGCACTTTGCAGATATTCAGCGGCGAAACAACATGCCAGTGAGGCGCTTGATTTGCGACAGCCCGACATGTTGGAATTCAACACTGCTAATGTTCGACCGCCTGCTCCAACAAGAAAAAGCGGTCAACGAGTATTTGTATGACCGGGGTGCTAGGACAGCCTCTGCGGAGCTGGGTATTTTTTTGCCACGCTACTGGATGCTCATGCGCAATGCCTGTAGGCTCATGCGTCCTTTTGAGGAGGTGACAAACCTAGTGAGTCGCACTGAAGGCACCATCAGCGACATCATCCCATATGTTTTTTTCCTGGAGCGTGCCCTGCGAAGAGTGCTGGATCAGGCCGTAGATGAGCGTGAAGAGGAAGAGGAAGAGTTGTGGTCACCATCACCACCACCAGAAACAGCCTTACCATCGATTGCTGGACCTGCGGCAACACTGGAAGAGGAGTGTGAGGAAGAGGAGTCAGAGGAGGAATGTGGCTTTGAGGAGGAGGAACACCAACCACAGCAGGCATCCCAGGGTGCTCGTTGTCACCTATCTGGTACCCGTGGTGTTGTACGTGGCTGGGGGGAAGAACACACCTTCAATGACATCAGTGAGGACGAGGAATTGGACATGAGTAGCTCGGCATCCAACCTTGTGCAAATGGGGTCTTTCATGCTGTCATGCCTGTTGAGAGACCCTCGTATAAAAAGGCTGAAGGAGAACGACCTGTACTGGGTGGCCACGCTACTAGACCCCCGGTATAAGCAGAAAGTCTGTGATATGTTACCCAATTACCGGCAGTCGCAAAGGATGCAGCAGCTACAAAATAAGTTAAAAACTATGCTTTACACAGCGTATAAGGGTGATGTCACAGCACAACGGGAATCCAACAGGGGAAGAGGTGAAAGTAATCCTCCTCCTACCACCACAACCACGCCGGCAAGGACAGGACGCTTTACAGACGTCTTGTTGATGGAGGACATGCGGAGCTTTTTTAGTCCTATGCATCGCCACAGCCCTTCGGGGTCCACCCTCAGAGAACGACTCGACCGACAGGTAGCAGACTACCTTGCCTTAACTGCAGATATCGACACTCTGAGGAGCGATGAACCCCTTGACTACTGGGTGTGCAGGCTTGACCTGTGGCCTGAGCTATCCCAATTTGCCATTGAACTTCTGGCCTGCCCCGCTTCAAGTGTGCTGTCAGAAAGGACCTTCAGCGCAGCAGGAGGTATTGTCACTGAGAAGAGAAGTCGCCTAGGTCAAAAAAGTCTTGATTACCTCACGTTTATTAAGATGAATGAGGCATGGATCCCGAAGGGACTGACAGTGGGGGATGCATTTGACTAAAAAAGGCCTGGTGATGACTGAGATGCCTTGGCCTAAAAATGGTCCACACGCTGCTGTATATAATCATTCTCTGCATGCCGGATGACTTACGTGACGTCTCCGCCACCAACTACGGGTCAAGCCGCAATGTTTTAGTGCACTTTCTGCCTTAAAACCTCAATTTTTCAGGCCGCTGCTACAGCAGCGGCTGCAACAATACCTACTTTTTCATGCATGTGTACATGCCTAATTTTTCTGGCCTCTGGTGCTACACTGTGGCTGCAAAAAAACAAAAAACAAAAAAAAAGGCACATACATGTGTCAATTCCCCTTCGTGATCGTTACCTTGTCGTGGTGAAGGGGCTTGCGTATCACAATGAAGCGATCACCTCTAGGATTGTGTTGGCACACCCCAGATGATAAGGTCGTTGCTTCATTGTGTACAGACCAAAAGCGATCCGCAGGATAATTTTTCATAAAAAAAAACATTCATTTTCTTTCATTCTTTCTGCGGAGCTGGGTATATTTTGGCCGCGTTACTGAATGCTCATGAACAATGGCTGTAGGCTCATGCGTCCTTTTGCGGAGATGACAACCCTGGTGGTCAGTCGAACCCAAGGCAACATCATCGACCTCATCCCATATGCGTTTTTTCTGGAGCGTGCCCTGCGAAGAGTACTGGATCAGGCTGTAGATGAGCATGAAGAGGAAGAGTTGTGGTCCTCATCACCACCAGAAGCAGCCTTGTCGTTGTCAATTGCTGGACCTGTGGCAACGCAGAGAGAGGAGTCTGAAGAAGAGAAGTCAGAGGAGGAAGGTGGCTTTGAGGAGGTGGAATACCAGCCACAGCAGGCGTCCCAGGGGGCTTGTTCTCACCTTTCGGGGACCCTTGGTGTTGTATGTGGCTGGGTGGAGGAAGAGACCTTCAATGATGTCAGTGAGGACAAGGAACGGGACATGGCTAGCTTGGTATCCAACCTTGTGCAAATTGGGAGTTTGCGGTTGTGCAAATGGACTGACTGACTGTTAAACGGGGAGTTTGGTCTGTCAGAGTTTGGTCTGTCACTGTGAAGCGGGCGACGGGCGTAACCCTTACACTACTTGACCGATAAAACATCATACCTGATCGTATTCACACACTGGATGTTTTAGTGCTGGTTTACACTGCCGCTACCACTAAAGTAGCATCGCTTCCAGTGCGACTTTGGCGCGACTTAGCGCGACTTTGGCGCGACCTCATCGCGAGGCGACTTTTTATTTGGCCAATCACAATATCATGTTTTGTGACCGTCACCTAATTTCCTTTTCCTGTTTTTTGTTTTACATATTTCCCCATGTGTGCAGTGTTGTCTGTGTCATAGCTCAACTGATAGGCATGTTTGCCTTGGCATATCATATTTCAGCTTGCCAGAAAGAAAAAAAGACAGCTGGAAAGACACTGCATTAGTTTTCTACTAAAAATCATAAGAAAAATGCTGTTTTTTTTGGGTTGTGGACATACTACAGAGCTGAAACTTGACAGGTACACTTTTTAGACCCCCCAGACACTAAATACAAAAAATGACATGCCTGCCTAAAAAAAATGCCCGCTAAATGCCTGCAAGAGAAAAAGCCAGCCGCAGAGAAGCCGTATTCCTGAAAATATAAGAAAAATGCTGTTTTTTAGGGGTTCTGGACATGCTACAGAGCTGAAACTTGACAGGTACACTTTTTAGACCCCCCCAGACACTAAATACAAAAAATGACATGCCTGCCTAAAAAAATGCCCGATAAATGCCTGCAAGAGAAAAAGCCAGCCGCAGAGAAGCCGTATTACTGAAAATATAATAAAAATGCTGTTTTTTAGGGGTTCTGGACATGCTACAGAGCTGAAACTTGACAGGTACACTTTTTAGACCCCCCAGACACTAAATACAAAAAATGACATGCCTGCCTAAAAAAATGCCCGATAAATGCCTGCAAGAGAAAAAGCCAGCCGAAGAGAAGCCGTATTACTGAAAATATAATAAAAATGCTGTTTTTTAGGGGTTCTGGACATGCTACAGAGCTGAAACTTGACAGGTACACTTTTTAGACCCCCCAGACACTAAATACAAAAAATGACATGCCTGCCTAAAAAAATGCCCGCTAAATGCCTGAAGGAGAAAAAGCCAGCCGCAGAGAAGCCGTATTACTGAAAATATAAGAAAAATGCTGTTTTTTAGGGGTTCTGGACATGCTACAGAGCTGAAACTTGACAGGTACACTTTTTAGACCCCCCAGACACTAAATACAAAAAATGACATGCCTGCCTAAAAAAATGCCCGATAAATGCCTGCAAGAGAAAAAGCCAGCCGCAGAGAAGCCGTATTACTGAAAATATAAGAAAAATGCTGTTTTTTAGGGGTTCTGGACATGCTACAGAGCTGAAACTTGACAGGTACACTTTTTAGACCCCCCAGACACTAAATACAAAAAATGACATGCCTGCCTAAAAAAATGCCCGATAAATGCCTGCAAGAGAAAAAGCCAGCCGCAGAGAAGCCGTATTACTGAAAATATAATAAAAATGCTGTTTTTTAGGGGTTCTGGACATGCTACAGAGCTGAAACTTGACAGGTACACTTTTTAGACCCCCCAGACACTAAATACAAAAAATGACATGCCTGCCTAAAAAAATGCCCGCTAAATGCCTGCAAGAGAAAAAGCCAGCCGCAGAGAAGCCGTATTCCTGAAAATATAATAAAAATGCTGTTTTTTAGGGGTTCTGGACATGCTACAGAGCTGAAACTTGACAGGTACACTTTTTAGATCCCCCAGACACTAAATACAAAAAATGACATGCCTGCCTAAAAAAATGCCCGCTAAATGCCTGCAAGAGAAAAAGCCAGCCGCAGAGAAGCCATATTCCTGAAAATATAAGAAAAATGCTGTTTTTTAGGGGTTCTGGACATGCTACAGAGCTGAAAATTGACAGGTACACTTTTTAGACCCCCCAGACACTAAATACAAAAAATGACATGCCTGCCTAAAAAAATGCCCGATAAATGCCTGCAAGAGAAAAAGCCAGCCGCAGAGAAGCCATATTCCTGAAAATATAAGACAAATGCTGTTTTTTAGGGGTTCTGGACATGCTACAGAGCTGAAACTTCACAGGTACACTTTTTAGACCCCCCAGATGCTAAATCCAAAGAAATTTTTTATTTTTATTTTTTTTTAATTTTTCCAATAATTGGCTCTCTATCAAAAAATTATAATTTTTAAGAACTTTTTTTGCGTGATCCCTCTCCGGCATGCCACAGTCCAGGTGTTAGTCCCCTTGAAACAACTTTTCCATCACTATTGTGGCCAGAAAGAGTCCCTGTGTGTTTTAAAATTCGCCTGCCTATTGAAGTCTATGGCGGTTCGCCCGGTTCGCCGGTTCGCGAACATTTGCCGATGTTCGCGTTCGCCGTTCGCGAACGGCGAATTTTAGGTTCGCGACATCACTAATAGTAATAGATGCAATCTTTTCTTTTCTGTATTCAAGAGTAAATAGATAGGTTAATGGGACTTTATAGGTGCTAATGGTTACCAAATGATGGAGAAAAAAGTAATTTTTGTAAAAAAATACAAATAGATTTTATTAAAGATAATGATACAAAAGGAATACTTTTAAAACATGTTAGGCCAATTACAGCCAAGAAAGCTGCCATCTTGGCCTGTGTCTGATTTGCAGTTTCCATGGTGCTGCATATGTGATGTGCTTTGACACCAGCCATTTGATGGCTTGGCAGTTTGCTTGAGAGCTAATGTATGTACACCAGTAACCGTAACAGTTATCATTCAAGGCATGCTTTGAAAAGTGCCTGTTTTGGAAAACAGTTAAAACGGTGGAGTTAGTTCTGCTTTAATAAATCCTTATATGTTTTGATAAAAACAGATGTTTTAGATATTTAGATGCAATTATTGCCTACAAAATATTCAGGCCTGGGCATATTAAAGGTAGGAAGCCTGATCACATCAGTCTCCCAGGATGCATCTGGACAAACTAGGTAGGTTGTGTCCAGGAAGTACTGTGGAACCCATTCTTTTATATTTGTCTTTGCAATATAAGGTTTTGTTTAGACATTAGCTACAGCTAAACAAAAGCAAAGACTTTGAGGTTTGTTTAGGTTTCAAGACCTTAGTCTTATCCTATCACAAAAAGTAATATTGCATTATTGTTCTCTTTGTTTCAATAAAAATGTTGTAAAGGCTTTTTTTTTACCTTAAAGCGGAGTTCCACCCAAATGTGGAACTTCCGCTCATTTGCTTCCTCCCCCCCTCTGGTGCCACATTTGGCACCTTTCAGGGGGAAGGGGAGAATGGGTACCTTTGTTTTCCCCACTTCCGGGAAACTGCGCTGTGGCGAAGTGTGGCCCACTCCCCCTACTCCCCCCCGCCGAGCCAATCAAAATGCGCAGCGCAATTTGAGCATGCACAGTAGGGACCCGCCAGTGAAGCCGCAAGGCTTCACTGCCAGGTTCCCTTACTGGCAATGGTTGGCGGCAGCACCCGACTGCTGATGGAAACATTGGCTGCGGTGCCGACATCGCTGGACTCCAGGACAGGAAAGTGTTCTAATATTAAAAGTCAGCAGCTACAGTATGTGTGTACAGTATGTGTAGCTGCTGACTTTTAATTTTTGGTGGGAAGGGCGGAATTCCACTTTAATGCATTCTCAGCAGTAGGGTAAAAAACATTTCATGTTCAGCCCCTCCTGAATACTTACCTGAGCCCAATCTCGATCCAGCTATGTGCCTTAAGCCTCGTACACATGCACAGATTGTTGGCCGACCGATCGGCCGTCTTTTGTCCAGTGTTGTTTGTTGGTTGAAATGTGCTCTAGACTTGCACTGGACTTTTGTTGGCCAACAAAAACCAACTTCAGAAGTGATGTCATGTGTTGGTTTACTTTCAGTGTGTTTTTTCTTCTCTGAGCATGCCCAGTCTTGCTCATCTGATTTTTGTCTGCCGAAATCTGTACTGACTGAGGAACAATCGGCCGTTCTGTTGTTGGCCAGCAAAAATTTTATAGCATGCACACCAGATTTTTTTCGGCCGAAAATTCACAGTCGGAAGCATCATACTAACAAGCCTACAATCAGCAGATTGGATGTTGGCCGACAATTTACGGCCAACAATCTGTGCGTGTGTACGGGGCTTTAGAGCAGCAGCACTTCTCTCTCTCCACACATGAATCAGAAAAAGCAGTGGGAGCCATTGGCTCCTGCTGCTGTCAACCAAATCTTGTGATGAAAGAGGGGGGTACAGAACCAAGCTGCACAGTGTGTGCCAATAGATGCACACAACCTGGCTCAGGATCACGCCAACATGTGTGCTACCACAGGAAAAGGCTTTGTATGGTGGCACAAAGAGAAGAGGAGGAGCCAAGAGTACTTGTGGGGGAGCCTAGAAGAGGAGAATGGGGGCTGCTCTGTGCAAAACCATTGCACAGAGCAGGTAAGTATACAATGTTTGTTATTTAAAAAACATCTTACTATCACTTTATTAATAATAATGTAACTACAAAGAAAAAAGTCTCAAGGGTTTCGCATTGGGTTATCAAAGGCAGAGTTCCCCACTGAAGGAGAGGCAGAAAACAAGCCCCTTCACCTTTGTACTATTTCTGTTTTTTTCCTGCACACAACATTCAATAAAGAAGAGTTTTACACAGATCGTTTCAAAGCTGTCAGGAAATTGAATAAAAAACAATGATAAATTACAAAACAGAAGATAATTCTGAAGAATTCCTTGTATCCAATGTCTGGTTTTCTTTTGAACCCCCGGGTGGTCTGAACACATAAGGTTTTAATAGAGAGGATGAATTTTTAAGAGAAGTTTTGATTTACTGTTAGAATATGCTGAAAGTGAAGGGTACATGTTTGCTTGATAACTTCATTTCTCCTGCCTGGAATACAGCAAAGGTTCCTCCATGTTCAATGGATTCCAGGCCTGATACAAATCTATTCATTACATCACTAGTTAGCAGTGATCAATGCCAAACAAAAAGGAAACTGTGGAACCAACATGAGTTTATAAATACCATTATTGCTATTCATGCATTGTTGAAAAATACAAAGGAATACCATCAGTTTCCTTGTCTTTCCCAAAGTGACATCCATCTAATGTATATGAATAAACATACATCATCACCAAGTGTGCAGCTGCTGCTTCATTCTGTCCTAAAATAGGAGCAATTGGGAAGGATGCATCTTGGCACGTGCACATGGTAATATGTATAGAAAAATCCTGTTCAAAGTTATCAGTATAAATATTGCCCTTTAAACCTTCCCTACCATCATTCACCAGTCATCAAAGGCCTATGCCTAATTTTGGAGATCTGGTATGTAAGTTGCCATTTTCAATGCAGCTTTTGGCTCATTTTACAACACAATCCTAAATATTAAAAACTTTAACCTGACACTGGAGTCCCATGATAAATTATTCCTAAGTATAAAGATTGCATATCTGGTACATCCCCGAGAACCTATTGCGTAGCTTTTCATCCAACGAAATGACATATAAATTACACACAAAATAAATTACGTGCAATACACTTTGGGGGGGGGGGGGTAACCTCTGAGGGAATCAAAAATGGAGAAAGATCTGGGAGTCTTAGAAGAAGATAGACTAAGCAATAGCATGCAATGTCAAGCTGCAGCTGCCAAAGCCGGCAGAATAGGGGCATGCACAAGGAAGGGGATGTATTCCAGAGATAAAACTATAATCCTACCACTTTATAAAACTCTGGTCCGACCGCATCTGGAGTATTCTGTCCAGTTCTGGTCCCCAGTCCTCAGTAGGGATGTGTTGGAGCTGGAGAGAGTCCAGAGAAGGGCAACTAAACTGATTAGGGGATTGGAGGACCTAAATTATGAAGAGCGCTTACAATCGCTTGATTTATTCTCCCTGGAAAGGAGACGCCTGAGAGGAGACATGATAGCAATTTACAAATACCTCAACAGTGATCTCAGCATAGAAAAAAACGTTTCAGTCGCAACGAATGCATGAGGACACGAGGCCATACAATACGATTAGAGGAGAAGCGATTTAACCTCAGGCTACACAGTGTTTTTTTTTTACAGTAAGGGCAATAAGATTGTGGGACTCTCTACTATAAATGGTTGTAACCGTGGAGAGTATGGCTACATTTAAAAGACTCTTGGAAGTACATCTCAAAGATCAAAACATTCAGGAAATGGGAAATAATTACGTCCACACACACCTACACAGGTTGAACTGTCGACTTTATTCAACCTCAACTACTATGTAACTATAAATTCATTCTATGTGAACTGGGAAAAATCAAATGTTCTCAGGCTATGGTTTCTGTGGTTTGAATGTGTGAATGCAGAGATTACTAACATTATAGCCACTAGAGAGAGGTAAGGAGCATACTTATTACCTATGATAGTCAGTGTCATCAAGTGACCACAGTATGGTATTTTCCCCATTCACAAATATAGATAACATTTGATTTAGCCCCATTTGCACACAGAACAAATTCACATGCAGTTTCGATGGATGAACAGCTATACACATTATGCATAATTACACCCCATAATGTGTAATATGCAAAGTACTTGAATCAGGAAATTGCTCTCTCAGTAGGCTTTCCCACTGACATTCCTTTTTTTTTACTCTGCTTGACTAGAGTAGAAAAGGGAATCTCTAGGGTTCACATAAATAGCACCAGTCCATGAAATTTACTAACTTTTTCATGGACTGGTGTTATTTCTGTGAGTAGATGTATCTTTGAAGTTCCTGTAGAAAATATAGAGTCAGTACCTTGGTGGTGTCAGTGGAAAAATGTAGGCCATATCTTCGTAGATAGAGATACTACTTCCTGACAACTATTTTCTATCTTGCTGTTGATAGACTGTGGTAGTAGTAAACATAAATCCTGAAAAGAGGAGTATGGTCAAAGCTTTTCTGGCCATACTTCTCTTGTGGGTCACAGGAGTGCACTGAGAACCAGCATTAGGAGAGCTTCTTCAGGCCTTAGAAGGATCCTGACAATATTACTGGGATCCACCCAGATGCCTGACTGGCAGCTGGCTCAGCCTCTCAGTGTGCGACTGAGAGCCTGAGCCAGCTGCTCCCGCCCTATCCACAGCCCGACGCTCCAGTGAGTGCTGGAGGGGCAGAGTAGAGAGCAGGTGACTAATGGCGCTTTTCCACTGCATGGTACAGCTCAGTTTGGCTCAGTTTGGCTCGGTTTGGTGCTTTTCCACTGCATAGTACCGCATGGTACGTGTTAGAACGGTTCGGTACGGTTTGGAACAGGGGCGCTTTTCCACTACATGGTACGGCTCGGTACGGCTCGCTTAAACAGTATCACCTCAGTTGGGGTTCCAAGCGGGCCGTACCTATACCTTATCCCACAATCCTTTGCATGCAGCCTTGATTGTTTGTCACTACTAACCACTGATTGGTCAGAGAATCGTTGTAATCCCACCCACTTACTACTTTAGTGAAAAAGCAAACCGAGCCGAGTAGAGCCTATACAGTGCTGAAACGTGCCGACTCGTACCACGCAGTGGAAAAGCAAACTAAGCCGAGCTGGGCCAAGCAGTGCCGAGTGGAGCCGAGCCGGAACTTGCAGTGGAAAAGTGCCATAAGAGTCCTTGGTCTCTGCTTAGAACAGACCAAGAACTGAGCGATCAACGGTCATGTGATCACTCAGTTCTTGGGTTTAGAGTCGGCGTGGAAAAGCTGCAGCATCACAGCAATGCTATGGCATGGGGGTGGATATGTTTCTTTTTTTTTTTTTTTTTCTTTAACCCTGAACATCTCCTTTAACTTCTCTTCTACAGGGAATTTACTGCTTATTGATGGCTTAGAAGGCCACATAATGAACCATTTCCAAAAACATTTCATCCAGCTTCTTAAATGCAACTCTGTGTATCCATCAAAATGAACCCTTCTTTCATCTAATTTCCTAGAAATGTCATGATTATGTGCAGACACAATGGTACTGGAATTCAGTCAAGTCAAGATACTTCACATTTAAAGAGGAATTCCAGGTACGGAAATTTTTACATAGTAACATTGGTCTCATTTGGACCAATGTAACTATGTATGCGCCATACCTATGGGATCCCTGTGAAAGCTGGGGTCACTGTAGGCTCTGATACTACAGTGATCTCCACCAGCTTTCTAGTCCCTTGCTGCGCAGCTGCTCTGCTGCATTGTAGACACCAGAGGTCACTTACATACCATTGTCACCATTCAGGGAACACTTTGCGCTTTCTCAGTGAATGAAAATTGTTCTCTGATTGGGCTAGGTGGAGAGTCAGGGCAGTGATGTCATGATCTTCACCTTGTCCAATCACAGAACACTTTGCAGTCATTAAAGTGGAAGAAAAGCCTATGTCTAACTACTCTCTCCCACCTACTTCTGCCTATTCTGCTTAACCTGTATAATAAAAGATGCATATGTTTACCTATTTTTAATCCACTCCGGGTCTGGTCACAGGATCCTGCAGCTCTTGCTCAAGAAGTGCTTGACAAAGGCTGTGACATCACCCAAGCTGTGACATCACCCATAGGCTCCCATAGCCCTGCCATTGTCAGTGCTCCCTCCTCTCCCCTGTAGCAGCCGCTCGCTGACACGGGGGAGCCAGAGCTGTAATATCACATGACCAGACCAGATTAAATATAGGCAAGCACACACATGTTTTTTTTTTTTAACAGGCTAGGCAGGATAGGTGTAGAAGGGAGCATTTTTAAGGAAAATGAAACATGCTCTCTGAATGGCACCTGTGCTTAGTGGGCGACCTTCCCTGTGCAGTAAGCCACAGGACCCAAAACCTGGAAGCACAGGACCCCGAAGCTAGCAACAATTTTTGTAGTAGCTGTACCTAACGCAGTGATTTCCAGTGACTGGGATCTCCCAAGTATGGCATGTACAATATTTACTTACATTTCTCCAATCTGTACCGATGTAAGAATGAAAAATAGGTCATGCCTGGAATTCAGCTTTCACTTTTGAATACTTAAAGAGGTTGTAAACCTCAGAATTATTATTATTTTTTTTTAAAGTACACCTGAAAGACAAACACATAAAGAGCTAGTACGCATCGCATACTAGCTCATTATGATATACTTACCTTAGAACGAAGCCCCGAAGCACGGACCGCTCACCTCTCCCATCTCACATGTTCTGTCACCCTTCTTCCGGGTTTGCGGCATCTAGCCATCTGATTGGCTGGCCGGCATGCACGCGGGAGCCGGCGGTCACGGCACGGGGCTCTGAAGGAACGGCACCAGCGGCCGTTCCTTCAGAGCGCATGCGCCAGTGATGTCACTGGCTGCATTTAAGGTAAATATCTCCTAAACGGTACAAGTTTAGGAGATGTTTACAGTACCTATAGGTAAGCCTTATCATAGGCTTACCTATAGGTACAACTTGCAGAGGAGGGTTTACTTCCTCTTTAAAGAGTATGCAAACCCAATATTTCATATTCCTGATATGGGCCTGCTGTACCATGCACTTGTATGAAAAGTATCCTGTTCTCTTTGTATTGCTGTCTTTGTGTGAAATTCCTGGTGTTCCTCCTAGTCCCTCTGCTTTCCTATTAAAAACTGAATTTTTGTAAAATCTTACCTGTAAAATTCCTTTCTCTGAGTCCTCCGACAGTCGCCGTCTCCTCTAAGTCATCACTATTGGGTATTGACTTCCGCTCCGCAGGAGTAGCTAGGCATAAGACTTAGTCAAAAGAACAAAAGCATTTGCATAGACACACCCATGGGGGCTGTCCCACTGGTCAATACCCCCTGCAGTGAACACCCCCAACTCAGTTTGTTTCTGCCTAGCGTCAGTAGTAGTTAGGCTTTCCCTGTGCTGGGGCTACAGTCTCAGCCTTTCTATCTTTTTTCTTTGATTTTCTTTGAAAATTAACCACACTAAACAGGAAAGCACACCATGGTCAGTTCTTCAGCTGCACTGGGAACTCATCCTGCTGTCCTCCAATGTTCAGGCTTGTCCTGACATGCCTTCCCCTCTCCCTGCACAGCCATTCACTGGGAAGATCAGCGTGCTGCTGTCTGCCCCCCCCCCCCCCCCAGCTCTTATGCAGCTGAGAACATAAGGAATTTGATCTCTTCTAAAAAAGGGGAAATAAGTCTTTATAGTGTTTTCTTTTTTTATATATCTATACACACATGTTTTGCCTTTCATTTCTACTTTAAACTGAATGGGTGAGGGTTGACATATACTTTAAACATACAGACAATTGCAGCACAGGTCTCTCCATGGTATGTGAATGATAGGTGCATAGAAATATGAATTTGCAGCACCAAAGTAAGCCTTGAGTTACAGACAGCTGGCAGCACTTTTAGAGCGGTGTTGGCAGTAGGTGGGCTCTTTGTCACCTGTGGACTTTGTCTATACTCTATGCTCAACAATCTGCCCTTGAAATGAACCTCTATAACCAATTGATAACTAGACATCAGACCTTCAAAGATGTAACTCAGAGTGACTGTAATTTTATTCAAGAAGCCAAAACTGTAAATAAAAGCCAGTGTCATTTATTTAAGGATATGTTTCCGAAGCAAACCAGCCTTGAGCAATCAAGAGTCACATTTTTATTGTAATGGAAAAAAGGAATATGGAAATCATTACCCTTAGACTTGGAGTTGAACAGCTGCATACTCAAAGAGAACCAATGAGCCGTGGTGGGCTTGTTATTGTTACAGATTGCAGAGTGTGTTCCTAACAATGGTAAAAACGTGTTGCTGTGAATGGCAATCAGCCAGCAAGGAAGTGTTAAAGGTGTGCAGTTACTTCTGGAGCACAACAGGCTTTTTTTATTGGCTTTAAAAAAAGAAGGAGCAGAACAGTTCACGTCAACTAGTGATTTGTTGTATATTCTGGTGCTGTTGCCCTAAGGAGCCTTTCACACATACGGTCCGTTCAGTTCATCAGTTCAAAATGTATCTGTTTTTTATCCATTTTCTTATCCATTTTTCATCCGTTTTTCTTCCATTTTTTATCCGTTTCATTTTACATCCACTACCAATGCAAAAACAGATGAAAAACGGACCGTTTACATCAGTTTTTCGTCCGATCTGTTTTTTTGACGGATGAAAAATAGGGCATTCATCCGTTCCAAAAAACGGACATTGACGGAAGCGGATGAAAATGGATGTTAACGGATGATCATCCGTTGTCATCCATTTTTTACATAGAGATGCATTGATGTCCGTTTTTCATCCGTCAACAGATGGATGAAAAACTGACAAACGGACCTATGTGTGAAAGGGGCCTTAAGCTGGATACACACCACACAATTATCTATAGTTTTTTTCCTTTAGATTTACTAAAACCATATAATATGAGGTCAAACCTAAACACTTTCAATTTGTATACAATCAGGCAGGCCCTTGCACTACATAGTTGAAGGTAAATCTAAGACACCATTCAGACTAGCGCGACTTGTCAGGCGACTTGTCAGCCTGACAAGTCGCGCTCGGTCGCTCGCCATTGATTAGCACAGGACCCGTTCTAATAGGAGCGACACAAGTCGCTCCAACTTAGAAAAAGGGTCCTGTACTACTTTGGGGCGACCTGGGAGCGACTTGCATAGACTTCCATTATGTGAAGTCTCTGCAAGTCGCGCCGAAGCCGCGGTGCACAGGTCGCCCCTCGAAGTCGGATCGCGCCAGTCTGAATGGGCTGTTAAAGAGGTTGTAAACTCGTTAAAAATTTTTTTTTTCTTTTACAACCTGCAAGAGAAAGACATAATGAGCTAGTATGCATCGCATACTAGCTCATTATGAAATACTTACCTTAGAACGAGCCCCCGCCGTGCCGCTCTCTTACCTGTATGACGAGCGACATGTTCAGTCGCCCGTCTTCCGGGATCGCGGCATCCGGCCATCTGATTGGCTGGAGCCGCGGTGACGTCACTCCGACGGTCACGGCACGGGGCTCTGAAGGAACGACACAATCAGCCGTTCCTTCAGAGCGCATGCGCCAGTGACGTCACTGGCTGCATTAAAGGTAAATATCTCCTAAACGGTACATGTTTAGGAGATATTTACAGTACCTATAGGTAAGCCTTATCATAGGCTTACCTATAGGTACAACTTCCTGAGGAGGGTTTACTTCCTCTTTAAGGAAATCAAACAACAAAAGTTGGATAGTGTGTATCCAGCTTTAGAGGGAAGCATTTCAAACAAATGTCTGATTGTTTAATTTAATTTCTTTTTTTTCTAGGGGCATCATGTATGATACAGTTAGAGGTTCTATTTTGTTGACTCGTAGATGCCAGCATTTGCACTTGCAGATAAACTTTCCTGTTTTGCCAAATGTCAAGGATGTTAAAACATATCTAAACCCAAAACCAAAAATGTAATGTACGCAGTTTGCCAGTTCTAAAATGTGGTCGCTACATTCATTTTCTTTTTTAACCACTTTAAGACCGGAAGGATTTGCCCCCTTAACCACTTAAGCCCCGGAAGATTTTAACCTCTTCCTGACCAGGGCCTATTTTGCGATTCGGCACTCTGTGACTTTAACCGACAATTGCGCGGTCATGCGACGCTGTACCTAAACGAATTTGACGTCCTTTTTTTCCCACAAACAGAGCTTACTTTTGGTGGTATTTGATCACCTGTGCGATTTTTTGATCATGTGCTATAAACAAAAAAAAGAGCGACAATTTTGCAAAAATAATATTTTTCACATTTTTTATATGAAATTCCCCCCCCCCCCCCAAAAAAAATGTAAAAATCAAAATTTTTTAACATTTTTGGCCAATTTGTTTTCTGCTACATATGTTTGGTAAAAAAATCACAATAAGCGTATTTTGATTGGTTTGCGCAAAAGTTATTGCGTTTACTAACTAAGGGAAAGATTTTTGTTATTTTTGTTGTTTTTTTTTAAACGACTAATAGGGGCGATTTTTTTGCGGGACTATTAACTATAGACAAATATGTATACAGCGCTATATAAAATCAAATAAAGTGACAATGTGCATCATATAAATCAATAAACTCGCTTACAGTGCAATATATATTCCTCTTAGGTGCAATATATAATGTCCATAAAGTGCATTCAAAGTAAAGTGCATAAGAGTCCACTAAAATATAAATATAACCGTGGTTTAAAATTCAATAAAGTGCTTGATAGATGTTTCCATATAAAAGTGCAAGTGACACCACCACCGTTTAGCCACCAGATGGCCTCTCACCTCACTGAAGCATTAAACCAGCATTGAATCCCCAATAAAAAAATGCCACTTCCTGGATCAATCTCTCACCATCCCATGGACATGATATGTGAATAAAGATAATGAGGCATCTAAGTGTACACTGCTATTATCCTTTAATTGATTCACATTCAAAGTGGAATTGCACTCACATGAATCGGCACAATGGGCTTGTGCTAATGACGGACCAGCATGCTTATATACACTACATTCCTCCTCTAAAGGCATTTCCTACCTACATTTCCAGCTTCCGGGGACACCCGGAGACCGCGCCTTTAGAGGAGGAGTATAGTGTATATAAGCATGCTGGTCCGTCATTAGCTCCACCCCCTACTGAGGAAGTCGTGATGCGAAAGCATAGGACACCACGCGTATAGGGGACGGAGACCTGGACGGACGAGCGGCGACCCACCAGCACGGCTCCTGACAGCTACTGTTTTTGGCGCGTACGGTCCGCACAGATCGATCCAGGAAGTGGCATTTTTTATTGAGGATTCAATGCTGGTTTAATGCTTCAGTGAGGCGAGAGGCCATCTGGTGGCTAAACGGTGGTGGTGTCACTTGCACTTTTATATGGAAACATCTATCAAGCACTTTATTGAATTTTAAACCACGGTTATATTTATATTTTAGTGGACTCTTATGCACTTTACTTTGAATGCACTTTATGGACATTATATATTGCACCTAAGAGGAATATATATTGCACTGTAAGCGAGTTTATTGATTTATATGATGCACATTGTCACTTTATTTGATTTTATATAGCGCTGTATACGTATTTGTCTATAGTGCTATACATATGCACTGTTACTGTAAAAATGACACTGGCAGGGAAGGGGTTAACTTTATTGGAGAGGGAGGGGTTGAGTGTGTCCCTAGGGGCGTGCTTCTAACTGTGATTGGATGTGGCTGTGTGTGTAACAGCACAGATCAACGGTCCTACATAGCAGGACTGTTAGCTCAGTGCTTTTACACAGGGAAGAATGACAGGCGGCTTTGTTTACATCAGCCGCCTGCCTTTCTCCCTTCACAGCGGGCGCGCTCGCCCCCTATTGGCTCAAAGGCTAGTGACGTACCTGTACGTCACTTTGCCTGGCTGGGGCTGACCGCCGCAGTATATGTACTTGCGGGGGTTGGCAAGCGGTTAATGACCAGGCCATATTTTGTGATTCGGCACTGCGTTATTTTAACGGACAATTGCGCGGTCATGCAACGCTGTACCTAAATAAAATTGATGTCCTTTTTTTCCCCACAAATAGAGCTTTCTTTTGGTGGTATTTGATCACCTGTGCAATTTTTATTTTTTGCGCCATTAACAAAAAAATAGCGACAATTGTGAAAAAAAAAACAATATTTTTCACATTCTGCTATATAACATTCCCAAAAAATAAAAAATCTACATTTTTTAACATTTTAGGCCAATTTGTTTTCTGCTACATATTTTTGGTAAAAAAAAATCACAATAAGCGTATTTTGATTGGTTTGCGCAAAAGTTATTGCGTCAACTAACTACGGGAAAGATTTATGTAATTTTTATTTATTTTTTTTCATTAGTAATGGCGGTGATATGCTACTTTTTTCCAGGACTGCGACATTGCAGTGGACAGATCGGACCCCTAACTGACATTATGACACTTTTGGGGTACCAGTGACCTTACTACAGTTATCAGTGCTAAAAATATGCACTGTTACTGTAATAATTGGGGAGTGATTCTAACTGTGGGGGGGCGTGGCTTCTGAAATGACCATAGAGACATGGGATCCTATATAGAAGCTGATCACAGCTGATCATATGGAAAAGAGCCTACATCATCGGCTCTTTACCTTAATTAATGATGCGCAGTGTCCGAGGGTCACCGATTATCACTGAAGGCGCCCCCGGGGGGGGGGGGGGGGCTTGAGGGCATGAGTGACGCGATGTGAAGAATGTCATATGATGTCCAGTCAGGATGGTAAAGCCACCCCATCCATTATTCTGCTATGAGCTGGACGGGAAGGTGTTAACGTGATAATAAAGGCCCGAATTGTTTTTTTTTAAAAAAATAACAAACATATTATACTTGCCTGCTCTGTGCATTAGTTTTGCACAGAGCAGCCTCGATCCTCTTCTTCTTGGGTCCCCAATTGGCATGTGTGGCAAGCCGCTTACTATGGGTGCACTCATGCATGCTCACTCCAGAAAACACACAGAGAGGGGCTCGACCCTGCCCCCCACTTTCTCCTCACTAACTGTGATTGACAGCTGTTTCTGATCCAGTAAGGAGGCAGAAAGCCAGCAGCTGCTCTTGTGCACATCACCAGATCGGGATCGGGTTCACGTAAGTATAGGGAGAGGGATCTAAGCGGAGAGCTGCATAGCAAAGGTTTTTTACCATAATGCCTAAAGGTGAAAAACATTTAGCCCTTACAACCACTTTTTTTTCCTTTATTTTCACCTGGTGATCTAGTCAGTAACACACTTTTTGTATTAGGGTATCTCCACTCTGGATTGAGGCGCAACAGAGGCACCATTGCTGTGACCCCTGGAGCTCCCCGCCAGCCTCTAACATCTTCAGCCCAGCGGCTTCTGGGTATCGATCCCTGGGCTGCTCTAACTGCCCTACCCGAAGTGATGTCACTCCTACGCATGTGTGGGAGTTCAGTCAATTCCGCATTGCCAAAATCCTACACTGAGTTGAGCGTGTACAGCACTGACAGGCAGGTAAGGGAGCTTTAATACAGAAGAGACATGGTATGGTATATCTCTTCTGCATTAAAAGTCCTGTCTGTCAACAATTATTTATTTGTTCAATAAACTTCCACGCTAACAGGAATGTAAGCTGAACTTCAGATTTTAAAGCATTTACAGCAACAGGATTTTTTGTTATTCCTTTTTGGGATAAAGGTTTTACACAAATGAGTAAAAACTGACCACTGACCGAATCACAGGTGAAAAATAACGGAAAAAAGTAATACAAAAAGAAAACTGATGCAGCTACCACATCTAGGGATTGTTCAGCTGCAATAGAATTATGTTGTCACATAGTTTAAAATGTTTAAAAAAGACCCAGGTCCATTCAGTTTATCTGTGTGTGTGATTTTTATTCTCTAACAATTCCCATAGCCCTGTATATACTGCTTCCTTAGAAAGACATTGAAACGTTTTTGGAAGTTGTCATCACTCTCAGCTAGTACCACTTCCTCGGGAAGGGAGTTTCACATTTTAACTGCTCTGACAGTAAAGAACCCTTTCCTCAATCTAAGGTTGCAAGAGAGCCACAAAGTCAGGGGACTCTCCCTCCTCATTGGCTGAGACAACAGCGGTCGCCATTGGCTCCTGCTGCTGTCAATTAAAGTCAGTAAGCCCGTGAGGAGAGAGAGGGGTAGGGCCGAGACCGGGCTCTGAGTTTGAATGGACACCTAGAGCAGCGGCTCGGCTTGGGTGCCCCCATGGCAAGATGCTTGCTGTGGAGGCACTCGGCAGGAGGGAGGAGCCAGGAGTACTAAAAAGGGACCCGAGAAGAGGAGGACCTAGGTCTACTCTATGAAAAACCAACTGCACAGAGCAGGTGAGTATGACATGTTTGCTATTTTTGAACAGAAAAAACAAAACAAAAAAAAAACAAGATTTTAACCACTTTACCACCGGAGGATTTTGCTGTCTTACGTCTGGGCCACTTTTTGCGATTCGGCACTGTGCGACTTTAACTGACAATTGCGCGGTCATGCAACGCCATACTCAAACTAAATTTACGTCCTCAAACAGAGCTTTCTTTTGGTGGTATTTGATCACCTATGCGATTTTTACTTTTTGCGCTATAAACAAAAAAAGAGCGACAATTTTGAAAAAATAACAATATTTTTCACATTTTTTATATGAAATCCCCCCCCCCCCCCAAAAAAATGTAAAAATCAAAATTTTTTATCATTTAAGGCCAATTTGTTTTCTGCTACATATTTTTGGTAAAAAAAACTGTAATAAGCATATTTTGATTGGTTTGCGCAAAAGTTATTGGGTTTACTAACTAAGGGAAATATTTCTGTTGTTTTTGGTGTTTTTTTTTTAACGAGTAATGGCGGCAATCTGTGATTTTTTTTGCGGGACTGCGACATTGCGGCGGACAGATCGGACCCTTGACTGACATTTTTGACAGTTTTGGGGTTACCAGTGACATTACTACAGTAATAAGTGCTATAAATATGCACTGTTACTGTAAAAATGACACTGGCAGGGAAGGGGTTAATTTTATTGGAGAGGGAGGGGTTAATGTATGCCTGGTGCTTACTGACATGTGTGGGGGGAGGTGACTGAGTGACACAGGGACAGATCGCATGTTCAGCTATGCTGAACCCTGCAATCTGACCCTGCCTGTCACTTAGGAGATCCGCCCGCTTTGTTTACACAGGCGGGCAGATCTCCAGACTCGATTCCCCGACGATCGGGGAAGAGCAGCGGCGATCACCGCTGCTCCTCCCCTGGCCCGACTCCCGCTGTGACTGAATACAGCGGGAGCGAGCCTCCGGCGGCGCGCGCGTGCCGCCGAGAAGGGGGAGTGTCTGGCGACGTAGGTCTACGTCGCCAGACGATAATGAACCACTTTGCTGCAGTAGAGCTCTAGTGAGCAGCGGCAAAGTGGTTAATATCACTTTAAGACAGGTACAGAAATTTACATTATGAATAAACTGAACAATATTTTAATGTATACATGACTTGATTAATTAGTATGCTTTTAATATCTGCAGGAAGCTCACATAAAGCAAAATAAATGGACAAACTAGACAGACCACCTGTCCTTCTCTTGCTGTCTGTGTTATATTATTTTGTAATTCTTGTCATGCTGGACTAGTTCGTTGTTCACTTTATGACAGGTTCTGTAAGTTTCCCCCATGAGTAATAGACAAAAACCCGTCAATAGCTATCAAGAAGGACTTGAAACAGGTCAGTGTTCTACTGATCTCTAGAGGGGGTACCTATTAGCACAATAATGGATTGTTTCACAGATCAGCAATATATTTTTGACTTTGGTCCTCTCCTTTATTCCACATTACTATACTACATTTGATATGTAAATGCTTTTTCAGAAGCATCTGCCAACACATATCTCTTATGGGATGATTTTAATCTGAAGATGGCACTAGTGTGTTAGCGCAAGAGAGATAATGAAAGCTATATAAGTCCTTGATAATATCATCTTTATACTGATGAGGAGCACAGTGTCCTGTGGTATTTATCCACCCATTGCGCAATATTATGGCACCAAAAATGAATATAACATAATAATTACTTGTGTTGAAATGAAATTTATATTTTTGAATTTGGAAATGTCTTGTTGAAAGCAATGAAGTCTATTCTTTATCTCTTGTAAAACACGGAGGAGTTGATTTACTAAAACTGGGGAGTCCAAAATCTGGTGCAGCTGTGCATGGTGGGCAATCAGATTCTAACTTCAGCTTCTTCAATTAACCTTCTTAGCGGTATTCCCGAGCGTGGCTCGGGGTTAAATTTCAGAGCCAAAAGTGGTAACCCCGAGCCATACTCGGGGTACCGCCAGAAGCATTGCTGGATCCTGTAAAAGAGGTTTCTTACCTTATCACCGGGATCCAGCGATGTGTCTCGGTTGTGTCCCACGGCGGATCTTCCTCCTGATCGTCTCCGTGCCCCGGCTTCCGTCTCCTGCGACGTGACGTTCGCAGGGGGGTGGAACCGGCGGCAAATTCAAATGTAAAAACACACCAAACACACTGATACAATTCAAAATAAAAAAAAATCACATTAGTTCCCCCCCCCCCCAGTGCCCTTTCCTGCAGTTTTATTGTACTTTTTATGTAAATATATATATATATATATATATATGTGAATATATATATATACGTATATATATATATATATATATATATATATATATATATACATATATACTGTACATATATATATATATATATATATATATATATATATATATATATATATATATATATATATATATATATACGTATATATATATATACATATATATATATATATACGTAATTCTTGTGAATGAGCAGCCCAAACCAACTGTATACATTATATATATATATAATATATATAATATATATAATAAATGTATACAGTTGGTTTGGGCTGCTCATTCACAAGAATTACATGCAAAATAATGGTACCGCTTTCAGCACCTAAAATCCAAAAGAATCATACCGCCAGAGAGGTTAAGCGTTGACAAAAAAAAAAAAATGGAAGCTGATGGTTTGTATGCAGAGCTGCACTCGATTTTGAACTCACTTTTATTACTTCAACCCCTCAGAGTTAAGAAAAGCCCGTTACATTTGGGCATGAAGGTTTAATAGACTTGTGCTATCACATGTGGACAGGGGTTCCAGACAGCCTGGTGTGAGATACAACTTGAGCATGCATAGGGCTGTCTTGTCTAACTGTTAGCTAGCAGGGCAGCAAAAGGAAGGTAGATATATGCAGGTGCCCCAGCATCTGCCTCCCCCATCCCTCATATTTTTTTTTTAACACTTACACATACCTTTTTTTTAAGTCTTCTTACTGGTCCGATGATGTCACAGCATCTTTGCCTCCTTGCTCCAGCACCAAAGAGGGTAACTATTTTTCAAGAGCTGAGGGGGAACGTATAAGCAACAGACTGGGCTCACAGCAAATGGGTAAAATGACCAATTGTTGTTCTGTCCTGAAAAATACTGCTTGAGCTGAATGGAGGAAAAACTCAAGGACAGCACTGGAGAGTGGAAAGGGTAAGTAGACATTAGTATTTTTTTTTCTTATTGGGGGCGTGGGGAGCCATAGAAAAATAATAAAGTAGAGCTGAAATGAAAGGTTTGCTTTACCCTTAGAAATCTGTGTCTGCTCCGAACTCAGCCTAACAGTATTGGAAATGGCAGAGGTGTGTCCAGACAGGGCATAATCCTATTGACCACCGGTTATTCTAAAACAAGTTGGGTACAGACACAAAATAACTCTGTGTCTGAATTATGGGATCAGTAGATTTGTAAAGTAGTGGCCCTCCCAGCTCAAAACAAAATGAATAGGTCATATTTAAAGGTGAGCTTGTGTTCGGTCAGAACTGGGTTCAATTCGAACCTTGAAAATTATCTGTCATTGATGGGCCAATGATTGGTGGACTTGGAATTCCCTGCCCCGCAGCTGTGTGTATACAAAGGAACAGGATAGCGCGTGACATGAGCTCATATTAATCACATAGTTACATAGTTACATAGTAGTTGAGGTTGAATAAAGACAATAGTCCATCCAGTTCAACCTGTGTAGGTGTGCGTGGCCGTAATCATCTCTCATACCCCATAATGTTTTGATCCTTGAGATGTATGTCCAAGAGTCTTTTGAAAGTAGCCATACTTCCCGCAGAAACCACCTCTTGTGGTAGAGAATTCCACAATCTTGTAGCCCTAACAGTAAAGAACCCCCTGCGTTGCGTGAGGTGAAAATGCTTCTCCTCTAATAGCATTGTATGTCCTTGCATCCTCATGCAATCTTTGCGATTGAATAGCTTTTTTTCTACGCTGAGATCACCATTGAGGTATTTGTAAATTGCAATCATGTACCCTCTCAGGCGTCTCTTCTCCAGGGAGAATAAATTAAGTGATTGTAGACTCTCTTCATAATTAAGGTCATCCAATCCCCTAATTAGTTTAGTTGCCCTTCTCTGGACTCTCTCCAGCTCCAATACATCCCTCCTGAGGACTGGCGACCAGAACTGGACAGAATACTCCAGATGCGTTCGGACCAGAGTTTTATAAAGTGTCATTACATGTGTCATTAGGTTAATGATGTTAAGAGCATTCTGGCCCTTTTCTGTATGTCAGCTGCAGGGCAGGGAATCTCCTTCCCTCTACTCATTGGCCCAGCCATGACAGCTAACTCCCACGTTCAGATGAATTTGGGATTGGGCCAAACTCAAACCCAGGTTTATTACTAGTTAAAGTCTAAAAAAAAAAATAGAAACATTTTTGCATATACCGGGGCTCTTCTTCTTGGCCACATAATCATTGCTGAAGTGGAGACAAGTTCTACCAGAATGTCACTAGCCCAAGCCCATTTTGCTAAAACCACTATTCATTTACATGATTGGTGCCAACATACAGAGAAATTCAATCATTTCAGGAAAAATGTAGATAACTATGACCTGTCTTTATCTTTAGAGTTCATTAGTTCGGAAAACACATTTACAGACTAGGTCTGTTTTACGTAGAAATAGCCTATCACATACCGGAATATGGAATGCCCTATTTAAATGTATTGACATGTCACATCAGGGGATTTTTTTTGTGATATTTGAGAAAGTGATGAGAAGCCTGACAGACTTTGTATATTTTACCACATCCTGTCATAGTTCATATGCCATGTAATTCCTTCCCAAATGCATAATATTCTGCAAATAGCTGGCTGGTGTAGGATACATGCACAGCATCTTGATTAATTGACATTTCTGACATATGTTCTGTGTGGTGTGTTATAATGAGCTTTACTTAAAGAAGTGTATAAAACATGTTACATAATCATTTGTGGGCTATTTCTACTAAGATGAGTTTTTCATAACATTATTTTACTAGACTATATATTTTACTAAATGTCATGTTAGGAGTTGGGCAGTACTGTGAAATATTTTGATTATTTTTTTTTTATCAAATAAAAAATATGTTGACCCTCTCTTCTCAATACAAATACACAAGAAATACCAGTCAGGTACAAAAATAGTGATGGTCAGCATATAGCAGACAGCAGACACACAATAAATAATCAATATAAAAAATATAAGATCAACTATCTACGAACCCAGCCATTTTTAACCATGGTTCCATATAACCCTAGGGATTCTCCAGGGTTTACTAGGTATACCTTGAGATGTGGCTGATTGATCTCCCATCTGATGGTGCTTGCATAGCTCCAGGACCAACACAACTTAGCAGAGCCAGCACCATGACACCAATGATCTTTTTAGCTGTCTGTAAGGGGGGCATTCTGATTACCACTGTAAGGGCTTTATTTTTCCCAGTGACCCCTGCTGAATTTACTTTAGCTTTACTTTCCCTGAGACAAGAAAATTATTTTATAGGTAAAACGGTTGAGAAAGGCTGCACTAATGTAATCATAATCCTATCAAAAGGCTAGTTTAGGACTGGACAGCTTCTATAATACTAATGCTCATTGATCATGCTATTCTTAGTACTTGCTTAAAATGAATGGTAAACATAAATTTATTATTAGTACCACTAGAAAGCATCAGTTATTCTTATGTAGCACTGCCCCCTTGAGGACTGTCCCCCGGGGTTACCGTTAGCAAGTACAGCATACACAACTTAACACTTTTCTTCTTGGCTCAGTCAATAAACAGTCTAGGGGTTGTAGTTGTTTTTGTGTTTTTACTTTAAATAGGGATAGGACAAGGGATATAGTGGGATACTCCAGAATTGAACTATTCACAGTTGATGAAGACTTCTATCTGAGGATGCAGCCAAGCTGCATATTCACCTTGCCACTAGATGAATTTAAGGTAAAGTCTCTGAAATGAAGACTTGATTGAGCAACTATCTTCAGGGTACTCGCCTAGCACCCCCTTTCATTCCAATAACTGACACCCCTCCTCTGACTACTCTACTACCGGGTGGCCCCCTCACAGGTCAGGCCCTTAGACACAATCCCTGTACTCACGATACTGTTTTTACAGGGTCTCCAGTGTCTCAACCCCTGTAGTCAGCTCTCCTGGACCTCTGAGTTCAGCTCCTTCCTTCTGGTCCACCAGGCCGACTGCACCAACAGCTGCAGAGGAGGAGGCAGCCACCACCCTCCTTCTGGGACTCTGCTCGCCAGCCAAAGACTCTACAGCACATGTGCTCCTGGCTTTTATACCACACCCAACAATGTACCGAGACAACCAGTCTATGCCAATCACTGGGGCTGTATCAAAGCCTGTGTACCCATTGGCCAGGTTTCCTCCACTGCCCAATGTGCCTCCCCATTGGACAAGTGCGGAACACTCCCTAGACCAAATTAATCACACACTGAGCACCATAAGCACACCTAACTTCACAGATCCTTCTCTCTCTTGTTAAGCAGAAAGCAATATAGAATTTGCCTGCTGCTCCTCTGATAGGCAGACAGGGCCAGAAACTATACTCTCTCTCTAGCACCTACCTAGGAGGGTGCTACACATGCATTCAGCTCTCTTTTTGATTTTCTTTTTTAATAGTTCTGGGACTAAACAGCAAACAATATTCTGCAATAATTCAAAGCGGTAATACCATTTAGTAATCTGATCTTTTGTCAACCAAGGCTAAGTGTTACTAACTAACCATAGTACTGTAAATGTAAACTTTTCAGGAAAGGAAAACTTTTGAACTAATTTTCGGGCGTCATTTTGAACCTGAGCCTGGGCGTAGTTGCGAGGTGGGGACAGATCTGGGACCCTTGTGGCGTAGGACTCACAGAACCCCAGATTCCTAGCACATTGCATTCAGACGACGGCCTCCTCAGTCTCTTCACTTAGGGAACTTGAACTAACAGGGCTACTTCTCTCCTCAGTTCCCCAGTTCCACTCAATCTCCACTTAAGATTTCCAATCATAAATCCCCTCTTCCAGGGCCCCACACCAATGTTGGAAACTGGGCTACCCTATGTCAATGGCCCCGACTTCCTCCTCACTGGATGCGTTGGAAATCCTTAACTTCTGGGCCTATTGATTACCCTCTGCCTTTTTAAGGACAAGATTGTCCATCATTGCAACTGTTGCCGATGCATCTTGCGGCCGCTTCTCGGCCTTCACAATTTGCAAACACTGCACCTCCAAAATGTGAGTCTCCCTGGTTTTGCAGAAGGAGGTATGGGTGTGCATCTTTGGTCCCGGGCCCCAGCGGTGCTTGCGGCATTTTCCATCCACTTCCCACAGGGATCGCCATTCGGGTTGTCAGCAACTCCAGTGTGATTCCTGTCACCCAGCTCACATACAGTCTCCTGGGCAAACCTTCCAGAGCTGAAGTGGTAAAAGAAGGGGACATACCCCAAAAGCTTGTCCTGAAACATTGTATGGTAGTGCAAATAAAAAAGTATCACAGACAGTACTCAATAGTTTCTGTCATCAGAAGCAGAAGCAGTATAGGAGGCGCTCTTTGTTAAAGCGTAACTCCATTTTCTTTGAGAAAAAAAATTCCCCCATGGGTGATCTATGTATATTGCAAGGATTATAACAAACTTTGCTGCAGATTCCTACCTTTCGTTATTTTGAAGAAATCCCTGTTTGTTCATCTGTGCCTCTGTGCTGAGTGGGTCATATGGGAGTGGTTTCATAATTATCTGTGACCTGCACAGCTGCAGAGCACTAATGAGAAATGCTGCTGGACCTGCATCCCTTTTGACGAGTTCTTATTGGAAGTATCTCACCAAAAATGACATTTTTGTTACAGGGGATGCCAGAAATCTGACTTGTATCTTAGGCAGACTTCTGGGAAAATTGGTGAGCCAATCACACAAGCAGGAAATTATGTTTCTGGGGTGTGGTCAGTACAAATTCTGTGTACAGAACATCTCCAGGTAGCCATATTGCATTTTCAGAAAATTACAACAGCTGCAAATTAAAAAGGAAAGGTAATTTTTAAAAACATCCAATTACAATATGACTTTGACTGTCGCAAATGTATACGCTATATTATTTTTCTTTATTTGCTATTTTTTTCCCCACTAAAGTGGAGTTATGGTGTGGAAGCGAGGAATTTAACTTGCTATGTGCAGAGGAACCGACCAACAGAATTTACAGAAAGTTTGCAGCTTTTGTTGTAGCTGAAAACTTTTACTTTTAAATAGTCACACACACACAAAATACTTCCTGCGCTTAGGAAAATGGCCCCTCCAGGTGGATATGCTTACATCTTCATTACTTTTGAAAATGGGTAACCACGGTCTTCCTGCCCTCAAAGACTTGGGGAAGTCTAACAATGCAACTATACAAAACACACAGAGGGCGCACCGACCTAGTGCATTATCCCGGGACAAATAATTTATTGTATAAAACCATTGTAAGTATTATACTCACAAAAGCAACCGGAAAAAAGCGCATCACAAATCTCAGTAAGTTCCATCCAATGTATCAAGTATAGATACAACAGTCACTGAAGACCCCCGTGGGCTATCATTTTTCAAGGAATTCCTCTTCTTCAGAGCCACCGTGGCTCTGAAGAAGAGGAATTCCTCGAAACACGTCCGCCCACAGCGTCTTCAGTGACTGTTGTATCTATACATGTTGATACATTGGATGGAACTTACTGAGATCTGTGATGCGCTTTTTACTGTTGCTTTTGTGAGTATAATACTTACAATGGTTTTATACAATAAATTATTTGTCCCGGGATAATGCCCTAGGTCGGTGCGCCCTCTGTGTGTTTTGTATAGTTGCATTGTTAAACTTCCCCAAGTCTTTGAGGGCAGCAAGACCGTGGTTACCAATTTTCAAAAGTAATGAAGATGTAAGCATGTCCATCCGGAGGGGCCATTTTCCTAAGCGCAGGAGATAATGCACTAGGTCGGTGCGCCCTCTGTGTGTTTTGTATTTTTACTTTTAAATGTCATGATGTATACTATACCATATATCCTTGGCAGTCAAAAACTTAAATAAAATTTTCTTTTTACATGTCGCAAGGATCAAAGCAGGAAGATCTTTGTGTCTTATGCCTCGTACACAGGCATCGATTATTGGCCGGGAATTTTCGGCCAACGTCCGATCGGTCGATGTTCGGCTTGTTATTATGATGCTTCCAACAACCGACTCCGACTTTTCGGCCGAAAAAAATCTGG
This sequence comes from Pelophylax lessonae, assembly GCF_965119305.1. Lineage (NCBI taxonomy): Eukaryota > Metazoa > Chordata > Amphibia > Anura > Ranidae > Pelophylax > Pelophylax lessonae. The sequence continues at coordinate 68,636,501 of NC_138771.1, read as the reverse complement.
TGTGCATTCTATAAAATTTTTGTTGGCCGTCAACACAACGGCCGATTTTCCGTCAGTCAGTACAGATTTCGGCAGACAAAAATCTGATGAGCAAGACTGGGCATGCTCAGAGAAGAAAAAACAGACGGAAAGTAAACCAGCACATGACATCACTTCTGAAGTAGATTTTTGTTGGCCGAGAAAATACGTGTGCAGTCTAGGCACATTCCAACCAACAAAACACAACTCTGGACAAAAGTCGGACGATCGGTCGGCCGATAATCGTTGCGTGTGTACGAGGCATTAGTCTTGAAAGTCTGCATACCTGCCTATAAGAATGTCTCATCATTTTTCCTTCTTTTGCCTTTGCCACAGAATGCAAGGGACAAGTGTCCCACTCTTGCTTGAAGATTCCAGCAAGGGGGCTTCATCCCTAGAGTCCCAAAGAGAGCAAAGAGTATTTAGCCTGTCAGTGTCCAGCTATAAGATATATCAGTTTTAGATTCTAGGATCTAGATTTTAGGACTCTTAAATAGAAGAATTATTTTTATACTTTAATGAATGCAGTGTTTTCATATGAGTTCCATTACAGTATGCAAAATCAGCAGGGATGCTTTCTTTCTTTTTATCTCTTGAAGAAACACTAATAAGATTTCTTTTTTTTACCTACCAGAGGTGCATAAATCAATTTATAAATCATTTATATACCTAGAAAATACACAGGGTGAGTCATCTAAACCTGTATAGTTTAGAGGCCCCTTAGAGGCCCCATACAGGTTATGTAATCCAGCATTTGTGAGAATGTTACAGCCGTTACTGGAACAGCAGGGTGCTGCTAATACTCTCTTTAATTCCGTGGCTCATAAAAATGATTAGACTAGTTGGCTATTTGGTAGTTGAAATTCCAAACATATAAATTTAAAGTCGCACTGCAGATTGCTGATAAATCTACTCCTGCAATGGGGACTGCAGGGGCCAAATGCGTGTTTACCTAATAGGGACAGGAATAAGTACAAATACTTTTCATGTTCCTCATTCCCATGGGTTTCCACTTCCCCAATGCGACTGGTCCACTTCACTTTACTGACCTGTTGGTCGCAGCTCTCTGAAGTTGCCATGTACAAGGCAGTACCAGCAGTCCTGCATTGTATGCGGGAACAAGGGCCTGTCTACATGCTGGAGTGTTGTACAGTGGAGGAGAGCACCAGCTGCTGGTGGAAGGAGAAAAAAGGTAAGTATTTGTACTTATTCTTTTCCATAGACAAATGAGCATTTAATCCATGCACTGTGGAGGGACCCCACTGCCTGGGTACATTTAACAGTAGCCTAGAATTGGGCTGTAACACAATTTGTACAAAAAGGGGAATTGGTCTGGAGCCATCTGTAGACCACCTCCATCCCGAAACAATCATAGAAAGAGAAAATTGGCCCGTGGGACTTTATATGAGGTGGGTACATGTGACTGGAAATAACAAAAATGAGTAATTGAAAAAATATAATCTTTATTGCAAAAATTGACATCGAAGTTGTGCGCGTGAAGCGCTGGGATAACAGACTTCATTGGAAATCATTGAAAACATGTATAACATAAAATACCATACATAAAATATGCAATATTTATGAGAATGCAAAACATCTAAATCTCAAGGATAAAGACATGGTAAATAATTTTCACATAGCGTATAAATGTCGTATAAAAGTCATGCATCTAATCTGACGCGTTTCGCGAGTCACTGCTCGCTTCTTCAAGAGAGAATGCATTGGAAAAATGATAAATCTGAAAAAATGAATGAAAAAGAAAATAAAAAATGAAAAAATGGAAGTATAGCTCATGATGGTATTAAGAGAGGATTTTGTAAGTCATGGGGAACTCATTGGAGTGCCCACTACTCACATTTCAAAGGCTGGAATCAAGGAGTGGAACTCCGTGCGGTAGCAATGGTGTAGGTCTGGCCCGGGAGCTGAAGGGTCCCATCGGACGACAATGCAGTGGAGTGGCCCATGGGAGGTAAGTGACCAAAGTGTGAAGTAAAAGCCATAAGCCTTCCATGTCTGTCATAAAGTTGGAATTTATAGAATAAAGTATGTAGGTAAATATGTATAGTATATGATACAATGTAGTACAAAGTCTATCATGTATATTAAACATTGAATAAATATCCAAATGCCATGCACAGTGCAGGAAGGACTGATATGATTGGTATAATAAAGTATTAAACAATGTGGAAATGAATAATGGCTGAGAGAAAGGCAACTAGGTAGAAAGTGGAAGTGGAAAGGGTGTGACAGTGAGTGAAGGAAAGTGTGGAAGATGAAAGTGGTACAAAAAGAAAGAAGAAGGCAAGGTTGGCGTCCAGCAATGTAGCAACCATGGTGATAGTAAAGTGAGGATGTAGGATAATGTGTGGCAGGTGCCGGGAACCCACAAAATGAGGGATGGGAAGGAGTGGTGCAAATGGAGAAAAGGTGCTTGCCAGGTAGAGTGAATGGAGAACGAGTGCCGTGTGTAAAGTAAGAAAGGAGAGAAGTGTCAAGGGTCAGCCTTACCATGGGCATCTTCCGCCAGTGCCGTCTGTGGGGCCCTAACGTCATACAGCGGGTGGAGCAGAGACAAGCATCTGCAGCCTCGTGGGGGAGCGGACGCATAAGCGCAAACCTCTCCCATCTAAAACCCGTAGATATAGAGCACATGGACGTGATGGCGCCGCGCAAAGGCGCCGGCGTGACGTCAGATGTGCGGCATGACGCCGATGTAGGGGTGGACCCGTCCGACGAAGGGAAGGGCGGGTACAGCAAGGGAGGAGGCACCTCCCTCTTTCTACATCGCAGCTCCCGGGACATAGGCATCCACCAAACACACCAGCACAGATACATCCAGGAAACCAGTATATTGAAAACCTCCAATATGATGTGCAAGTAGATCATAGGCAAAAATGCTATCTGGATGTATATATGCTAAAAAATGAATGAAATAAAATAAAATAAAATAAAATAAGTAGAATACCAGCACTGATGACAACAGACCAAAAAGTGGGCACTTGTGGGTGTCTTCCACCCGGGTTCAATGTCAAAAAGGGGAATTGGTCTGGAGCCATCTGTAGACCACCTCCATCCCGAAACAATCATAGAAAGAGAAAATTGGCCCGTGGGACTTTATATGAGGTGGGTACATGTGACTGGAAATAACAAAAATGAGTAATTGAAAAAATATAATCTTTATTGCAAAAATTGACATCGAAGTTGTGCGCGTGAAGCGCTGGGATAACAGACTTCATTGGAAATCATTGAAAACATGTATAACATAAAATACCATACATAAAATATGCAATATTTATGAGAATGCAAAACATCTAAATCTCAAGGATAAAGACATGGTAAATAATTTTCACATAGCGTATAAATGTCGTATAAAAGTCATGCATCTAATCTGACGCGTTTCGCGAGTCACTGCTCGCTTCTTCAAGAGAGAATGCATTGGAAAAATGATAAATCTGAAAAAATGAATGAAAAAGAAAATAAAAAATGAAAAAATGGAAGTATAGCTCATGATGGTATTAAGAGAGGATTTTGTAAGTCATGGGGAACTCATTGGAGTGCCCACTACTCACATTTCAAAGGCTGGAATCAAGGAGTGGAACTCCGTGCGGTAGCAATGGTGTAGGTCTGGCCCGGGAGCTGAAGGGTCCCATCGGACGACAATGCAGTGGAGTGGCCCATGGGAGGTAAGTGACCAAAGTGTGAAGTAAAAGCCATAAGCCTTCCATGTCTGTCATAAAGTTGGAATTTATAGAATAAAGTATGTAGGTAAATATGTATAGTATATGATACAATGTAGTACAAAGTCTATCATGTATATTAAACATTGAATAAATATTTTTATTTTCTTTTTCATTCATTTTTTCAGATTTATCATTTTTCCAATGCATTCTCTCTTGAAGAAGCGAGCAGTGACTCGCGAAACGCGTCAGATTAGATGCATGACTTTTATACGACATTTATACGCTATGTGAAAATTATTTACCATGTCTTTATCCTTGAGATTTAGATGTTTTGCATTCTCATAAATATTGCATATTTTATGTATGGTATTTTATGTTATACATGTTTTCAATGATTTCCAATGAAGTCTGTTATCCCAGCGCTTCACGCGCACAACTTCGATGTCAATTTTTGCAATAAAGATTATATTTTTTCAATTACTCATTTTTGTTATTTCCAGTCACATGTACCCACCTCATATAAAGTCCCACGGGCCAATTTTCTCTTTCTATGATTGTTTCGGGATGGAGGTGGTCTACAGATGGCTCCAGACCAATTCCCCTTTTTGACATTGAACCCGGGTGGAAGACACCCACAAGTGCCCACTTTTTGGTCTGTTGTCATCAGTGCTGGTATTCTACTTATTTTATTTTATTTTATTTCATTCATTTTTTAGCATATATACATCCAGATAGCATTTTTGCCTATGATCTACTTGCACATCATATTGGAGGTTTTCAATATACTGGTTTCCTGGATGTATCTGTGCTGGTGTGTTTGGTGGATGCCTATGTCCCGGGAGCTGCGATGTAGAAAGAGGGAGGTGCCTCCTCCCTTGCTGTACCCGCCCTTCCCTTCGTCGGACGGGTCCACCCCTACATCGGCGTCATGCCGCACATCTGACGTCACGCCGGCGCCTTTGCGCGGCGCCATCACGTCCATGTGCTCTATATCTACGGGTTTTAGATGGGAGAGGTTTGCGCTTATGCGTCCGCTCCCCCACGAGGCTGCAGATGCTTGTCTCTGCTCCACCCGCTGTATGACGTTAGGGCCCCACAGACGGCACTGGCGGAAGATGCCCATGGTAAGGCTGACCCTTGACACTTCTCTCCTTTCTTACTTTACACACGGCACTCGTTCTCCATTCACTCTACCTGGCAAGCACCTTTTCTCCATTTGCACCACTCCTTCCCATCCCTCATTTTGTGGGTTCCCGGCACCTGCCACACATTATCCTACATCCTCACTTTACTATCACCATGGTTGCTACATTGCTGGACGCCAACCTTGCCTTCTTCTTTCTTTTTGTACCACTTTCATCTTCCACACTTTCCTTCACTCACTGTCACACCCTTTCCACTTCCACTTTCTACCTAGTTGCCTTTCTCTCAGCCATTATTCATTTCCACATTGTTTAATACTTTATTATACCAATCATATCAGTCCTTCCTGCACTGTGCATGGCATTTGGATATTTATTCAATGTTTAATATACATGATAGACTTTGTACTACATTGTATCATATACTATACATATTTACCTACATACTTTATTCTATAAATTCCAACTTTATGACAGACATGGAAGGCTTATGGCTTTTACTTCACACTTTGGTCACTTACCTCCCATGGGCCACTCCACTGCATTGTCGTCCGATGGGACCCTTCAGCTCCCGGGCCAGACCTACACCATTGCTACCGCACGGAGTTCCACTCCTTGATTCCAGCCTTTGAAATGTGAGTAGTGGGCACTCCAATGAGTTCCCCATGACTTACAAAATCCTCTCTTAATACCATCATGAGCTATACTTCCATTTTTTCATTTTTTATTTTCTTTTTCATTCATTTTTTCAGATTTATCATTTTTCCAATGCATTCTCTCTTGAAGAAGCGAGCAGTGACTCGCGAAACGCGTCAGATTAGATGCATGACTTTTATACGACATTTATACGCTATGTGAAAATTATTTACCATGTCTTTATCCTTGAGATTTAGATGTTTTGCATTCTCATAAATATTGCATATTTTATGTATGGTATTTTATGTTATACATGTTTTCAATGATTTCCAATGAAGTCTGTTATCCCAGCGCTTCACGCGCACAACTTCGATGTCAATTTTTGCAATAAAGATTATATTTTTTCAATTACTCATTTTTGTTATTTCCAGTCACATGTACCCACCTCATATAAAGTCCCACGGGCCAATTTTCTCTTTCTATGATTGTTTCGGGATGGAGGTGGTCTACAGATGGCTCCAGACCAATTCCCCTTTTTGACATTGAACCCGGGTGGGAGACACCCACAAGTGCCCACTTTTTGGTCTGTTGTCATCAGTGCTGGTATTCTACTTATTTTATTTTATTTTATTTTATTTCATTCATTTTTTAGCATATATACATCCAGATAGCATTTTTGCCTATGATCTACTTGCACATCATATTGGAGGTTTTCAATATACTGGTTTCCTGGATGTATCTGTGCTGGTGTGTTTGGTGGATGCCTATGTCCCGGGAGCTGCGATGTAGAAAGAGGGAGGTGCCTCCTCCCTTGCTGTACCCGCCCTTCCCTTCGTCGGACGGGTCCACCCCTACATCGGCGTCATGCCGCACATCTGACGTCACGCCGGCGCCTTTGCGCGGCGCCATCACGTCCATGTGCTCTATATCTACGGGTTTTAGATGGGAGAGGTTTGCGCTTATGCGTCCGCTCCCCCACGAGGCTGCAGATGCTTGTCTCTGCTCCACCCGCTGTATGACGTTAGGGCCCCACAGACGGCACTGGCGGAAGATGCCCATGGTAAGGCTGACCCTTGACACTTCTCTCCTTTCTTACTTTACACACGGCACTCGTTCTCCATTCACTCTACCTGGCAAGCACCTTTTCTCCATTTGCACCACTCCTTCCCATCCCTCATTTTGTGGGTTCCCGGCACCTGCCACACATTATCCTACATCCTCACTTTACTATCACCATGGTTGCTACATTGCTGGACGCCAACCTTGCCTTCTTCTTTCTTTTTGTACCACTTTCATCTTCCACACTTTCCTTCACTCACTGTCACACCCTTTCCACTTCCACTTTCTACCTAGTTGCCTTTCTCTCAGCCATTATTCATTTCCACATTGTTTAATACTTTATTATACCAATCATATCAGTCCTTCCTGCACTGTGCATGGCATTTGGATATTTATTCAATGTTTAATATACATGATAGACTTTGTACTACATTGTATCATATACTATACATATTTACCTACATACTTTATTCTATAAATTCCAACTTTATGACAGACATGGAAGGCTTATGGCTTTTACTTCACACTTTGGTCACTTACCTCCCATGGGCCACTCCACTGCATTGTCGTCCGATGGGACCCTTCAGCTCCCGGGCCAGACCTACACCATTGCTACCGCACGGAGTTCCACTCCTTGATTCCAGCCTTTGAAATGTGAGTAGTGGGCACTCCAATGAGTTCCCCATGACTTACAAAATCCTCTCTTAATACCATCATGAGCTATACTTCCATTTTTTCATTTTTTATTTTCTTTTTCATTCATTTTTTCAGATTTATCATTTTTCCAATGCATTCTCTCTTGAAGAAGCGAGCAGTGACTCGCGAAACGCGTCAGATTAGATGCATGACTTTTATACGACATTTATACGCTATGTGAAAATTATTTACCATGTCTTTATCCTTGAGATTTAGATGTTTTGCATTCTCATAAATATTGCATATTTTATGTATGGTATTTTATGTTATACATGTTTTCAATGATTTCCAATGAAGTCTGTTATCCCAGCGCTTCACGCGCACAACTTCGATGTCAATTTTTGCAATAAAGATTATATTTTTTCAATTACTCATTTTTGTTATTTCCAGTCACATGTACCCACCTCATATAAAGTCCCACGGGCCAATTTTCTCTTTCTATGATTGTTTCGGGATGGAGGTGGTCTACAGATGGCTCCAGACCAATTCCCCTTTTTGACATTGAACCCGGGTGGAAGACACCCACAAGTGCCCACTTTTTGGTCTGTTGTCATCAGTGCTGGTATTCTACTTATTTTATTTTATTTTATTTTATTTCATTCATTTTTTAGCATATATACATCCAGATAGCATTTTTGCCTATGATCTACTTGCACATCATATTGGAGGTTTTCAATATACTGGTTTCCTGGATGTATCTGTGCTGGTGTGTTTGGTGGATGCCTATGTCCCGGGAGCTGCGATGTAGAAAGAGGGAGGTGCCTCCTCCCTTGCTGTACCCGCCCTTCCCTTCGTCGGACGGGTCCACCCCTACATCGGCGTCATGCCGCACATCTGACGTCACGCCGGCGCCTTTGCGCGGCGCCATCACGTCCATGTGCTCTATATCTACGGGTTTTAGATGGGAGAGGTTTGCGCTTATGCGTCCGCTCCCCCACGAGGCTGCAGATGCTTGTCTCTGCTCCACCCGCTGTATGACGTTAGGGCCCCACAGACGGCACTGGCGGAAGATGCCCATGGTAAGGCTGACCCTTGACACTTCTCTCCTTTCTTACTTTACACACGGCACTCGTTCTCCATTAACTCTACCTGGCAAGCACCTTTTCTCCATTTGCACCACTCCTTCCCATCCCTCATTTTGTGGGTTCCCGGCACCTGCCACACATTATCCTACATCCTCACTTTACTATCACCATGGTTGCTACATTGCTGGACGCCAACCTTGCCTTCTTCTTTCTTTTTGTACCACTTTCATCTTCCACACTTTCCTTCACTCACTGTCACACCCTTTCCACTTCCACTTTCTACCTAGTTGCCTTTCTCTCAGCCATTATTCATTTCCACATTGTTTAATACTTTATTATACCAATCATATCAGTCCTTCCTGCACTGTGCATGGCATTTGGATATTTATTCAATGTTTAATATACATGATAGACTTTGTACTACATTGTATCATATACTATACATATTTACCTACATACTTTATTCTATAAATTCCAACTTTATGACAGACATGGAAGGCTTATGGCTTTTACTTCACACTTTGGTCACTTACCTCCTATGGGCCACTCCACTGCATTGTCGTCCGATGGGACCCTTCAGCTCCCGGGCCAGACCTACACCATTGCTACCGCACGGAGTTCCACTCCTTGATTCTAGCCTTTGAAATGTGAGTAGTGGGCACTCCAATGAGTTCCCCATGACTTACAAAATCCTCTCTTAATACCATCATGAGCTATACTTCCATTTTTTCATTTTTTATTTTCTTTTTCATTCATTTTTTCAGATTTATCATTTTTCCAATGCATTCTCTCTTGAAGAAGCGAGCAGTGACTCGCGAAACGCGTCAGATTAGATGCATGACTTTTATACGACATTTATACGCTATGTGAAAATTATTTACCATGTCTTTATCCTTGAGATTTAGATGTTTTGCATTCTCATAAATATTGCATATTTTATGTATGGTATTTTATGTTATACATGTTTTCAATGATTTCCAATGAAGTCTGTTATCCCAGCGCTTCACGCGCACAACTTCGATGTCAATTTTTGCAATAAAGATTATATTTTTTCAATTACTCATTTTTGTTATTTCCAGTCACATGTACCCACCTCATATAAAGTCCCACGGGCCAATTTTCTCTTTCTATAACACAATTTGTATATATTTTCCTTTGGAAATGTTTTTTCTCTTTTGAGGAAACCTGTCATGAGACATATACCTGTCCTGCCATACCCATTCTACCCTCCATCTAAGATGCCACATTGACCTGACTTATAATAACAATAATAATAATAGTAGTAATAATCATCTTTTGACCAGAGGCATAGCTTAAAGCATGGGGGCCCCGATGCAAAAGTTGACCTGGGCCCCCCACTACCATCCGCCGATTCCTCTGCACACTAAGATACTCCAAGTGGCTAGAGAGTTATTTCAGATTTTTATTTACATATTGAGAGGGTCATTTATTCTTTTAAATAACCTGGAGCAGGATAGGCAACTTTTGAGAGGTGGAGATCAACCTAAACAAAATAAAAAAGAGCTCAAAGAACACTGGTGTTTGGCACTTTTTTATGAAATTAACTAGCAAGGTTTAACTAAATAATAAGGAAAACTTTGAAAAAATATAATAAAATAAATGTAATTGTAAAAATATAAACTTAGTCTACCAGACAGTGTCAGTCAGTAGGGCAGTGGGCAATGTGCGGACAGTGTCAGTGGAGCAGTGGATGGTGTCTATAGGGCAGTAGATATGTCAGAATTAAGTAGTGCTGCCCCATCAGTGCTCATCACTGGGGCCTATCAGTGCCACCTATAATTGCTCATCAGTGCTGCCTATCAGTGCCCATCAGTGTAGCCTATCAGTGCCGCCTATCAGTGCCTCAGGACTCTGAGCTGAAGGTGTCTCTCTCTCTCATGCAGCCCTGAGCCTGCACTCACCATGGGAAGTGTGAAGTGACAGTCCAGCAGCTGAATGAGAAAATTCAGTTGCTTAGCTTCACACTTTCCATGGTGCACACAGGAGGAGAGAGACGGGAGAAGAAGGAGCAGATCAGCTCTCTCCTCTCCCATCCGTGCGAGGGAGGGGTAAATATCATTAGATGGGAAGCAAAATAGCCACTAGAGGATGAGCATTTATATTTCTATGAATGGTATTAACTCTGTACACTCCCAATATAAACAAGGATTTTGAGAATGTAGTTTTGTCTACTGCTTAGGTCAGATTTTGTCCGAATTACTGTATTACTCTCAGACATGAGTTTTACAGACCTCCATATACCTGTTTTCCCGAATACATTATCTTTGTTTCCCTAGCACGTAAGAACTACAGCTGAGTACTCCCCATTGTATACTATTTTATACCCCACAATTTTCTATCATTTTCCAAATCCTAAATTACCCAAAGTCTCTATCCACAGCCTTGTTATCCATGACAACTCCTCAACTATCCTATTTTGTCAATAGAACCCTGAAATCAAAGCATCAAATTTTTGCTTTTTCCAACAAAGCAGTGTGATTCCTATTGATCGCCAGTAAGAGTTTACTAGCTAAACCCAAACCTAAACTTATTTTTCCCAATCTGCACTATTTAGTCATTCATTATATATTTTAACCTCAGCTATTTTTAGCCTGATTTTGTGCCAGCTCCACATTCAGCTCATCCCAGTGCCAGATTCAGCCTTGAGACAACTCCAACCTTTGTCCAGCCTACTCCTATGCCAGCTGCTGCCCAGCCTGCTACTGTGCCAACTCCATTCTTCATTTAGCCTATTCCGTTAGCAGTTTCCCCCCCAGACCTTTCCTGTTTTAGCACCAGCCTCTGTTCAGCTCCGGCTTCCATTCAGCCTTTGCCTGTATCAGCCGTGGCCTCTATACAGCCTGCTCCTGTGTCAGCTGTTGGCTTGCCTGCTCCTGTGTCAGCTGTTGGCTCCTATGCCAACTCAAGATCCCATATGGGCCCTGCTTGTGTCAGCTTCTGCTCCAGTTGCTTTAATTAGCTTCTTGGATTCACAGCTCTACAGGCCACCATTTCCGCAATGAAATACTATCACTTCTTTCTAAGAATAAAATCCTATCTTTACTTTGTCAGACGTTTATCACCTAAGTAGACTAATTTATTTGCCCCAGTGGGCCCCTTGGCCGCTCCTCACAGCTGTCCAGCTCTCTAACTCAGCTCCATTGGTCCTGCACCATGACTTTGATTTCAAATCTGTCAGGTCACCAATGGCTGGAGAAAGCACTCTAGGACCCAGCATTTGTCAGCACACCAACGGCAGGAGAAGGACTCTACGGCATCCCCACCAGCACTTCACATGGGCCTTTATAAGGAAACCTTTCAGTAGTCTTCAGCTTGTAACCTGTGTTCCTGTGATTTCTTGCTATCGTGATCCCTAGTTTCTGACCCAGCTTGTTCTCTACCTGTCTCCTGCCTGTCTCCAGTCTCTGACCCCGGCTTGTCTAACGGATACCCTCTGCCTGCTTTTCGTGTTGACCCTGGTTTCCACCTGACTTTGTCAGCTCTGCTTCCCACCTGGTTTCTGATATTGGATTGTGTTGACTATACTACTGTCTCAGTGATTCTACAGACCTGTCACATCTCACAGGGGCCACCTGCCTGCAGACTCTGTTCATCACATCAGCAGTATTCCTGTGTGCTTCTGCAAGCAAATCCATAGGCAACCTGTGGTACTTTGTTTCTGACTTCTCCTGTCCCACCTTCAGGGGAGTCTGGAACTTAGCTGAAAAGGAAGCCCTCTCACCATTCGCCTCCAGCACCTGGTACATGATAAAATCTGTCTCTTCTGGGCCCTCAGCCCAGCCTACTGCTGTTGGTTCTCTGCCTGCTGCCCAGTCTGACTGGTATCTACGTCAAGCACCCTTGCCTTACCTCTTGCCTGGCCTAGGTCATCAACCTTGCTCAAGATCCTGCTAGTAGCTAAAGTTTTTAAGTTTCTGATGCACCTTCCTGTTGCCATAAGTGCCTGATTGCAAAAACATGTGAAACCAGGGGTTGTAACAAAGACAGCCCTATTTTCAGTCATCCTAAGGGGAGTAGGAGAGTTCAAGCTTTGAGATTTTCTATACACAGATGGGAAAACTGAAATGCTGTACTATGAAACCCATATGGAGTAACCTAGGTGGCTGTCAGCAAATAAAACAAATCCTGCACAAACATCCCCAATGTACAGTAGTTCAGCCATTAATTATGAATTACCCTTAAGTTAGGGCTCAGATTTCTTCAGAAGACCCCAGTGCAGAATTACCTTGTACCTTATTACACCTCAGCTTTTGGGTATGTGCTATCCAACAGACTCTGGGAATGAATCTCCCTATATCTAATAAACTTGGCTTGTCCTTAGACCTGGTTGGTGGGGCACCCACCCTGTCTCCCGACTTTTGTGGAGGGGCACCCAGCCTGTCTCCAGACAATTTAAGATCAAAAGATACTCTATGGTATTGCTTGGACTATTAGTTGTCTCCAACAAACAATTTTTTTGAGGGCTGCGATTTCTGCAATTATTGCTGCATACAATAACTTAAAATCCACAATTATGTTTTAATTTATTTTTTTACTTTTATTGCTTAGGGCTGGTTGAAAGTGAAACTGCTGCCTAAAGTGCTGGTGGCTCGCTGTTTCCTTGACTGGAGTAGTGCTCCACTAGTCCACTAGTAGAGTCACCACTAGTGATAGGCAAATCTGCATTGGTTGGCAGGTGTGAACAGGTCCAACAATCTGCAAAACTTTAATGCAAACCTCACTGAAGCAAATGGGAGATGAGTTCTGAACTGATCATGATACCATTTACCTAATGTGGCCATATATTAGGGTCATATTGGGTCAATGACAATGACCTAATTCAGGCATGAAAACAAAAACAACAGAAGCTGACAGGTCTCAGGGGCTAATAGGAACTGGTAGTGGAGAATGATTGCAAATATCCACAGTCAATGTTCAATAAAAATATTGGAAATTTTTTCATGACATAAAAAAAAATGTGAGTTCCAAATAATACGAAAAACAACTTTACCACGCTGGCACTAGGGCATTGATGGATGAATGGGTCCTGGATAAAGCAAGCCCTAGGGAGGTGCCAATCACCGTGACTGCAAGGATGACACAAACTACAAGAGAATCTGAGCCATACCCCGCCGGGCGAGAACAAAAACATGGGATGCGTGAAGGTAATGACGATTGAAACTATTCCCAAGGGAACTCTCACCGATAACAAGCGTTTCTCCCTCCTATGTAGGAGGGAAGTCTTTTGGATTTATAATTTCAGATCCTTATCACCAAATGGCTTGAATGAGGATTTGGAAGTACATGTCATTTAGGGTTTGAGTTCTTTTCTCTAGTCAACATTAGATGGCATTTTAAACGTCATTTATTACCATCATAAGACTATGTAGTTGATTTTCTTAATGAGCATGTCTATAATTATGATGTAATAATTTTTTTTTACATTTTTTAATTTTTTGACATGTATATTTTGCCCCTTTTGTATTCAATATATAATATAACATTTATTTCTCCTTTTTTATTTTTTATTTGTTATTTATTTATTTAAATTTTTATTTTTTTTATAATTTTTTCTTTATATATTATATTTTTTCACTATTTATTTATTTATTTATTTATTTTCCTAGTTTTTGTATCAATGAATTACATATTGTTTCTGTTCAACATACATTTTTTAATGATTGTTTACTACATTATTGTTTTAATCAACTGGTGACTTGAATAGGTAATGTCTCACATAATAAGGCAAGGGCACTGATGGGTTAATTGGTAGTTTACCTTTTAGCTCTGCCCACCCCCCCCCCCCTCAATATTGTATTTAAAACCTGCAGTTCCCGTCAATCCCGTGACTTGAAAAAGCGCATACGTGCGAAACGTGTAGCCACGGCTATGGAAGCATGCGTTCCACACTGGTTACAGTGATTTCCTTCTTCCGGGTACCGTGCTTCTGCCCAGGTACTCCAGTGATGGCATCCATTCACGCTGGTAGGGTCCAGCTTGGATTCTCCTGTAGTTTGTGTCATCCTTGCTGTTTGGTTTGCTTTATCCAGGACCCATTCATCCATTGGTGCCCTAGCCATCTTCAGTGCTAGCGTGGTAACGTTGTTTTTTGTGTTATTTGGAACACACATTTTTCGTATGTCATGAATAAATTGCCAGTATTTTTATTGAACATTGACTGTGGATATTTGCAATCATTCTCCACTATCAGTTTCTATTAGCCCCCAAGCGCTGTCAGCTTCTGTTGCTTTTATCCTTCCAGCATTTGATCAAATGTAACTGGACAGCAGCCCAGATGAGCTGTGACCACAATATTGTGCTCTTGCTGCACACACACTCCTAAGTGGGGGATTCACAACAAATAGCGCCTGGAACCTAACTTTTTTTTTTTTTTTTTTAATACCGGCATGGGCCCATAATAGGTCAATGATGTCAGTCACAAGCAAGCCCGCCTGTTTGTATATGTCAGCTGCGGGGAATGACAGCTAATCTGAACCCAAAAAATGTAAATAAGATGGCTTGTTAAGGAGGAAATCCACCAGGTGGAGGGATTTCACTACTATCAATTTGATATCATTTGATTTTTCTACACCTTGATTTTGCATCATATCATCGCAGATTGAAAGATTTTTATTTTGAACTGTTGGACTTTATGTTTTCTTTGCACCAGATTAATTTTATTTGAATATCACTCATATGTTTATTTGGATTTAGCGCACCATATATACCTTCACATTAATTATAATCGTTTAACCACTTCCCATCCACGCTATAGTCGAAAGACAGCTACAGCGCAAACCTTAGTTGCCGGGAGGGCTTCCATGTATGTCCTCCCATGCATGAGCTGCCTGCACGCTCCCTGCGGATCGTGCGCAGCTCGCTCTGTGATCAGCGAGTCCATGATCCCGGCCTCTTACCACGTGATCAGCTGTCAGCCAATAACAGCTGATCACGTGATGTAAACAGCAGCCAGAGATCATCTTTTTTTTTCTCCTTATGCTGTCACCGTGAGGAGAAAAAAAAGCTGATTGCCGGCTACTGTTAGAGGGACATCGGTCCCGAAGAGGAAAGGATCATCTGTGCCCCAGTGCCACCTACCAGTGACCACCAGTGCCCACCAGCACCACCTACCAATGCAGGTCAGTGCCACCTGTCAGTGCCCACAAGTGCCACCTGTCAGTGCCCACCAGTGCCCCCTATCAATGCCCACCAATGCCACCTATCAGTGCCCTGTCATCAGTGCTGAATCAGTGTCACCTAGCGGTGCCTATCATTGCCCATCAGTGCCACCCATCAGTGCCACCTATTAGTGTCCATCAGTGTCCATGAGTGCCACCTATCAGTGCCACCTATTACTGCCCTTTAGTGCCACCTACTGTAATGGATGTAATCAATGGTTATAGTGAAATGCCTATTTAACCTTATATTGCATACCATATGTCTTATATATATATGTTACAGCTGCAACGTATTTCCTTTTTAAAATTTAAAATGGCTGCTAGATCACCCCTCCCTTCGTCTAAGGAAATGTGGAAACAAAGATGGTGACTGCACAGAAGACAACACCCAGACAACACCCAACATAATAACATTCCTAGGTTGGAGGGAGTTTACCTTATAATGGATATGACCAATTAAGAAGCTGCAAGCAAGCAGATAACATTATGTTTATCTACGTAGGAGTTCATGACACTAACAACAATATATAACCCACTAACGCTGTAGAAATAAAGCAGAAGTATCTTATCTCTGAACATGGCGTCAGTGTATGATTTTTCTCTGTGTGCGCACACATCGTATCAAAATTAGCCCAGGGGCAGATATAATCTCAGACGGTTCTGGTCCGATCCAAAACACTACCAGTGCCTTTCAGTGCCGCCCATCAGTGCCCATCCGTGCCACCCATCAGCGCCACCTATCAGTGCCCACCATCCCGCCTTATCAGTGCCCATCAGTGCTGCCTTATCAGGGCCCATCAGTGCCCCCTCATCAGCGCACATCAACGAAGGAGAAAAATTAGCTGTTTGCAAAATTTTATAACAAACTATTTTTTCAAAATTTGCGGTATTTTTTTTGTTTGGTCAGCAAAAGATAAAAACCTCGGTAGTGATTAAATAACCCCAAAAGAAAGCTCTATTTGTTTGAAAAAAATGTAATTTGGGTACAGTGTTGCATGACTGCCCAATTGCCATTCAAAGTGCGACAGCGCTGCAAGCTGAGAATTGGCCTTGGCAGGAAGGGGGTTTAAGTGTTCAGTAGGCAAGTGGTTAAAACATGCACACTGTTGGTAGATTTAGAGATATAACATCAACCTGGACACTGATAGACTTAGCAGATATATTACTTATTCTTAATAGCCTCCTTGCTCACTACACTTATCCCAAATATTTTCAAGCATCGCACAATTGTCCATTTATTAATTTATTGTTTCATTCGTTTGTCTATACCCTCATTGTACGTGCATATTATGCATTTTTTGTATAACTGTATGCTACATAAATTCCTCAATGCATCTGAAAGATGAAATATGTAACTTTTCATGTAAAATAGTGCAGCTGGATAAAATCTGTAAATATTTGTATCTGTTCCTTTTTTATTTGGTGAGAAATATGCTGACCTTAGGAGTTTTTTGGCAGAGCAGATAAGGGATTAATCTTATGTGTGGCCTGATTTTAGGGGATATGCAGGATAGAAATGATATTTCCAGATAATCTATAGATAATGCAAGCTCTGTTTTCAAGCCTCTCTACTTTAACCACTTGCTGACCCCGATACTTATACAGGTGCATCTCATAAAATTAGAATATCATCAAAGGGGTAATTTATTTCAGTATTTCAATTCAAAAAGTGAAACTCATATATTTTATATAGATGCATTACACACAGAGTGATATATTTTAAGAATTTCTTTCATTTAATTTTGATGATTATGGCTTACATCTAGTGAAAACCCAAAATTCAGTATCTCAGAAAATTGGAATATTACATAAGACCAATTAAAAAAAAAAGGATTTTTAATACAGAAAAGTTGGCTTACTGGAAAGTATGTCCATGCACAGTATAGTATGCACTCAATACTTGGTCGGGGCTCCTTTTGCATGAATTACTGCATCGTTGTGGCGTGGCATGGAGGTGATCAGCCTGTGGCACTGTTGAGGTGTGAAGGAAGCCCAGGTTGCTTTGATAGCGGCCTTCAGCTCATCTGCATTGTTGGGTCTGGTGTCTCTCATCTTCCTCCTGATAATACCCCACAGATTCTCTATAGGGTTTAGGTCAGGCGAATTTGCTGGGCAATCAAGTACACTGATACAATGATCATTAAACCAGGTATTGGTACTTTTGGCAGTGTGGGAAGGTGCCAAGTCCTGCTGGAAAATGAAATCAGCATCTCCATGAAGCTGGTCAGCAGAGGGAAGCATAAAGTGCTCCAGAATTTCCTGGTAGAGGGCTGCGCTGACTTTGGACTTGATAAAACACAGTGGACCAACACCAGCAGATGACATGTTGGAGCAGTATTAAACCCAGAGGCAAATATTATTATATTGCAGCTGCTTACCAATTCTTAGATGTGATGGCTGAATTTGTTTTATTTTTAGGCTTTCTCTCTTTTTTTTTTCACCTAATGAACTGGCAAGTAGGTCTGCTGTTTTTGAACAGAACAAGCTCTCCTGCAAATGTATCAGTTTATAGCATTAAGATAAACAATTTTTTTACTGGCAGTAGTGCTTACAATGATTAGCTTTTATTTGTTTACCCCAGCATTTCATATTCCTGATATATGCCTACTGTACTATGTTTTTTTTATAAAGAAGTAACTTGTTCTCTTTGTATTGCTTCCTTTGTGTAAAATCCCTAGTGCTTCTGCCAGTCCCTTTGCTCTCCTATTGGCAACTGACCACACTAAGCAGGAGAACACAGCGTGGTCAGTTCTCTAGCTATGCTGGGAACTCAGCCTGCTCTCCTCCAATGATCAGATTTGTCCTGACACGCCCCCTCCCCCCTGCACAGCCATTCAGTGGGAAGCTCAATGTTGTGATGCCTCTTCTCCCACCCTGCTTCTATGCAGCTGAGAATAAAGGGAGTGTGATCACTTATAAAAAAAGGAAAAAAGGTATTTTTTTTGTTTTTTGTATACAAACTTTTATTGAAAGGAAACAGAAGATGGTGGTACAAAGAGAATTGGTACATTAATATGACAAATAATGGCATCACGTAGAGTAAATAGAAATATAACCATCTTAAGTAATTTCAGGTTGTCTCCATTAACCGCCTTAGCGGTATCCCCGAGCGTGACTCGGGGTAGGAATTTTCTGCTATTAGCGGTATCCCCGAGTCACGCTCGGGGTCAATGGGCAGAGCGTGCAGACAGCGCAGCGGAGCTTCTCTTACCTTATCCTGGCGATCCAGCGATGAGCTCTCATTGCTGTGACCGCCAGTGAGATCTCCGCCGCTCGTCTGTCGGTAGGAGGACTTCCTAGTTCCGTTCCCTGCAGCAGCAATGCTGCATGGGAGCGGAACTAGGGAGGGAAATTCAAAAAAAAAAAAAACGTTGCACAAAACACATAACACATTTCATATTATATATATGCATATATATATATATGCATATATATATATGCATATATATATATGCATATATATATATATATATATATATATATATATATATATATATATATATATATATATATATATATATATATATATACACACACACACATATATATATATATATATATATATATATATATATATAAAATTATATTATTGATTCGGTTATAATTCATGCATATATATATATATATATATATACACACACATATATATATATATAGATATATGTATATATATAGATATATATATATATATATATATATATATATATATATATATATATATACACACACATATATATATATATATATATATGTATATATATAGATATATATATATATATATATATATATATATATATATATATATATATATATATATATATATATATATATATATATATATATATATATATACCTATATACACACACACACACACATATATATATATATATATATATATATATATACACATATATATATATATATATATATATATATATATATATATATATATACACATATATATATATATATATATATATATATATATATATATATATATATATATATATATACACACATATATATATAACATATAACGCATGAATTATAATCTATTTAATAATATAATTTTATTATATATATTATATATTAAATAATAAAATAATATTATTGATTCGATTATAATTGACTTGTTTGTGTTTCAAATTTATCACATCTGGGATGTCTACTAGAGTCTTGTTTTGGTCAGGTTTAAGTCAGTAATTACTAAGAATTGTAGGCCTATAATACATAACACCAAATTTCCATGAAAAGAATTGTACCGCTTTTGGAACAGAATTCCTGACAGAATCATACCGCCAGGGAGGTTAAATATGGGAGTTTGATATCAAAATAACAACAAGGATAGTATCTGACCTAGCGCTTAGTGTT
Source organism: Pelophylax lessonae (assembly GCF_965119305.1). Lineage (NCBI taxonomy): Eukaryota > Metazoa > Chordata > Amphibia > Anura > Ranidae > Pelophylax > Pelophylax lessonae. Next base: position 68,616,695 of record NC_138771.1, on the reverse strand, counting down.
ATGAAACTCTCTTTCTAACTATACTGCTATGTACCTATATCCAGAAAAAGGGTATTTATAATGTTTTTTTTATATCTATACAAACATGTTTTGCCTTTAATTTTAATTTTAAACTAAATGGGTTGTAATTTACAAGGTGAGAGTGTTCAATCACTTTAGGTTAAAACCTTTATCCCAAAAGTGTATTTAAATGTATTGTATTTAAATCACCTAATACATCTAACATTCCCCCCCCAACTTGACAATGCTGCTGTCCAAAGGTTGCCCCCTGTGCTCCCTCATCCAGAGTGGGGACACCCTAACAGGAGGTGTGTTACTGACCAGATCACCAGAGGAAAACAGAGAGAAACAAGCCTAAAAAAGAAAACGAATGCAGCCACCACATAGAATGATTGGTAAGCTGAAATAAATTACATTTTTGTTTTTTGATTTAATACCGCTGTAATTACCTCCAGTTTCCTTAACTACAAATTCATTTTGCAGCCTTGCAAAAGTGATATTTGAAGGGTGGTAATCCTCCGCAGGAGCTGTGGCAGGGAAAAATCTCTGTGATGTTCACCGGGAAAAAAAGAAAAAGAAAATAAGAGAAAGGAGATCCCTTATAGTGTAGGGAATATACAATATTTTTTAAAGTGTGGTGATCTAAACCAGTGTTTCTCAACTCCGGTCCTCAGGGCACACTAACAGGCCAGGTTTGCAAGAAAACTGAAATACATCACAGGTGATATCATTTGCTGCTCAGTGATTGCAGTATTCTAGTCTGCATCTCCCCAAGGTAATACTTAAACTGTGGCCTGTCAGTGTGCCCTGAGGACCGGAGTTGAGAAACACTGATCTAAACCCTTTGGCATCGGCCCCTTCCGGCCCTGTAAGGGTTTTCTGATGCCGGGAGGTGGGACGGGGTCTATGATCATGTGACTAGAGAGTTTGACTGTCACATTGGTCACATGATTGGAAAGCTGCTTGCAAATGGGAGCTTTCCATTAGCTACCGGTAACTGTGCCCGGGAGCGCACAGAGCTGGTTTTGGAATGTTGCGTGCCCACCTGCCGAGAGGCCACATATTTGCGTTCCATCAGCGCCAATAGGTTTAGAAAGGTGAAAAACACTGGATTTGGTAAGGTTGCGAGTGACCAAAATTTATGGAAAATGCAACCTTCCAGTTAGGCATGTGGAGAATACCGCTGTCTCCATGCAGGAAGTGGAGAGCTGCAGTTGATGCCTCTGAAGAACCTAGCTGTAGATGTCGGGAGATATGTTAAGGTGGTGGGTGAATCTCATGGGTGGAAAGTAAAAATTTATTAGGGGTCAGAGGTACCCTTGGTAGTATGGAGTGATGGTCATGTAAGGATCAAAGTCATCAGAAGAAATGAAAAAATATTTATTGGTAACAGGAGGACTTTCGTGGCTAAATCACTGTGATTGTGGTACCTGAATCTGCTGCACCTGTCAGTAAAGCTACCAGAACAGGCAGCCATACTGCCAGAAAAGTGTCATAGGGCCTGTTTTGAATTCCTCCCAATATTCCTCTCTACTACCTCAGTGGTCAGACTGGTCAGGTAAAAAATATTTTAAAGCATTCAACCTCAGCAAAACCTTCTGTCTTTGTTTTGGACAGAGTATGAATGTCATGAATCAGAATCTCTGTTAAAAAGGAACTTCATTGCATCTGAGCACCCCATACCAAAAACACTATTTAATTCATTTTTAGACATGTATAAAGTAAAGAAATCAATGCGCTACCAGTGAAATAAATAATAAATCTAGGTTAAGTGTAAATATAAGAAAAAAGCTACCGATCTATGTAGTGTCACCACATACCAATAAGACCCCGTTTACACTGGGGCGACGCTACTTGCCAGGGCGACCTCACAGGTCGCGGTGCGCAGCTCGCACCGCGACCTCGGAGCGGCCGGCACGGACTTCATATCATTGAAGTCAATGCAGGTCGCTCCAGGTCGCCCCAAAGAAGCTCCGGACCCTTTTTCTAAGTCGGAGCGACTTGTGAACGGGTCCACAGCTACTCTATGGCAGGCGACCTACGGCGACCTGTCAGGCGACAGGTCGCCCCAGTGTGAACGGAGTCTAAGGGATCTAAAAAAAACATATAAACCGGTGCTAATTCCAATAATAAATAAATAATTATCTTAGAGCATACAATTAAAATGCATAACAAATTAGTAATAATTCATTGAATAGTGGTCATTATAGTAAAGTCCTTAAAAAAAGTCCATGTGGGTGTGCAAAGGAGATACAGTATTATAAATAAAATGGTCATCCAAAAGCGTGATCATAAAATCATCCATGGTGTCATAGGTGAAAAGAATCCCAAAACAAGATCCACCAATATGTGCAGTGGCCGCTCACCCCAATGATAAATAAATCAAGCATTCATCTAGGATATATAATCCATCCGTATAGCTTCTCTATTGGTATTGACTCAGATGGAATGGAGGTGTAGTTGGATTGCCAGGCGTGTTGGAAGTAATATCTCAGTGGTTTGTTCATATAAAAACAAATAAGAGCTCCATAGTGTAGTATAAAGTGTTGTTTGTTGTTTTATACAAAAAGAAATATATGAAATTTATGAGAAGCTTTCCAATTTGAAAATTAATTTTACTAAATCGGAGGCCATGGGTATCCAGCTGTCAATTAAGATTTCGAGGCATTTACGACAGGTACTTCCATTTCAATGGTCTGACAAATCCCTCAAATATCTGGGTACATATATACCCGCGGTATTAGATACGACGTATGCAATTAATTTTCTCCCATTATTGTCACAAATACGGATACTTCTAGAAAAATGGAACAAGGGCTTACACTCCTGGTTCGGGAGATGTAATCTTCTTAAGATGTGTATTCTCCCAAAAATTTTATTTTTGTTTCAAGCATTACCGATTGTGGTTCCAGCAGCCTTTTTTAGGAAAGTCCATTCATTATTTATAAGATTTGTATGGTCCAACAAGAAATCTCGTATAGCTCGCAATCAACTTATACTGCCTAAGGAGTTAGGGGGATTGGCACTCCCCGACGTTTTAAAATACTATCAGGCAGCCCATCTAAGCAGATGGATAGATTGGCGGCGACATACCCATCTTAAGTTGTGGATACAAATTGAGCAACAACAGAGTGATTGCAATCTAGGAGGTGCACCGTGGTGTCATAGGTATCTCTCCCGGGAAACTTTGAAGCATCCCACAATTGGGGCGACAGTACGGGTGGCATTCACTATTATAAAACAGACACAGTTGACTACTGCAAATTCCCCGCTGCTCCCAGTTATAGGAAACCCTGCTTTCTCTCCAGGGATAACGGATCGCCCATTACGAGAATTGGGAAATAGAGGACTTTATCAAGTATCTCATTTTGTATGTGAAAACAAGTGGCCTACCCTTATGCAACTGACTAATGAATAGGGGCAATTCCGTTTACCCTTTTGGAATGCAGTACAGTTGTTACATTTTTTACGTACCTTACCACTTCCGGAAACATTTGATAGAAATCTTTCGTGCTTTGAGGAATACTGTTCAGGTAGTGAGGTCTTAACCCACCCTCTATCTAGAGTCTATGACCTATTGTTAAGGACTTCAGAAAATGCACGGTTATCATGTTTAGATAAGTGGGAAAGGGATTTGAATCGTACATTTACACAGAAACAGGAGCAGGTTATGTATAATCTTGCACTGAAAATTCCTGTCTGTACCACAACCCAAGAAACCAATTATAAAATTTTGGTAAGATGGTACCGTGTCCCTTCTCTTCTCCATAAATACTACTCACATGTCTCAGATAGCTGCTGGAGATGTGGAGAAGAGTCGGGAACACTCCTACATATTTTTTGGACTTGCCCCAAACTAAGAGAATTTTGGGAGGCTGTCCGAGAACTGGCACAGGAATTTACGGACTTTGAGATTCCAATGGACCCAGCTCTGTTTCTATTGCATGTTTCGGATACCCCTATGAGAGGATATAAAACGTCAGTTGTATATCATATATTAAATGCAGCCAAATCATGCATTCCACTGAGATGGAGATCTCAGTCACCACCTACTATTAGGGACTGTATATGTAAAATTGAAGATACTAACAAAATGGAAGATTTACGATTCATAAGACTACATAAAAAAGGAATGTATGAGAAGACTTGGGGCTCTTGGAACTCCTTCATCCTCTCAGAGAGAGGACGAAACATGCTTAGTCAGGGGAAGGCTCAAGTTTGAAATCTACAGGCGGGTGCATGGGAGAATAACAATTTGCATATCTATAACCCCCTTCCCCATTAAATGGGGTTCGGGGTATCTCCTTTTTTTTTTTTTTTTTTCTATCTTTCTTTTCTTGCCCTTTTTTTTTTTTTTTCTTTCTTTCTATTATAAAGGGGAGGGGAGGATGGGGGGGGGGGGGGAGGGAGGAGGAGGGGAAGGGAGGGAAGAAAAAAAAAAAAGGGAGAAAGAGAGAGGAGAGAAAAAGGAAGGCATAATGAACAATATTATCAATGCAGGAATTGTATAGCTTATTTTATTATTTTTGAAAATTTGGTATGTCAGATTGCATAATGAAGGACAATATCTTAGTATCCTGCTGATATAGATATACTGTTATTGAGCGTTTATATGCCTATCTTCTGTTTTTGTTTCTGAGAGAGACATGACTGATTGTTGATGACTATGTATTGATGTAATTACTTTGATGTGAAATGTCAGTTTCTTTTTGTTTTTGTTTTTCTCTTTCTTGAATGAATAAATAAAATATTGGAAAAAGAAATAATAACCTACATGCCAGTATGACTAGATGAACAAGAACATGTACCACTAAGTCCCCGCAGTAAGAGGTGTGAAAATCTCCGAACTTCCGGTCACGGCCATAGACCGGAAGTGACGTCACCCGGCTCCTCCCGACGCGTTGTGTCACAAATATACATGACTTTCTCAAGGGTCAAGGGTATTTTTTTTTAGATTTTTTTTTAGACATGTGCAGTTTCAGATAGATTTGTTATGTTAATAATTTAGTTTAGTTATAGAATTTGTTTAGTTTGGTTTCAGAATTCGTTTAGTTTAGTTTTGCTTGCATTAAATTTTGTTTTGTTTATATATTTTCTAACAAATTTCACATTTTTCTGAACCATTCGAATGCGGATCGGTCGAAAAATGATCGACCAATTGGAATTCTGTGTGAAGAATAGCTGGTTGTTAAGCAGCAGGCCGGCTGCTACATCCTTAACAACCAATGACTCATCGGCTGTTAGCGGGCTTCCCCACTGAGAGCTGAAATGTAAACAAAACATGCCGGCAATACAAAAATGTAAAAAAAAAATGGCGTAGAGGTCCCCCCCCCCAATCCATACCAGGCCCTTCTGGTCTGGTATGGATTTTAAGAAGAACCGCATGCTAAAACTAAAAAAAAAAAAAAAACAGTGTGGGAACCACTTCTGGACTGGAAGGTTTTTACCCCCTAAAGACCAGGCCATTTTTTGGGATTCGGCACTGCGTTACTTTAACTGATAATTGCACGGTCGTGCAACGCTGTACCCAAATAAAGTTGATGTCCTTTTTTCCCACAAATAGAGCTTTTTTTTGGTGGTATTTGATCCACTGTGCGATTTTTATATTTTGCGCTATAAACAGAAAAATAGAGACAATTCTGAAAAAAAAACAATATTTTTCACCATCTTCTATATAACATTCCCAAAAAAAATATTTGTAAAAATCTAATTTTTTCATCTTTTTAGGCTAATTTGTATTCTGCTACATATTTTTAGTAAAAAAAATGCCAATAAGCGTATTTTGATTTGTTTGCGCAAAAGTTATTGCGTCTACAAACTAGGGGAAAGTTTTATGTAATTTTTACTTATTTATTTCTTTTTTTAATAGTAATGGCGACGATCCGCAATTTTTAGCGGGACTGTGACTTTGCGGCGGACAGATTGGACCCCTAACTGACATTTTTGGGGGGACCAGTGACATTACTACAGTAATCAGTGCCCTGTGAATCAGCTTCCCCGCTGACTAATAGGGGCGCCCGTGCGCATCCCCAGGATCGCTCCTGTGGTTCGCCGTACAGGTATGGCGATTCGCACAGCCGAGCCAGCCTGCTGCAGTATATCTAAGGTGGGCGGTCGGCAAGTGGTTAAAGTAAAACAATAAAATTGAAGGATTCCTTTAAAAATAGTGGCAAACTAAAGGGACTTTAGTTTGCCTGTAAAGTGGTGCATCTGTACCATGTATAGAACATGCTGCAGCAAAAATGATATTTCTAAAGAAAAAAAAAATGAGTCAAATCACATTCAGATTGACTCGCGGTTGCTCCCGGCTGTTAAAAAAAAAAAAAAAAAAAAGCCAACATTTAAGAAAAAAAAAATCTATACCAGACCCTTATGTGAGCATGCAGCATGGCAGGCCAGGAAAGAGAGCCTCTTGAGGTTCTGAAGGAGATGGCCAGTCCTTCAAAACACATCAGCTTAAGGGGTCTCATTCAGGTCCCCCCACTCCTAGGTGATTCGAGCAAGTGATGAGAGATAGCCACACATGTGGCCTGACAAGCGTGTTTTTAACTTATGTTTGTGAGTAGACATCTTTATGATTTTTGCTGGCTCGCTCCTGGGCCGGTGGAGGAGGGATCGCCACCGGGGAAGAGTTCATTCTGTTGTAGGAGGTGGGGTTACAGTGAAGTGTGTTCGGACTGAGCCCATGGCTTCCAGATACTCTCAAATTTCATCACCCTGTCGTGAAGAATGGCTACTAATTTTTCCTTGTGACATGATCCAAGAAATTTTCAGTTTGGCTGCAATAAAAGAAACTGAGGGCTGTTATGGAAAGCTAAGGTGATGTTGGCTCCTAAAAGCATGAAAAAGAGAAAAGATTGAGAGCACCTAGGGGCCCCTTTGGACCCTCTCATGTAGGAATGTGATTTGGGGGGTTTGTGGGACCTGAAGCCCGTGACCTTGCGGGCTATAGAAAATAATTTATTCCAAAAGCTCCTGATCTGGGGGCATGTCCACCAGGTATGAAAAAGGGTACCCTGATGGCCACATCCCCGAAAGCATAGCGGAGATGTATTCGGAAACATTTTAGATAATCTCACTGGTACCAGATACCAGCGTGTTAAAAGTTTGACATTAGCTTCAATCAGGGAGTTTCTTCAATTTTATACTCAGTTGTGACATGACGCTACTTGTACATCAAGACATCACTCATTTATCAAGTCAAAGTTTATAAAAAATGTTTGCTTGTCTTGCAAAACACTCTCAAACCAAGTTACTCTGAGCCCCGGTTCACACTTCTGCGAGTGCCGGGTTCGCATGTAATGTCGGAGCGCACTGCTCCGACATTACATGCGATCAGCTGTGCGGTGCAAGTTTAGCCATACAGTTTGTATGGCTAAATTCGCATCGCACCCAGAGCAAAGACGCACAGGAGGCATTTTTGCAGCCGCATCAGGATCGGATCGCACAGCGGTTCACACTTGTGCGATCCGCTCCTGTGCGAACTGCACGATCGCACTGCGATATGCGATCAAACTGGGGGTGTCGTTAAGATTACATTGACACCCCCAGCGTATCGCATATGGCAGTGTGAACTGCCGGGGGTGCGTGTGCGATGCGGGAACAGGCTGCGAATTCGCAGCCTTCCCGCACTCGCATAAATGTGAACCGAGCCCTAAAGAGGAAGTAAACTCAGCTATAAAAATCAATCTTTTAGAATGTATTAAAAGGACTTACAATATTAATACATTACACATAAAATATATAAATCAGAACCTTCTTAAAATACCTTTTTTTTTTAAGTTCTTCTTCCTGCTCTGGGCTGCGCCATGTCATCTCCTCCTTTCTGCTCCCCCTGCATATGTCATTTCCGCCCTTACTGCATTCTTTGGCTGAAATCTCTCAGTGTAATGCAGACTCTCTGTGTTTCTGTGTCTCTGTGTGCCGTTTTTCCCTCCCCCTCCCCTTGTGTGACCTCTCTTGTTCACTCCCCCTGTGAGAGAAGGAAGTAGGAAGCTTCATAGCCGTGCCGTTTTTCACACATACAGGGAGAGCAGGCATTGTTATGTTAATGAAACAGCACACAAACTGTGCCATGAATTGAATGACAAACTGGGCATGCGCCGATGACGTCATCAACTTTTACCGGAGGATTTACAGGAAGATTATACAAGTAAGTAATCTTTTACAGGCACCAACCTATTGCTTTCTCTAGGCAGATTAGAATGAGCTGAAGTGTAAATGGGGAGTTTACAACCTCTTTAAACCCTCCCTTCTAGATTGTAAGCACTAACGAGCAGGGCCCTCTAGTTCCTACTGTATTGAATTGTATCGTAACTGTATTGTCTGCCCTCATATTGTAAAGCACTGCGCAAACTGTTGGCGCTATATAAATCCTGCATAATAATAATAACAATCCAAGGTAAATGGTTAGAGTTGGAGATTAATGGGGTGTTTGGGTTAGAGATTCAAGGAATTCATCAAGCAAAACAAAAAATATAAGATATTGCTCTATGAAAGAAGACTAGCACTGTATAAGTTAAAATATGGTCCAACAGAATTGCTTTACCTATCACCTTGATTCTTTGCAGGTCTACAAATGAATAATGAATCAGGTCTTTGTACTGTCACACGTGGAAGTATGATGAAATTTAGCACCGGAGACTTTAGTCAGAGTTTTTACTTTAAGCACGAGCCTAAGCACATTGACCTTAATTATACATTGCACCTGAAGACATCATATTTTGTGAGATGAAGTCAGTGTGTGCCTAATTGACACTTTTACCTAATTAGGATGCAGTGCTTTTAACGCTCCATGATCATTGCATCCATGCAGAAAACCTTCACCGAATGTGACAGCATATCACGTATTATATCAAATCTCACCATACACTGAGTATCAAATCCATTCACTCTGCTTTTCAATATAAAGCTAATTAACTGGAATGAGAGAAATGCATTAAAGATCTCATCTTTTAATTTAGCTACAGTCTAATTTAGTCTACCTAAAATACTTCTGCTTGGCGGATTTTGTTTTTGCTTCTCTCACTGATCTCATTTTTTCTTCTGCTAATTTCTAAGCTGCTACATTTTATGTCTGATATTTATTGTTCTATTAGCATCCATATACTGCATAAAAAGCTGACTATACATTTTTAGTCTAAATAACCCTAAAATGTATTTCCACTTTTGCAGCCAAACTGGGCCAACACCTATCTACGCTTGTTACATATTTTCTGTCATGTAACATAATTATTTAAATATTTAAAAACTTGCTGCTTACTCTATTAGATGCTCCTCTCAAAACTTCAGCACTGGAAAACCTTCTTTGTTCTCTGTTTATGAGGGGGCTGGGGAGCTGTATGAGCTATGATTAACCCCAGCTGTACTGTGCTGGCAGATGTCAATATCATTTGTAAACTAGATTTGAAGAATAAAAATAAACAGGATTAGTGGTAATCCGTAATGGGCCTCAAAATTACTGAAGTAAATGATATGCCTAGCCACACAGTACTGTGTATATTGACACGACTTGTGGGCTAAAAAGAGGCATTGAGTAGCCGTTGGATGGGGATATGAAATTGAAAAAACAAAAAGTAGTGGGGGTGGTCCAGGAGGGAACCCCCCACGGAAAACCAACTAAGGATACTCAAGCAATAAAGTGGTGAAAAAAGGTAAATTTTATTAAGGCACGTATGCCTATAAAAGTAAAAATAAGACACAATGCAGGGTAACGGAGAAACACACTGCAATGACACTGATTAAAACCATGAAATAAAAAGTGGCACTACACACATATGAAAATAGGACTGGAGCATATCAAATAGCATGAGCATAAACCAATAGATTAGCTGAAATAGTAGATACACCCTAGGGGTGGTATAGGTCTAAGACCAGCTAATAGGTGAGTCACTCAAAATGACCTGACAAACCACGCGGCATATGTCGAACAATGAAGTCGGCACAATTGCCGGGTGGTGTGTGGTAACCTCTATGGATGCATCCAATAACACAGCCTGAAAACGTACTTCAGTGAAAAGTTGACCCGCTGTCACCTCAATAATTCATAGTATTCCTGTGTAGGTATATGCATGAAACAGGAAAGACTGTGGATCAAACAGTCCTCTCATAGGAGAGATGTAAGGGGGCTGTGGGCTCCAAATGAAAAGGGACAGAGGGTTGATCACAAGGAGTTGGCAAATAGATGTAATGGTCAGCTGCTTGAGTCCCGTGAAGCCTCGGATTCGCTGTTACAAGTGCTGATGAGGGGAGGATATCCTCATAAGGTAAGTTTAAGTGCAGGAAGCAGAGGAAATGTTCCACAGGTATTTGAATACGGACAGCTTTACCTGCAGATGTTTGGGTGGATATGCGATCCGACTGGGCTCTAAATGGGATCCATAGAGGGATGAAGCTCCGTCCCAGTCCCGTTGTGCTGTGCAGTCCGGTCCACTGGCTTCTTCCGTGCGGCGTTCTACCCGGGTCTCGGCTACCACGGCATGAGGGATTCAGTAACTTCCTGGTGTGAGTGGGGAACGTCACTTCCGGTTAGTACGATCCGCCGGGTGCCTGGTAAGGGGAACAGCCGCTGACAGTGACCATAAGGATAGCAAGCAATGTGGATGATGCTGCACGGGGGGACACAGTGTGTGGGGTGCCACCACACCAACGTTGACGCGTTTCACCGACACACAGTCGGTTTCTTCAGAGCTGATTTGAAGAATGTCTGCCCTAACCAAGGTTTAAAGTGATATTAAAGTGAACTGCAACAGAAATCAAGTTCTGAGACAAGAGTTTTAGTAGCAATAATAATAATAATGACAACCAGCAGGGTATTTTATATGATATACATAATTGTTAGTGCTCCTGCACACAATTACTCCATAAGATTAATATAGCCTTCTTCAAACTCTTGCAATACAGCAAATCTCAGCAGTCTTAACCACTTTAAGACCGGAAGGATTTTCCCCCTTCCTGACCAGGCCCTATTTTGCGATTTGGCACTGTGTTACTTTAACGAACAATTGCGCAGTCGTGCAACGCTGTACCCAAACAAAATTCACGTCCTTTTTTTCCTACAAATAGAGCTTTCTTTTGGTGGTATTTGATCACCTGTGTGATTTTTCTTTTTTGCGCTATACACAAAAAAATGAGCAACAATTCTGAAAACTACGGGAAAAGATTTATGTCATTTTTATTGTTTTTTTTTTTTTACTAGTAATGGCGACGATCTGCAATTTTTTGCGGGATTGTGACATTGCGGCGGACAGATCAGACCCCTAACTGACAGTAATCAGTGCTAAAAATATGCAGGGAAGGGGTTAACATTGTGGGTGATTAACTGCTTGCCGACCGCCCGCCGCAGTTATACGGCGGCAGTCTGGTGCTCCCAGGCAAAGTGCCGTATATGTATGGCGCTAGCCTGGGAGGAGCTAGGGGGCGATCGCAATTGGAGCCGCCTGCCCGCTGACGAGCGGGGGCAGGAGTGTGCGCCGCCGGTGGCACGCGATTGCCCCCTAGCCTCCTGCTTGTAACCGCCGTACAGTTAATGCAGTTTGCACAGGAGTGGCTGCCTGCCGCAGTACATCTGCGGCGGGCGGTCACAAAGAGGTTAACAGGTTTTAGCTCTGAGGAGGGAGTGGGTGGCAGAGCCAATCTGCACTGTGTCTGTCTATGGAAGCACACAGTCTGGCTAGAGAGTGAGCCTGCCAGTGTGCCACACAAGATGTCAAGAGCCCCCCCACCATCAGAAGTCAAGAGTCACTCACCCTTCCTTACATCACAGGGCACCCCCTAACCTTGTGCTGCTGCCAGGAAGGAGAAGTGGGTGGATCTGGGAAGAAGTGCAGGGTCTGGAGGAGAACCAGGAGGGCTGGAGTCAGCTTCCAGAGTCTGCTAAATGCTGGGACCAGGGGAGGCAGAGGCAAGGTGGTGTTGCTGTTGCACAGAGAGGTGCAGAATCTGTAGGAGGAGTTCTGCCCTCCTCTCTGCTGCTGACTGCTGAGGAGGGGGGAGGGGTTTGGGAAAAGACAAGTATTTCTGCAGCTGCACAGAGAAGTGCTGGATCTGGCAAAGGAGTTCTCTCCTCTCTGCTGCTGACTACTGAGACAAGGTGGGGGGCAGAGACAAGGGAGTTGCCGCAGCTGCAGGAGAGGTGCGAGGGCCACATGAAATGGCCTGGGGGGCCGCATTTGGCCCGCGGGCCTTGTGTTTGACACCTGTGGTCTAGGGTTGTTAGTTTTGTACCCCAAGACTCAGTATTGAAACATGTACTTTTAAATATATTTAGAAATAATATAGGGTTTAGGATTAAAAGTACAATTTCATTCATCTTTGCAGATGACACGAAACTATGCAGTGGAATAACATCCTTACAGGATGTCTCCAACTTACAAGACAACCTCAATGTTCTGTTTAATTGGGCAACTATGTGGTCAATGAGGTTTAATGTTGATAAATGTAAAGATATGCATTTGTATGCATCGTACATGCTAGGAGGAGTACAACTGGGGGAATCAATGGTGGAGAGGGATCTGGGTGTTCTGGTAGATCATAAGCTTAATAATAGCACGCAATGCCAAGCTGCGGTTTCCAAAGCAAGCAAAATCCCTTCTTGTATTAAGAGAGTCATGGACTCCAGAGAGAGAGATATAATTTTGCCCCTATACAAATCCTTAGTAAGACCTCATCTGGAATATGCAGTTCAGTTTTGGGCACCGGTTCACAAAAAGGATATCTGGGAACTGGAAAAAGTGCGGAGAAGGGCAACCAAACTGATAAGAAGCATGGAGGAGCTCAGCTAGGAGGAAAGATTAGAGGAACTGAATTTATTCTCTCTTCAGAAGAGGAGATTAAGGGGGGATATGATCAACATGTAAAAATACATAAGTGGTTTATTTAGTGAACTTGGCATTGAGTTATTCACTTTATGGTCATCACAGAGGACAAGGGGGTACTCTTTATATCTGTAGGAAACAAGGTTTATTCTCCAAATACCGAAAGGTTTCTTCACAGTAAGAGCTGTGAAAATGTAGAAAAGGTTCCCTTAGGAGCTGGTTCTGGCCTGCTCAGTAGATTGCTTTAAAAAAAAGGCCTAGATTCTTTCCTAAATGTACATAATATAACTGGATGCTAACATTTATAGATAAAGTTGATCCACGGACTATCCGATTGCCTCTTGGGGGATCAGGAAGGAATTTTTTTCCCCAGCTGGAGCAAATTGGATCATGCTTTGCTGGTTTTTTTTTTGCCTTCCTCTGGATCAACTGTGGGTAAAGGATTGTAATTTTAAGATTGTATATTTTTTGCCTCTTATTGGTTGAACTAGATGGACTTGTGTCTTTTTTCATCCAGACTACCTATGTAACTATGTAACCTTTTCAACATGAAAAAAACTCTTGAAATAACTTTCAGAAGATGCTCACTGATCAAGTAAGGCAGGAATTGATCCCCCTCCATTTTCTTCTGTAGCCTTTCAGCAGCTGAAGGAGGAAATCTGAGGGGATTTGTTCTTCTAAATGCTGCCCCACCACCCCTCCTATCCGCCTACTGCTATGATCAGGCTCCTATGTACTTCCCTGGCCTCCCCTCTTCAAGTAGCACTGCTGGATTCCTAACCTCCCTTCTTCCACCAGCTGCTACGGGGATGCTTTTATGATGGAGAATAGGAAACGGGCCAGAAAATATGTATTTTTCCGGCCCCTTTCTTGTCTAAATGAATAGAGTAAGTGATCTGTACCAATCACTCACTCTGTTCATTTATAACTAAGGCAAAGTAAACTGTGCTTACTATGCTTTGGTTTGGGAATGAATGGGAAGCTCTGTACAGAGCTATTCCTGTCCATTCATTCTGTAATGCTGAGACTGCAGAGAAGGAGATTGAGGGCTGTATCCTCAATCTGTATTTCTGTCTCAAAGGTTAAACATCAGAGGTTTGTTTAGACCCCTGATATCTCACCAAAGCCCCCAACGGGGCTTCTAAAAAATTGTAAAAAATAATCAAATATTAAATACGAAAAATAAAAAAAATTACTGACACCAGTGGCGGAGCTACAGGGGTCGCGAAGGTCGCACTTACAACTGGGACCTGGCATTCCACCACTGTGGGGGGCCCACGGCTGGGGTCAGGGGCATCCTTTATGGTTTCTTGCGCTGGGGCCCTAAAGGTTCTAGTTACGCCTCTGCTCTAGAGGAACTCTAGGGGTCCACAAAACCCTGGTTGAGAAAGGATTTTCAAATTTTTTTGTTATTAGTATTACTGCTATGAGAAAATAGATACTAAAATCCTTTTTTTCCTTGGAAACAATACAGCTCCAAGCTCCCTTCAGTTCTGGCCAGATGTGTAGAAGGCTTGGGGCACTTGGTCACAAAAGGATAAGCCAATCCGAACTCTGATTCTTTCATTTAGCAGAAATATATGACCAACTGGCTAGCCCTTCACGGGAAACCTTGAGCAAAATTTTCTTCAGATAATGTGAACATTTTATATAAATCTTTTTATTAAAGTTTCAGCATAGAAATTTTTACAACAGGGGAATACAATTCCCAAAGGTGAACAAAGATTGCAAAGAATACTGTAACAATTAACACATGGAAACATCGTAGTAGTTAAATGAATAACAATGAGTAGAAACGTAATCATATTCAGAAAACCTGTAGTCATAGTTCTTCTTCCATGGGGACCAGATAACATACATAGTAACATCACTCCAGCTGCCACTATAAGTCGTCAAAAGCATAACATATTGATAGTATACCCCTTAGTTAGATCAAACACCTCCGAAACCCCTACGACCCAGGAAAGGACACCCCCATTGGGATCCATACTGTGTCCAAGCCTGAGACGCCAGGGCCTGGCCTGGTAGACTCGAAACACGTCAGTAGATTCGGGGCGGGTTTACGAACTATTAATCCAAGAAATCCAAGGTTGCCAGAGCTTAGTCATACGGGCAGTGGATTGATTCTTCAGGGATAGAGACCTCTCGTATGAGAAATTGGTAGAAACCATGTCAATCACTCCTTTGAGTGATGGTGTCTCTGCCTGTTTCCAAGATCTAGCTATTAGTAGTCTTGCCGCAAGTAAGCAGTGGGTAACAGTATGTCGCAGATCATAGTGTACGTGCTCGCCTCCTATGGAGAGGAGGGCCATTCCCGGTTCTGGGTTAATACGAGTGTTAGTCACTTCTGATAGTAATGAGAAGGTTTCCTGCCAAAAGGGTTGTATATGGGGACATTGCCAGAAGATGTGGAAGAGAGTACCTACTCCTCCACATGCTCGCCAGCATTTACCGTCATTATTCACGTCAAATTTACTAAGCCTGTCTGGTGTGAGATACCAACGAAGCGAAAGTTTCAGAGTTAGCTCCCACAGGTTGGAGTTACAGGTCGATGAATAAATTAATCTCAGTTCATCAGTCCATTGTTTGTCCGTGAATTCCATCCCCAAGTCCCTCTCCCATTGAACGTGGGGGAGTGACTTGGAGAAAGCCGATTTTTGTTGGAGAATATTGTAGAAAGTAGTGATGCCCCTGATCTTGGGGGGTGAGACAGAGGAAAGAAAGTTCCATGCCTGTGTCTGGATTTTTAATGGCCATCGTGAAATAGAAGACAAGAAATGACGTGTTCTAAGGTGTAGGAAGAAGTCAGTATCGGGGAGGTGATATTTAGCTTGCAAGATAGGGAAAGGGAGAGCTATACAATTGTCATAGAGATCATTGATACTGTTTATGCCTCGGGATTGCCAAGATTTGAAACAGGAATCCGGCATTAATGAATGGAGGGCCGATATAGGTATTGGAAGGTCTACAGTGTCCAGGCCTACTTCGGGTTGGGATACTAATATTTTCCAAGCGGTAGCCGAAGCCACCATAGGGGGAGGAAAGTGGGAAGGAATTTTTGCCCCTAGGGACGTAGCCAGCAGCCATGCTGGGAGGTCCGATCTGTTACAGTAAGAGGCCTCCATAGTCCGCCATAAAGTGTGAGATGAGGGATCAAACCATTCACGGAGCTGAGTCAGGACAGAGGCTAAATAGTAGTTGTAAATATCCACCATTCCAGCCCCCCCCTGAGATCTATGTTTAACGAGTCTAACATGAGCGCATCTGGGTCTCTTACCTTGCCAAATATAAGATGAGATAAGTGATTGCACTGAGCGAAAAAATGTTTTTTGGACAGGGATCGTCACGGTCCTGAAAATATAAAGTAGTTGTGGAAGGTACATCATTTTTAGCGCTGCTAGCCTCCCTAGCCATGAGAAACAATGAGCCTGCAATTGTTTAAGATCAGTCTGAAGTCGGTCACGAGCTGGGATGTAGTTATGTAGGAAGAGTGTTTTCGGGTTCGCTGTTAGTTTGATACCGAGGTATGTGATAGTGTGTTCTGCCCACGAGTAAGGGAACTGATGTTGCAACAGTGCACTGGTGGAAGCATCCACACCAACATTAAGAATGTGCGATTTGGTTTCATTGACCTTGTACAAGGATACTTCCCCGAACCATTGCAGGATCTTTTGGATTTCAGGCAGGGAACTAGTGGGATTAGCGATCATGAGGATAACATCCTCTGCAAATAGACTTATTTTATGTTGAACACCCGCTACATCAATCCCCGAAATACGAGAGTTTGATCGAATGTGTTCAGCTAAGGGTTCCATAACCATATTTAATATCAGGGGCGATAGCGGGCACCCTTGCCTAGTGCCGTTAGTTATTGTAAAAGGGGTGGAGATCGCATCCGGAGTGCGCACCATTGCCGAAGGATTCGAGTATAGGGCCATTATGGCGCCATACAGGAAGCCATGAAATCCAAATTTGCGTAGGACTGCCGATAAAAAGCCCCAGTGGACCCTGTCGAACGCCTTCTCTGCATCCAAAGATAGGAGCAGAGAAGGCGTTCCGTTGGTCCGAGCGTGGTGAATGGCATTAATAACCCTCCTGGTTGCGTCAGATGCTTGGCGACCCTTAGTAAAACCTGATTGGTCTTTGTGAATAAGTGTTGGGAGGATATGAAGTAACCTTGTAGCAATAATTTTAGCGTACAATTTTGCGTCCATATTTAGGAGTGAGATTGGCCTAAAGTTTTGTGGCTGAGTGGGTTCTTTCCCAGGTTTAGGTAAAGTCACTATCATGGCGCTAAGCATTTCCTTTGGGAAGGAGGAGGAGGTAGCAGCAGAGTTGAATATTTTAGTCAAGAGTGGCGTGAGCAGGTGAGAAAACTGTTTATAATATTCCGCCGTGTACCCGTCCGGGCCAGGGGATTTCAGGTTGGGAAGGGATGAAATCACTGCACCAATTTCCAGCTCAGTGAATGGTTGATTAAGGACCTTCAATTTGTCGGGGGGAATGGTGGGAAGATCTATAGTACCAAGAAAGGCGGCGATATCCGCCGGACAAGGTTGGTGACTACTTGGATATTGTAGAGTGTTTCATAGTACGCACTAAATGCGTTAGTGATAAGATTGGGCTTGAGTAGCTTTCCTTTAGAGTGGGGATGGTAAACGAATGGAATTCTAGCTTTTATCCTCTGTCCTTTAATCCGAAGGGCCATGGCTTTAGAAGCCTTTTGCCTAGTGGAGTAAGAAGTCGTTTTCCATTTCTTAAGGGAGTTGCTATACTTTTCTAAGAGCATGGTTCTTATTTCCTGCCTAAGTGAGAAAATTTTATTGGTGAGGTACCCTGAGGGGTTTTGCTGGTTTTGGGAGTCAAGGGAAGAGAGTTGTTTTGTCAAATCGTCTAGACGTTGCGACCTCCTTCTCCTCTCCCTGGCACCTATTTGCATAAGCACCCCCCTCAAAACTGCCTTGTGGGCATTCCACACTACCAGCGGGTCTGATCCATCTAGAAAATTATCTGATAGGTAGTTCTGCAAGTGTTGCTGCACTTCCGACAAATAGGTCGGGTTTTTTAGTAGATGATTATGTAGCCTCCAAACAAATGGAGATTGGGCATGTTGACCTAGGGTCAGCGTGGTAGTCAATGGTGAATGGTCAGACCAGGTAGCAGTGTGAAGTTCCACCGAGGACACATATTCCAACACTTTTTTGTCTGTTATACACAAATCTATACGTGAGTATGTGCCGTGACGCGGGGACAGGAACGAAAAGTCCCTCTCCGACGCATGACAGCACCTCCACACATCATACATTTCTTGAGACCAAAGATATTTTGACAGAGAAGCATTATGACGTTTAGGTTTGGCCGTTGAGTCCATGTTGCTGTCAGGAGTGAGATTAAAATCGCCACATATAAGGAGATTCCCAAAATCAAGGGCCTTAGCCTTGGCCACGACTGATCTAATGAACGAAAGTTGGTGTTGATTCGGGGCATACATGTTCACGATGGTGAAACGTTTACCCAAAATCGTGCACTGAAGTATGATGTATCTCCCCTTGGGGTCAAGGATGTCGGCATGGTGTTGAAAGTCAATGGAGTCTTTGACTGCAATAAGAACCCCCTTCCGCTTTCTCTTGCAAGATGCAAGGTACATGGATGGATAATTTTTATGGGTGCACTTCGGTGTAGCATCCTGTGCGAAATGGGTTTATTGAATACAGAGTATGTCCCCCTTTAGAGATGAGGCTGTAGCCCAGAGAGATGACCTTTTGGCAGGGTGGTTCAAACCACGCACATTCAATGAAACTATATTAATGGACATGGTAAGTGATGAGGTTGCAATATGACGTCAGTGTGAGAAAGGTTCCAGTGAGCACGCAGTGTGGAGAGGGTGATCTCCAGAGAATTGACAGTACCTGAAGGTCCAATGCTTATGTATAGGCGGCAGTCTATGTGGAAGCGAACCTTTTGCTGTCCAGGGAAGAAGCAGATATCTGTCGGGTTTCACTGAGGTACGGTATCTCTGAGTTATCTGGTGACGATAGAGAAGAACTCAGATGTAACGACTAGCAGGAACTGCCGATATGTTCAGACGAGGGTGGAAGACGTCTCAACTCTGCAATAAAACACGTAGGGAGAGAAACCAACAGAACAAGTGGAACAAATGTAAGCTTGTGTTCAAAAATGATAAACTGGTAACAGGTGAGAGTCAGCAAGTGTTATCCTGGGTCAGGCTTGCTGATATAACCGGGGGGTAAATCCACCTCAAGTGGAAACAAAGGTGCAAGGGCACAGATATCATTCAAAAGTGGGCCGGCTGGGCCATGTGTAGCTCAGTATGGGGAACTTGGTAAAATCACGGTGTGAACCTTTGCCTGGAGCTGCCATTATGATGCCCCTGGGATGGAGGCGGGGTACGATGTGGGAAATGGGGAGGATCCCTCGGTAGGTCGGGGATAATACCCCAGGAATGGAGCAGCTTCATCCCTCCTTCTATCGTGAAGATAGTGTGCGGTATCCCATTATACGTGACTAGCAGGGTAGCTGGGTGGCGCCATTTATATGTAACTTTGTGGTTCGCCAGGGCCTTGGTAAGTGTTTTAAGCTGCCTGCGTTGTTGCAGCGTGTGCTGGGATAAATCAGCGAATAACTGTATTTGCGAGTAGGGGGCTGGGAGAGTGCCCAGTGCTCGGGATGCTTGCAGGATTTGCTCCTTTGCAGGGTAAAAATGAATTCTTAAGAGAACATCTCTGGGAACTGAGGCTTCTAGAAACTTAGGTTTAGGTAGTCTATGTATCCTGTCTATAGTGAGCTCAATAGGGGTCAATGCAGGCACTAGAGAGGAGAACAGGGTGGTAGCATATTGCTGCAACTCTGCTGGAGGAACATCTTCAGGGACGCCACATATTTTAACATTATTGCGGCGAGAACGATCTTCTAGATCTGCCAGCTTGTTTTTGATCCAAATATTATCATCTTTCTGTTCAGTATATGCGTCCACAAGATCGTTAATAGTATCTGTACAGTCCTCCATTCTCTGTTCCATGTATTGCACCCTGCTCCCCACACTCTTCATTTCCAGTGCAAATCTATCCATGATAGAAGATAGGTTAGTCATCAGTGATGATTGAAAAGAAATAAGCATGCTCTTCAGGGTTGTGTCCATGACAGGTTGCCCTGTAGTAGGAAAGACTGATATGGAGGACTGCAGGGATGACAGGGAGTGAATGGAGTAAAGGCTGTTACTCACTGTGGATCCTGAGCTGCCATGATCATCCATCCGCATCCTCGTTTTGGCAGGACTCCCCGAGATCGGTGTCGCTGTGGCGGAATCCGGAGGAGAAGGAGGTGGGGGTCCATCTGCCGATGATGTGGGGTCTGCGTCAGGGAGATCTGTGTACGCCGCCGGATCATTGCGGCCTGCTGGCGCGGCGGCGCCATCTTGGATCCTTCCTGTCTGTGAGGGCGGCCTAGAGAAAAAGGCCGTGAGCTTCGTGGGGCCCCGATTGTCCTTCCTTTTTCTGTTGGACATTGTCCCAGGGCTACAGGCTGTCGGATGAGGTAAGCGGTGGCGCTTTGGTGAATGATAGATCCCCGATTTTCAACGAAATCCCGGCCGGTCCCAGAGAGCTATCGGCTCATGCAGCCATTCAGCAGTGCGCGCAAGCCACGCCCCCATAATGTTAACATTTTAACCCCCCTTTTTGTTTCGATATTTTACATTTAGTTGGCTTTTCCTTGTAGTCTTGGGCTTTGTCTTAGCTACCACCATAGACAAAAGGAACCAATGAAACGATAGTTGGCAGTTTTCTTCAATGGGATTGGTGGACAGTAAAGCCTCGTACACACGCACCGATTGTTGGCCGACCGATTGGCCGTCTTTTGTCAAGTGTTGTTGTGTTGGTTGAAATGTGCTCTAGACTGCACACTAATTTTGTCGGCCAACAACAACTAACTGCAAAAGTTATGTCATGTTCTGGTTTACTTTCCGTGTGTTTTTTCTTCTCTGAGCATGCCCAGTCTTGCTCATCTGACTTTTGTCTGCCGAAATCTGTACTGACTGACAAACAATCGCCGTTCTGGTGACGGCCAACAAAAATTTTATAGCATGCACACCAGATTTTGTTCGGCCGAAAAGTCGCAGTCGGCTGTCGGAAGCATCATACTAACAAGCCGACAATCAGCCGATCGGACGTTGGCCGAAAATTTACGGCCAACAATCGGTGCGTGTGTACGAGGCTTTAGATGTGTGTTTGAAAATGTATTGTCCTTGCTATGCTATTGCCAGTATAGGAATGCTATTAAAACCTTGTGTCCTGTTTATAAAAATGATGTTTTAACATATACACCCATGTATGCAAACACATGTACACACACATGTGGACAATGGACATTTTCTGCATTTTTCAGCCTAGTCCTCTAGGAAAAACAATAAAATTGAAATAACAAAAATTTATCAGGAAGGGTTTGGAGCAGCACAAGTCTTCTCCCTTAGGCACATATTTACTCTGTAGAATTTATTACATCGGTGTGCTGAGCAGTACAAAAATATCTCTCCAGGTAATTTAGTATTATGAGCATAACAGAATTCAAGAGAGTTTCTATACTTTATAACCATAATCTTTGCTTTGTGTGATTCATAGGGAACGGACATTTCAAATGCGATCTTCATTGTTTTAATCTCAGACCGACCATATGAAAATTGTATTAATGGTTCATAGGGTTTATTTAACAGCAATCCAATAATATATGTGTGTGACTAATTCCTTTTTTAAAAGCATTAGAATCTTGCTGGCCCTACATTATAGTTTATATTCCCTAAGATAGCCTAAGAAAATGAAGTTTTATTTACAGAGCTTTATAGCTCTTTGTGTTTCGTCCCGAGGAATAGATGAGTGTAGGCAGTAGGGGCCTGTACTACATTAGTACACCACATGTGGGTGTGTGCCATTAGATCATCTTGTGTCATGCACCATGTGTGTCTGAATCGCGTGGCCACCCAAGAAATGAAGCACATCTCCAGAAAGAGGTCAGAAGCTGGGATACAAGAGAGAACGAAGAAATATGCTGTTCATTTTCCAAAGCATATCATTTGTGACTTTATAAACTGAGAACAGTTTGTAACAAGATCAATTTAGCAGAAATCTATGGACTTCTTTCTCGGACCATTTATCAAAAACATGGACCATACACAACTATTATTTCCTGGGAGTATTGGGTAGCCATAGGAATAGGAAAGATAACTAAACAAATGATTCCAAGGATTGCTCTGTTGGATGACTTGTAAACCACCCACAGCCATAAAACCATACCATAAAAGAAATCTTCAGCAAGTTCCTAGGCTACAAAGGTTATGAAACTTGGTAATGAAAATAAAATACATTTACCTCTTATTTTACTGTTATCTTCTCATGTTTGACTCTAATTGAGTCTTACTAAAGTCATATAGGCTGTTCACTTTTGAATTTTTTGCTCTGCTGAGTTGCATTATCCAATCATTTAAAATAAATAAAAACTGGCTTTTTTTTTTGTTCATTTTTTTTCCCTTTGCCGGTGATTGGGTATTCTTTACAAAGTGAATTATCACCACATTCACTAAGCTAAGCTAATATTCCCTGACAAAGCGAACGGCCTATTTGCCTTTAGTAGATCAATCTCTTGTGTGTAAATTTAGAAGCAGAACTGGAGAGGAGACCTACAACTACTTAGAAGAACTGTAAGACACACTCCAGTTGAGGTAATACACAACTATCTCCCCTGTTTCTTCTGCTTCCCAATATTTGTGCCATGCAAATCAATAATCAGCTCTCATTGAAAACATTGTTGCATATACATAAGTATGCCAACCAAAACACAATTAAGGACTAGTTAAAATATATGAATATATTTTCAGATTTAACTCTTGGCCCAACTTGGTGGATGCACATTGGTACTCCTGGACAGACACATCTCATGTTTTACTATAACTCCTTGCCTCTTCATCATTTGGAGGTAGGCATCCCATTTGGAAGACTACTTTTCGATAGGTGGACGTAGCCTTAAGACTCCATTCACACTAAGGCGACTTGTTAGGCGACTTGTCAGCCTGACAAGTCGCGGTCCCTCGCGGTCCATTGACTGCTACAGGACCCGTTCTAATAAGAGCGACACAAGTCGCTCCGACTTAGAAAAAGGGTCCTGTACTACTTCGGGGCGACCTTGGAGCGACTTGTATTGACTTCAATTATGTGAAGTCCGTGCAAGTCGCGCTGAAGTCCCGGTGCACGGGACTTCACAAGTCGTCCCCAAAGTAGTACAGAGTCGTGCCGCGCTAGTGTGAATGCGGGCTTAATGTCACACATGTATAGTAAACAAATTATGTGGATATAGCAATGTTTATATGATATTGTTTTGATTTATTTCTGTTTATTTCACCAGTAGTATCACCATGCATTTTCCTGAATAGGTGAAACATGTTAAATACCCTGCATGATAAATGACATTATATGACTGTACACTACGCTTTTAATCTACATTTTTGTAATTAAATAACATTTTGTGACAAGTTTTTATACTAAATACTTCTCTGTGTATTTACACATCCATGCACCTGAAAAGACCCATATTTCCCCCATTTGATTTTAGTTCCATATTAACCACTTTACCACCGGAGCATTTTCCTGCTTTACGTCCAGGCTACTTTTTGCAACTTGGCACTGTGCGAATTTAACTGACAATTGCGCAGTCATGCAACGCCGTACCCAAACGAAATTGACATCCTTTTTTTCCCACAAACAGAGCTTTCTTTTGGTGGTATTTGATCACCTCTGCGCTTTTTATTTTTTGCGATATTAATAAAAAAAGAGCGACAATTTTGAAAAAATAACAATATTTTTATACTTTGACAGTTAAAAAATATCCAATATATTCAATTTTTGTCATATATTTAAGCCAAAATGTATTTAGCTACATGTCTTTGACAAAGAAAATTCTAAATGAACGTATTTTTAACCGCTTTAAGACCGAAAGATTTTACCCCATTCCTGACCAGGCCATATTTTGCGATTCGGCACTGCGTTATCTTAACAGACAATTGCACCGTCATGCGACGCTGTACCCAAAATATTTATGTCTTTTTTCCCCCCCACAAATAGAGCTTTCTTTTGGTGGTATTTGATCACCTGTGCGATTTTTACTTTTTGCGCTATAAACAAAAAAAGAGCGACAATTTTGAAAAACTGACAATATTTTTCACATTTTTTTATATGAAATTCCCCCCCCCCCCCCCAAAAAAAAATGTAAAAATTGAATTTTTTTTAACATTTTAGGCCAATTTGTTTTCTGCTACATATTTTTGGTAAAAAAAAAAAAAAAAATCGCAATAAGCATATTTTGATTGGTTTGCGCAAAAGTTATCGCAGCTACTAACTACGGGAAAGATTTATGTCATTTTTATTGTTTTTTTTTTAACTAGTAATGGCTGCGATCTGCGATTTTTTTTGCGGGACTGCGACATTGCAGCGGACAGATCGGACCCTTGACTGACATTTTTGACACTTTTGGGGGGACCAGTGACATTTCTACAGTAATCGGTGCTATAAATATGCACTGTTACTGTAATAATGTATTTCCACTTTAGTTTGGTTACATTTGTGTATACTGTACTCAATTGTAATCTTAAAGTTTCCTATTCACTTGTGTTTTATATGTCTTTTCACAAATTGGATGACACCCAGAGCTGACATCTGGAAATCCCTACTACCTAGACTAGAACTAAAGCTGTAAATTACTATCATCCTAAACACAAAATACCAGGCCTGAATCAATTGTCCCTAGTTTGATACTGAACAAACACTGACTTACTACCCTATTAATGGTCTTTCAAAAAGTCTTTAAGGTTGGCTAATTACCAAAAACAGAGAGGGAACATTAACGAGCATTCTTACCAAGTAAAATACTTATTGAAAGTCATGCTGTCTTATTTCATTAGATAGTCCCAGCTATCACCTATCTAAATGAATATTGTCCTGAATAAAGGTGGATCAATCTATTTTTATACCTTAACCACTTCAGCTCCGGAAGGTTTACCCCCCTTCATTAACCGGGCCATTTTTTGTGATACTGCACTGCGTTACTTTAACCTCCCTGGCGGTATTCCGCAGTGTGGCTGGGGTTATTATACAGTGCCAAAAGTGAGCCACACTCGGGATTATCCCACAATCACACTTACCTTCCGCTACGATCCCCCGTCATCCTCCAGCCATCCTCCCGCTGTCCTGGCTGTGTGATCTGGCCGATGCCATTGTGTGTCTTCCGGTTCCCTTCCCTGCGAGCGCTGCGATGCAGGGGGGGTGGATCCAGCGGGAGATTAAAAAATAAATAAAACAAATTACATGAAACAGTGTAATCTGTTAGTATTACAACGTTGTATCATGCCATTTTACCACAGATTTTCCCTTAGTGGCTTTTCCAGTGCCCTGCCTGTACTTTTGCGGTTCTTTGTGCCTGGAAAATTGAGAACGTCCATGGCATTCAAAAAGCATTCTTTTAGCTCAAAAGCGCTTATAGATGAACTGGAAAACAGCGAAAGTGAATCAGAATTATTTGAAGAACTGAGCGATAGTGATTCATGGGGAAATTCGTCATCCGGTACTGAAAGTGACGACAGCGACGATTCTGCGACTGAGCTCAGCGATTGCAGACTTGGTGCTCTATTAACTGGACTGGATCAGGCAGCGCCCCCAAGATTCCCATTTACTGGAGAACCTGGTATGAAAGTTTAGGTTGACCATGACAACCAATTGGCATACCTACAATTATTTCTGACCGATGTGGTTATTGAAAAAATAGTTACCGAGAAAAACTGGTACAAAGAGCAACAGCTGGCTATGCATCAGAAGTTTTCAAGATGCAGAAAGTGGAAACCAGTGACCAAAGATGAAATTTGAAAATTTCTGGGCCTAATAATTCTTCAGGGAGTGGTGGGGAAACCCCTGCATAAGTGGTATTGGACAACAAATACATTACTTGCCACTCCATTCTTTGGCACGGTCATGTCAGAGTACAGATTGTCTCTCATAACTAAATATCTCCACTTCCAAAACAATGAAGAATTTGATGAAACTACTCATCCTGCACCAAAACTAAAGAAAATTTGGGAAGTATATCAAATGATTCTACAGAATTTCCAACGGAGCTATGTGCCAGAAAGAAACATCAGCATAGATGAAAGTCTAATGGCCTACAAGGGAAGGCTCAGCTGGGTGCAATACATTGCATCAAAGAGGGCACGATTTGGCGTAAAATCCTACATGCTATGCGAATCGTCAACTGGCTACATTTAGAATTCAGTGATATACACTGGAAAAGGAACAAAATTCAATCAAAAATACAGCAATTATGGAATGGCAACATCTTCTTTTCCTTCACTAATTGAGTCATTGCTAAATCAGGGCTATTGTGTAACAACTGACAACTTTTATACATCTCCTGAACTTTATGAGGTTCTACTGCAAAATAAAACGTAATGCCTATGGAACCGTAAGGGCTAACTGGCACGACATGCCGCTAATGTTTGGCAAAAAGAAGCTCAAGACAGGAGAAATGGTTGCCTGGCAGAAAGGCAAAATGATGGCGGGGCCGAGCAGAGCAGACCAAGCAATGACATTCTACCCAGCAATGAGGAAACAGCAAAAGAAGTACTATAAGAAGATCTTCAGACATCTTCTTGAGCAATGCTTGTGGAATGCCTACATTCTGCTAAAAAAAAAAGAGTGACAAGCCTGTGATTCATTCGGACTTCATTTGGAAAGTTGGCGAACAAATCTTTCTGAATCACTAAACACCAATGGCTGGGAATAGATCTGGATGTCGTGCTATTGGTGTTTTCAACCTGGAATGCCTGACTGGTCATCACTTCATGGACTATATCCCACAAACTGGGAAAAAGTCAGCACCTACAAGGATTTGCGTGGTTTGCTGCTCAAAGAGAGATAACAGTGGAAGGAAAAAAGAAAGGAAACTAGATTCTATTGTACCGATTGTGAGGTTGGACTTTTTGCAGTCCCATGTTTCAAAATCTTTCATACCCAAGATTAAACCATTATTACCGTGACTAGTAATATCGCATCCTTGGTTGGTACACATTTCAGTTTTTTTGGTTTGATTATATTATTGAATAAAATGTATTATTATTATAATTTATGATTTTGTATTTCAAACTTTATCATACCCGGGATGTCTATTAGACCCTTGTTTGGACAGATTTAAGTGAGTTATTCCTAAGAATTACATGCCTAAAATATAAAACAACAGATTTCCATGCAAAACAATGTACCGCTTTGAGATCAAAAATTCGGACATAATCAGACCGCCAGGGAGGTTAACTGACAGTTGCGCAGTTGTGCGATGCTGTACCCCAATAAAATGTATCTCCTTTTTTTTCCTACAAATAGAGTTTTTTTGGTGGTATTTGATCATCTCTGCGGATTTTATTTTTTTGCTCTATAAAAAAAAAAAACATTATTTTTTACTTTCTGTTATAAAACACATCCAATAAAAAATGTAAAAAATCGAATTTCTTCATCAATTTAGGCCAATATGTATTCTGCTACATGTTTTTGGTTAAAAAAAATCCCAATAAGCGTATATTGATTAGTTTGCGCAAAAATGTATGGGCCTGCAAACTATGAAATAGGTTTATTAAATTTTTATTGCACGTCCCTGGCTTGTACACAAATATTGCAAGGAATGAAGACAGGGTGGCGTATGTAAAACCTAAGACCAGGAAGAGCCCAGTCCGAAGCAACGTTCAACAGTGTTGATGTTCATACCATGAGTAAATCAGCTGCCATATTATCAGGAGGAGATTTAGCAGTGCATTTATTATTATTAATGTAAACATTTTTTTCACCCAATGACTTTCCAACCAATAACTTTTCTTTTCCAGACAGAAAACATAATAAAATTTCAGTTTAATTGCATATTTCTCTACTCTGTGATTGCCATCTGTAATCAGAGGTCATCATTATGCATGTTCTGTTGTACGGTATATTAGAATACTGTAAGTGTTTTCTGCAGTAAATGTTCATTATATCAAAAGAACTTGTGACATGAATTGGACTTGTTTGGAATGTGTTCTAACAGATTTAGCAGGTTAGGTAAAGGAAATGCAACAGTTTTGTACCAGCAAGAAATCAATTGATTTTCAGAATTAAAGAAGAAGGTGCCATGGGAAGCCTCCTAGTATCTCCTAGCTAGGAGGATGGACGAAGGGATGCCAAAATCCATAAACAGTTAAGTCAGTTGAATTGATATTTATGTATTTGATATCCTTCCACTCTGTCTCCTGTACTATTGGTTGGTGCCTATCACATAATATTCTTAAAGATTTGTTCCGTATTACTAAGCACTATTCAATCAGGAAAAGTGATTTTGTTAAAAGGAATTTCTGACATAGATTTTCATTTTCCTATATCTGGTCCATAAGTGTAGATCAAATACTTGTTGATCTTTCCAGAAATCTGGTGAACTGTTAACCTTCTGTGGTCTTTATCTCTGCCAATTACTATCAGGCTGGCCATACACAGTTCGAACCTCGGTTGATTCAGCAGTAACTGTGTGTGGGCAGGCTAAATGTAGCAAGTTGATCTATCGATCAACTTGGGTACAACCAGCATGCTGGGTCTTACCTGTGATTATCGCTAGTGGCTTCTAAAGCTGCTAGCAATAGTTACTATCTTCTCCACCGGGATAATACAATGGCCCGACAGGAGGAATTCCCTGATGGAGGAATTAAGTGAATTTTTACCCACGGATTACAGGAAAGAAATTCGCTCCATGTATGACTGGCCTAACATAGTGCTTGCAACCCAAGTAAAGTGAGCCTGAGGACTATCAGAATTGTATTTTTTACAAAAGGTGCAAAATCTTAAAATTAATAAAAAGCTATTTTAAAATTTCAGTCTACACACCCCTGTCCTTGCGAAAATTGTATCTGCTTGCTTGTTGTCATTGCTTGTACACATCGGAAAGTACATAACAAACACCCTGATTCAGTATAGGTGTAAATGTAGATATTTGTGTTAATTCTTATTTAAGATATATAAATAGGAAATGTGTTTGAAAAGCAATGTAAAAAAGGTGATCCTGCCAGCTGGTATTAACTGTAAAGCTAGAGATATAGATCCTAGTGTTGTGATGTTCTATCAGTGAGAAAGACAAGCCAGATGGACCTATACAGTTAGCAGGAAGATCGTCTGAAAAATAAATAATATTCCAAAATTCAAAGAACATGTAATAACAGCATTTACATATTCTGTTGTAGCAAAAATATTTTTCCTTACTATTTAAAAAAAATTAAATGGTATTTTCATTTTCGAAAAGGGTTTAAATAAGATTCACAAATGTTATTGTTTATTTATGGCATGTGATTTTTGCTCTTTTCATTTAAACTGGAAATCCTTATGACTGCTATCATCTACATCACATCTGTGATTCTCATCATTACCTGGAGATAATTCAGTATATGGAGATATATTTCATACATCGTGCTTAGAATATAGACTATTACTGTATGACATTGACATCTACCATTGTGCTTAGAATATAAGCTATTACTAGATGATATATTGACCTCTGATTATGTTCCAACTGCAAATGAGAAAAATTGTTTTAACAACAGCAGTACTGAAATAGCAATAATAGAAATAATAAAAATAATAATATGATTGATAATAATAACATTATTCGTGATAATTATAAAAATACCAGTGTAGTAAATGAAGAGTATGATAGGCTGAAACACATGGATGGATAAAGGTTTGACAACTGGACACAGGCTAAATCTACCAATAACATAAGAGTCAGTAAAAACATCAGGATGGCGAAACACGTTGGGGCAGGGCTGGAAGTGACATCATCCCACACAGAAAAGTGATAAACTGTACACCCAGGGAGGAGCAGAAAGGGATCTCTGGAGAAGTGGCTGGTCCTGGTGGGAAGTGGATGGTGTTAACCCGTGTTTACCAAGCACTTTGTGACTTACCTGTAGCAGGTGGTCATATAAAGTTGGTGGTGGAGGATCTCTGGAGCACTGCGTTAAAGGCATAGAGCCTGTATCTGTTTGAGATACCTGCACAAGAACACTTTTGTGGAATTTTAATGTATGGACACTGTCATAAAGGCATAGAGCCTGAATCTGTTTGAGATACTTGCACAAGAGCACGTTTGTGAAATTTTCATGCGTGGGAACTTTGTTTATGCATGGACACTTTTAACACTGGGTGATTTGAATGATATATTTGTTTTATTTATGGTTCATTGTATATAATGTTGGTTATTAGGAGTTGTAGAATATAGATAGCATAGACTAGTAGCATTTAGTAGAGTTTATCTGCATATGCATCAAGTATTTATACTGCATTTGAATACAGCTGCTCTGGTGCCTTTGGTTGTAGGTCCAAGCGCTGGTGTGCATTAGTAAAGAGTCTGTAAAAGAACTGGTGATTTCTAATCAAACATTTCTTCCTCCAATAAATATTATTTGTACAAATAACCTTTGGTAGAGAAGTAATTTTCTGTTGTATGAGCAGTGTTTTCTAATAATGACCAAACAATTGTACAATAATTCAATACAATTGTGCATTTCCTGTCTTCAGAAGTATCATGCTTTTATGATCTGACTTTGCAAGGATATTTTGAGAGAGACAATAATTACAAAAGAAAGCCACCTCCACCCCCTGTTCTTCACTGTCCTCATCTTTAGAGTTTCTCTTCAGAGACTCAAACTTTATTTTGTTAAAAGTCTGTTTTATTGGTTAAAGAGAAGGAAATTTTCTCTATTATTACTACTGCTGTTGCTGCTTACCCATTAAAGAAGTAACAATACCTCCCATCAACACTTAGCCAAAAAAGTTCTATACATTTAAAAAAGGGCTACAATTCTATTTTTTTTTTGGGGGGGGGGGGGGGGGCAAAAATTTACTTACCCATACTCATACCTGAGGACTATAGCTCTGTTCTTTTTAAAAAGATGGCTGCTTTTGTGTCGTTTCTCCACATTTGCCGTTTGGCACTGCCTTTAAATAGGTGCCATTGGAGAAATTCTATCTAATTAACCTTTGGAATACACTTCTCATTTTCTATTTTAGAAAGATAACTCTCTGCAGCTCATGTCTCACTTTTAGGCACGTAAGGATGGGGGCCAGGCTTTTTTTTTTTTTATGTGACATGCTGATTTCACTAAAGTGAACCTCTTCTTATGCATGTCTTCATACAAAAGTTGAGTTTGAATTGCCCAGGTTTAGAACTAAATTTCTTTAAAGTGGAACTTTATCCGTAACAACTTGATATAAAATAATGTTCTGTAGCAAGGAACATACATCCCACATTACTAATTATGCTACTAAAATTAAATTAGTATGCATATACAAAAGCCTGTGATATTGATGAAACGTAACTTAGGCAAAAATAAACTAGAACCAGACGAGAATGCACTTCCCTACGCACCAAAAGGCCACTTAACTCAAATGTAACCTTTATTGTGAATCATAAAAGGAATGTAATTGATCATAACAGGTATACCTATAGGATGAGGTCAATACCATTATATATGAATTAATGTTCAATCTCTATGTGGTAATATTAACATCTACCAAATTTTTAAATGGTGAAACTTCTCCTCCTACATTCTACAGTATCTCACAAAAGTGAGTACACCCCTCACATTTTTGTAAATATTTTATTATATTTTTTTATGTGACAACACTGAAGAAATGACACTTTGCAACAATGTAAAGTAGTGATTAAAAACAAAAAGGGGTCGGGACTTTAAATGAAACTGCAGGTGCAATCAGGGGAAATAGGTAAAATAGATGAATAATATCATAGGTATGGTTGGTGTGTCCATGTGTAAGGTCATGGCACAAAAGTTATTATTGAAGAATATTACATTCAATTGATAAGAAAACAGTATATACAAATAATAAAGTATAAAATATTACATTTAATTCATGGGTAAATGAAATATACAATGAAGTAATATTAGATACAAGTTACAATTCCTTACATGTAATACATAAATACATGCACATGGTACATAACATAATACGATTGCACATATATTAGTCGATATAGACCTGGGTGTCTACCTGGGGAAGTAGCAGCATAAAAACTCAATAGATAATGAAAGTATAGTAAAATAAATGTATAATAAAATAGCATGGCATCTATAGTAGCTCTACGCGTTTCGTGAATATATTCACTCGTCAGGAGCAGATGCGATGCGTACAATTGTACATATCTGAAAATGTAATAAACAGATTGGGTAATTGGTTAAATGGGCTAAAGAGGACGAAAAAAAGGGGGGGAGGGGGAGAAAAAAAAGAGAAAAGGCGGGGGGGGGGGGAAGGGAAGGAAGGCAAGGGACTGACCCCCAATAATACTCACAGGCTCACAGGACTACTGAGGCTGATTTGGGTAAAAAATATATAGAAACATGAAGGAATGAATGGTACATGGAGATCGTCTTTTCCGGGAGCTGTGGTATTGGGGTACGTGGAAGTCACTCCATAATGGTGACACATGATAGATAGTAAAATGAAAGGTGAACCCTGTAATGAAGATACAAAATGGGAGTGAAAGAGTATGGATGAATAGAATGATGAAGGGATGGGTAGATAAATATGACATATATAGTCAATAAGAAAGAGTAAAGACAAGTGGGTGTGAAAGTGAATCCCAAGTAAAAAAACGTGAAAACAACCAAAAGAGTGTTGCATACCCCAGTATAAAATAGTGGACCAATAATAAAAGTGAAGGAAGAGAAGAAAGATATAGATGTGAGAACGAGTGATAATAAATAATAATACCTTGTGTAACAATGTATAGATCATATAAAAGATATAGCAAGATTCCCACAGAAGGATCAAGAGGTATTGATTCCAAAGAAGTGATGCCATCATTAGAGAGCACAATCCAAGGGACCCCCCAACGTCACGCCAGCGTCACACCTAGAGTGGGGAGACTAAGGAGGCAGCCATGCCATACGGCGGTTGGCGCCAAAAGACTCCCCTGTATAGACGCAGATGGATAAATACTCTCCCGGCGTGCAGCGTCACGCGTCACGGGTGTAGGGCGTGGCGTCGATGCACCAAGGGTCTCCGCCCAACTCCCCGAAACCGAAGGGTGTAGGGAGAAGGGAAAAGTCACGGAAGTGCATCGCAGCTCCCGGAAGTGGAGAAAACCCCCAGGCACCAATTGGTATAAACATGGTATAACAAGGGACAAATAACTAAACCACGAGTAGATATCTCCATGAGGATATTGTGGGGGGGGGGGGGAAGAGGGGGGAAGGGGAGATGCAATAGATGGATAGGAAGGAGGGAGAAACAGAATGAAGAAAAGTATGGAAAAAATATTAGAAGAGAACCCATTAAGTATTAGGGTAAAAAACAAGTGGGGTCAAAAGAGACAAATATCCGCAGTTTCCATCCCTAAATCAGTATTTGAAGAGAGGGGGGAAGATTGCACCTGCAGTTTCATTTAAAGTCCAGACCCCCTTTTTGTTTTTAATCAATTGATAGGGATGGAGGTATTATGACCCTACCATGTCATGTCCTCATTTAAAGTCCCAAATTCTTCCCCCCTCTCTTCAAATGTAAAGTAGTGAGTGTACAGCTTGTATAACGGTGTAAATTTGCTGTCCACTCAAAATAACTCAACACACAGACATTAATGTCTAAACCGCTGGCAACAAAAGTGAGTACACCCCTAAGTCAAAATGTCCAAATTGGGCCCAAAGTGTCAATACTTTGTGTGGCCACCATTATTTTCCAGCACTGCCTTTACCCTCTTGGGCATGAAGTTCACCAGAGCTTTACAGGATGCCACTGGAGTCCCCTTCCTCTCCTCCATGACGACATCATGGAGCTGGTGGATGTTAGAGACCTTGCGCTCCTTCACCTTCCGTTTGAAGATGCCCCACAGATGCTCAATAGGGTTTAGGTCTGGAGACATGCTTAGCCAGTCCATCACCTTTACCCTCAGCTTCTTTAGCAAAGCAGTGGTCATCTTGGAGGTGTGTTTGGGGCCGTTATCATATTGGAATATTGCCCTGCCGCCCAGTCTCTGAAGGGAGGGGATCATTCTCTACTTCAGTAAACCACAGTAAATGTTGGCAATCATGGTTCCCTCAATGAACTGTAGCTCCTCGGTGCCGGCAAGCACTCATGTTGCCCCAGATCATGACCCGCCCACCACCATGCTTGACTGTAGGCAAAACACACTTTTCTTTGTACTCCTCATCTGGTTGCCGCCACACACGCTTGACACCATCTGAACCAAATAAGTTTATCTTGGTCTCATCAGACCACAGAACATGGTTCCAGTAATCCATGTCCTTAGTCTGCTTGTCTTCAGCAAACTGTTTGCGGGCTTTCGTGTGCATCATTGAGGCTTCCTTCTGGGATGATAGCCATGCAAACCAATTTTATACAGTGTGCGGCATATGGTCTGAGCACTGACAGGCTGACCCCTACCCCTACAACCTCTGCAGCAATGCTGGCAGCACTCATACATTTATTTCCCAAAGACAACCTCTGGATATGACGCTGAGCACGTGCACCCAGCTTCTTTGGTCGACCATAACAAGGCCTGTTCTGAGTGAAACCTGTCCTGTTAAACCGCTGTATGGTCTTAGCCACTGTGCTGCAGCTCAGTTTCAGGGTCTTGGCAATCTTCTTATAGCCTAGGCTATCTTCATGTAGAGCAACAATTCTTTTTTTTTTCAGATCCTCAGAGAGTTTTTTGCCATGCCGTGCCATGTTGAACTTCCAGTGACCAGTATGAAAGAGTGAGAGTGATAACACCAAATTTAACACACCTGCTCCCCATTCACACCTGAGACCTTGTAACACTAATGAGTCAAATGACACCGGGGAGGGAAAATGGCTAATTGGGCCCAATTTGGACATTTTGACTTAGGGGTGTACTCACTTTTGTTGTCAGTGGTTTAGACATTAATGGCTGTGTGTTGAGTTATTTTGAGGGGAGAGCAAATTTACACTCTTATACAAGCTATACACTATATTTACAAATATGTGAGGGGTGTCCTCACTTTTGTGAGATACTGTACGTAAAGGCTCCAGGCTATTAGGAGGATATATAAAATCAAAGGTCTACTTACCAACACTAAATGTGATAAAGAGATGGGGGTA
The DNA here is from genome assembly GCF_965119305.1 of Pelophylax lessonae. Classification (NCBI taxonomy): domain Eukaryota; kingdom Metazoa; phylum Chordata; class Amphibia; order Anura; family Ranidae; genus Pelophylax; species Pelophylax lessonae. Next base: position 68,581,693 of record NC_138771.1, on the reverse strand, counting down.
TATCTGTCTCTCCTTCCATCTATTGGCCACATATAAAAATGAGATTAACAGAAAAAGAGAAAGTATACTAGTAAATACAGTCTTACTGAAGATGTGGGCTGTCTGTCTTCCACCCTTTGAAATTACAGTATTTATCACACATCAGCTGATCTGTATCTTACTGTTTGCATACCTTTTTTTACCTTTTGCTGCTGTAGGTCTGGTGGCATCTGTGGTCCCACAAGCTTGTGCTCTGCTCTTGCTGCACTGACTTAGAAGCTATGAGTGTCGCCTGCTTCACCTGATGGTTAATATACCTTTCTTCCTGCTACTTCCTGTCAAGTCTCCCATGTATCTCCCTATTTAAATCCCACTCAGACCAGTTTCTGATTGCTTGAGCAACACTTGTTCCTGAGCCCCATCCGTGCAATCATTCCTAACCTGACTTCTCGTGAACTGATCTCTTGTGTACCGACTCGGCTAGTTCCCCTGATTATGTTTGTCTGCTTCCCGCCCTGACCTTTATCCGGCTCTCCTTTTGCTCCATCCATCCATCCATCCGTGCTTGCACTGTGTCTTTGAGTACTCTCCTCACGAGGAGGGAGAACCTGGGGGTCGTGACCTGTAGTCCAAACTCCCGTGAGGGGGTCCCTGTTAGAACACTGGCTGGCCCTTTGATTCCATACCCCGGGGGATCCCGTGTCACCTGCTCGCCTGTGGGCTCACACCACTAGTACCGTGACAGTTTGCTCAAGCCATAAACTCCTCTGAGTCAGTCACCGGCCGAAGACCAAATGCAACACCTAGCTCAGAGTCTTAACTCCAAGCAGGCAAATCAAAAGCGAAAAATGCTGTTTCTACAGAATCTTACCTCCCACCTGGATCATCTGCAAGCCGCTGTAACCTCGACTTCAGTCTCTGTTTCTGCCTTATTAGCTCCCATTTTACCTGCAACACCTGGCAATCCCTGCCTGTGTCTTCCACCACCACCTGATTTTTCCAGTAACCCTAAGGCTTGTCGTGGCTTCATTAATCAGTGTTCCATCCACTTTTAAGTTCCCAGCCACCATTTTCCAGCAGATCGCACCAAAGTTGCATATATCATCTCCCTCCTTTTTGGTGATGCCCTAGCTGGGGCCTCCTCACTCTGGGAACGACAAGATCCTATCACCTCCAACATCCAGCAAGGCCTATCTGAGCATGTAAAGGATGAACCCACTGGATGCACCATTCCTACCATGCTTGATTATTTGATCGCATTGAGCATTCAAATAGACATATGCTTCCGGGAACAGGCCCTGGAAAGATCCAGATCCAGTCGTCCTCCTTCTCGCTGTCCAGCACAGGTTTCCCCAAAACTTATAGAACTTATAGAACTTATAGAACCCTCTCTGTCTCCAACCTCTTAAACCTTGGAAGAAACTATGCAGCTTGGGTGAACTCGCCCCACTCTAGAGGAACGCACCCGTTGCATTGGTTTAGGCTCGTGCCTTTAATGTGGTGTCAAAGGACATCTTTTGAACTCCTGTCCAGCTCATCCGGAAAACTCCAGGGCCTAGGTCACTCTGAGGGCTCAATCCCTTAATTCTGTCAGCTTCCCTTGTTTCACCCTACCTGTGTCTATCCGTTGGGCTCGCAATACTTGTCAGCTCTCTGCATATGTGGACTCTGGAGCAGCCGGGAAATTCATTGAGCCATCATTGGCCTCCGAGTTTGGCATTCCCTTTGTTGCCCTGACTATGCCCCTCTCCGTGACCGAAGTTAATGTCTCCTTCTTGCCGATTGGCCCTATCCGGATTCAAACCTATCCTATTGCATTACACATTGGGTTTTTGCAAGTTTTGAAACGTCTTCCATAATTCTGCCTAAATCCTCAAGTCCCATCATTCTTGGCCTCCCATGGTTGCAGAAACATTCACCGCATCTAGATTGTAACTCTGGACAAGTATTGGCTTGGGGGCCTCAGTGTCATGAAATGCATTTCCAAGGTACTACCACCTCTTTCTGTCTCTCCGGCTGAAACCTCCACAGCTCCCATTTTGCCTTCGCAATATCAGTCCTTCCATGGTGTTTTTTGCAAAAAGTCTGCTGATCGCCTCCCTCCTCACAGAGACTGTGACTGCTACATTGATCTGCTACCAGGAACCTCTATTACCCATGGCCAAATCTACCCTCTCTCTATCCTAGAAACACAAGCCATGTCTAAATACATTCAGGAAAACCTGCAAAAGGGTTTCATCAGGAAATCCAACTCACCTGTCGGAGCCGGGATTTTTTTTGTAGAAAAAAAAAAGATGGTTCACTCTGTCCATGCATCGATTACAGGGGCCTTAACGCCATCACCGTGAGGAACCGATTCCTTCTCCCTTTAATTTCGTAACTCTTTGACAGACTGTGGGGTTCTCATATTTTCTCTAAATTGGATCTTAAAGGGGCCTACAATTTAATAAGAATCTGTTAATGAGACGAGTGGAAGACCGCCTTTAACACCAGGGATGGACATTATGAATATATTGTGATACCCTTTGGCCTATGTAATGCCCCAGCTGTCTTCCAAAACTTTGTTAATGAGATCTTCCGTGACCTTTTATATGTCTGTGTTATTGTATATCTGGATGATATTCTTTTTTTCTCTCTAGACTTGCACACCCATCGTCTCCATGTGAAAGCTGTGCTGCAGCGACTGTGGGACAATTGTCTCTATGCTAAGTTGGAGACGTGCCTATTTGAACAAACACAAGTTCCATTCCTGGGCTACATAATCACATATCAGGGCCTCCTCGTGGATCCAGCCAAACTTCGGACCATGTCTGAGTGGCCTCTTCCCTCTGGTCTTAAAGCCACCCAACGCTTTTTGGGCTTCACCAATTATTATCGCCAATTCATTTGTAACTATTTCACTGTGGTGGCTCCTATTACATCTCTTACCAGTAAGGGTGTCAATGCCAGGTCCTGGACCTCTGAAGCCATTGATGCTTTCCACAAACTCAAGGCAGCCTTCCTCTCCGCCCCAATTCTCCTACGTCCGGACATTACGAAACCCTTTTCTATGGAGGTTGATGCCTCTTCAGTAGGAGTCGGTGCTGTCCTACTGCAAGTTCAGAAGGGCAAGTCTCATCCTAGCGCATTCTTTTCCAAGAAGTTTTCGGATACAGAAAAGAACTATATCATTGGGGACCATGAGCTACTGGCTATTAAACTAGCTTTTCAAGAATGGCGACATCTACTAGTAAATTGCCTCCAGCATTGTTTCTGTTTCTTCTTGCTTGAGGCTGCCACTTTGCTGAAGCCCAGAGCCCCTGAGGAGCAGTAAATCTTTAGGCTGTCAGCAGATCGGTTTCTAGTGGCTCTCATTTTAGGATCAGTGCTGAGAAGAGAGAACAACTAAGGCTATTCCGAACAGGGTGAGACCATGCATTACTGAATTTTAAACAGCATATTATTTTAAATGTTTTACATACTGTAGCAATACCTGCAAAAGCCAGTCTGAATTGATCTGTCAGGACTTATTTTACTTACTAACGTTCCACTAAATGAAATGGCAGGTAGAAATGTAACAGGGTTGACCCTGTTGATTGACCTACATCATAAACGTCATAATGTCATTCAGTCTCATTGAGCCTTAAAGTAAACCTAAACTGAAAAAGTAAAGATTTTGTCTTTAATATCGAAACTTTACAAATGTTAAATTGTGTACCCTGAAAAATGTACATTTTGCCTTGAACACCTGAAACTAGCAGTTCAGTTTCTGACATATGACTGTGCCTAGTTACACCAATTCTGTAGCCTCAAAGCGGAATAGTTGCAGTGTCTTATACACTTATACACTTATACTTATACTTATAAGTCTTATACACTTTGGAGTGAGATTTGGTGCTTCTGTGCTGCACACTGTTCTTGCTAGAGATGGAACAGTGCCTGGGGATCTGTAATACAAGCATCACCCTGCTTTATTTATTCAGTGAATCTGCGCTTCCGTAAGCTCTCCTGCAACTTCATTATTATTGCCACACCTATCTTCACAAAGAAACAAAGCCCTGCTCCTGTACCCAGATGACCACCTCAACACAGGCATACAGTGGGGGAATCCCTAAAGGGTGCCATCAGACCACTGCATCATAATTGTCAGTGCTTGCACTCTATTCATGTCTGTCTGAGGCACATACATTAATCTATTAGGGACCAGCACTGAGGTTGGAGTGTGGACTGTCCTTCCCCAGTGTGCTTCTTCCCCAGCCACTGCGCCCATCACACTGACTGGTGCATGGATGATACGTTTTTGTAAGGTGGTGTTTGGAGGCTGATGGGGAACTAATGAGGGTACCTCCCCATGTTAAGCACAAGTGATGTAGTATAGTTTAGGGAGGGAGGGAACCAACTAGGCTGCATACTAGGATAATGGTCTGATATGAATTTTGGGGGGACCCCAAGTCTTTTTTTTTCTTTTTTGCTTGGGATTCCCCTTTAAATTCTATACCTAAGACAGCAGAAGGGGGCAGGTGATAGGAAGCTGGAACAGTAAACTTGAGCATGGAAACACAGGAGTCCTTGGAATGGCAGTATAGAGTCAGATCACAAGCTATGTTCAGCAGTAGCCAGGCAAACAAGTACAGGATCAAATTCAAGTCCATGAACAAGCAGGAGTCAGCAACATGCTTGTGTGCAGCAAACATAACAGGCAAGGGTGATCCAAGAGAAATGTCAGGCATAGCCGGGTCAGGATCAAGATAAACAGACTTTTAGGAACTTGGGATACAGGACTTAGAGCTGAGGAAAATTTAGCCCTGAGGCTAGGCAGGGTTTAAATAGGCTGCTGGGTGCCAGGATCTGTGGGCACACCTAGCTGCATAGCCTAGTTAGACTTCTATGCTCACGGCCCTGCACATGTGCATGAAAATGAACACTCGCCACACAGGAATTAGCACTTGTTGCATGAGATCCCTGATATCTTTCTTTTTTTTTGTGCAGACCCCTGTAAATCTATACCGTATCTAAATGGCCTGGTATGAATTTTGTGGAAGACCCCACGCCTTATTTTTACACTATCCCTGCCCCTTTGTATACATTCACCTGTTGGTGGGGAATCCCTGGCTGACAGCTGAATTTGCTAGGCAGTAATGAGTCAATGGTTGTTAGGAGGCCGTTGTGTCAGCTCTCTAACAACTAGGAGCTTAAGCAGGAAGTTATCACATTTAGCAGCAGTAGTAATTCTACGGCCAAATGTTTAACTTCCCGCTGCAGCTGGAGGTTTGCTTGGCTGAACGCCCATTCATTAGGCAGTTCACACAGCAATCTCTATACACATTCTCCACAGTTCAGAGGTCTTCCGATAGTGATAGACTATTTTCTGTGTTGGTCAAATGTTCTTTAACCACTTTAATACAGGGCACTTCCCTCCCTTCCCGCCCAGGCTAATTTTCAGCTATTAGCGCTGTTGCATTTTGAATGACAATTGCGCGGTCATGCAACACTGTACCTACACCAAATTTATGTCATTTTCCCCCCACAAATAGAGCTTGCTTTTGGTGGTATTTGATCACCTGTGGGTCTTTTCCTTTTTGCTAAACAAATAAAAAAAGACCGAAAAGTTTGAAAAAAAAAAAAGTTTTTTTGTTTATGTTATACAATTTTGTAAATAAATAAGTTTTTTCCTGCACTGGTGAGCACTGATGAGACTGCACTGACAGGCACTGATGAGGAGGCACTGATGAGGAGGCACTGATGGGGTGGCACTGATGGGGTGGCACTGATAGGCGGCACTGATAGGCGGCACTGATATGCGGCACTGATAGGCACTGATATGTGGCACTGATAGGTAGCACAGATATGCAGCATTGGTGGGCACTGATAGGCGGCACTGCTGGGCACTGATAGGCGGCATTGATGGACACTGATAGGTGGCACTGATGGGCACTGATAGGTGGCACTGACGGGCACTAATGGGCACTGATAGGCAGCACTGGTGGGCACTGATGGGCACTGATGGAGCGGCACTGATCAGCACTGACGGGCAGCACTGATGGGCACTAATGGGCACTGATAGGCAGCACTGGTGGGCAATAATGTGCACTGGTGGGCGACACTAAAGGATGGCAATGATGGGCACTTGTGGGCAGCACTGATAAGGAGGACACTGGCGGGCAGCACTGATGGGGAGGGCAATGGGGGGCTCCCTGAGCCCTGATTGCCATCCCTGGTGGCCATAGTGGGCATCCCTGGGGTCATGGTGGGCATCCCTGGGGTCATAGTGGGCATCCCTGGTGGATCTAGTGGCATCCCCCCCCCCGAGGGTCTGCACTGGTAATCAATGATCTGATTACCAGTGCCGACCCCCCCCCCCTGTCAGGGGAGCCGCCGATCGGCGCTCCTTTACTCGTGCCTGTCAGGCACGAACTAAGGAAAGCCGATCAACGTCTGTTCCTGTTTTGCTATGTGACCAGCCGTGATTGGACACGGCTGATCACATGGTAAAGAGCCTCCGTCAGAGGCTCTTTACCGAGATCGGAGATGCAGGGTGTCAGACTGACACCTCGCATCACCGATCGGCGCTCTGCGTGCCCCCGAGGGGCGCCCAGAGCTGTGTTATCCTGCTGCCGTCATATGACGTCCGGTCAGGATAACACAACCACATTCCCGCCGTCATTTTGTTATAGGGCGGGCAGGAAGTGGTTAAACTGATATTAACCACTTATGGACCGCCCCATGTAGATATACTGCAGCAGGGCGGCCCTCCTGCATGAAATCACATACCTGTACGTGATTTTGTGCACAGGGTCTGGGGCACGCGCAGGCATTGCCAGTGACCCAGTCACAGCGGGAGCCAATCAGTGGGTCCAGCAGACACGATGTCTGTCGGGTCCTGCCGAACGCTCAAAGTAAAGGCAGAACGGTGGTCTGCCTATGTAAACAAGACAGACCGTCATTCTGTCACAGAGACAGATAAAGATCTTGTGTTTCTGCTAAGCATAAACATGGATCTCTGTCTTCCTCCAGTTAAGCCAACCCCCACACAGTTAGTAAGCACCCCTAGGAGCACACTTAATCCTTTGATAGCCCCTAATGTTAACCCCTTTACCAGCTGGTGTCATTAGTACAGTGACAGTGCATTTTTTCTAGCACTGATAGCTGTATTTTTGTCACTGATCCCTAAAAAAGTGTCAAAAGTGTCAGTAAGGCCCCTTTCATACTTATGCAACGCGATTTTGCCGCAATTTTGTGGCGCGATTTTGACGCGACTTTGCTGCGATTTTGACTCGATTTTGAAAGCAATGGCTATGGCTCAAAACGCAATCAAATCGTGGCAAAGTAGTGTAGGAACTACTTTGAAGTCTGTACGACTTCAAAACGCACTTATATGAATGGGGCTCATTGAAAATAATGGAAAACTACTTGTCATGCGATTTTGCGGTCCAAAATCGCGGGACAAGTCGCACTAGTGTGAAAGGGGCCTTAATTGTCCAATTTGTCCATCGCAATGTCGCAGTCCTGCTAAAAATCGCTGATCGCCGCCATTACTAGTAAAAAAAATAAATAAATAAAAAAAACCATTAAAGTATCCCATAGTTTGTAGACGCTATAACTTTTGCGCAAACCAATCAATATACACTTATTGGGTTTTTTGTTTACCAAAAATATGTAGCAGATTCTTTGGTTATGCAAACTGATTGTTGCATCATCTGTCCGGGTGGCTAGTTTTAGATGATCTTGGAGGTGAAGATGCTGGATGTGGAGGTCCTGGGCTGGTGTGGTTACACGTGGTCATTGGTTATTAGGCCGGTTGGATGTACTGCCAAATTCTCTGAAATGCCTTTGGAGACAGCTTATGGTAGAGAAATAAAAATTCAATTCACGGGCAACAGCTCTGTGAACAATATTTGAGAGAAATCGGCCTTTTGTGTCCATAGAAAAAGTCTTAGATCTTTGAGATCAACTCATGAAAACTGGGGGCAAAAACAAAAGTGTTGCATTTATAATTTTGTTCCATTTTATTACAATCATAGCAGGCAATATTTTTGACTCTTTCACGAATGCTGAGACATTGGCAAAGTGATATTTTTATACATAGATCCAATAGTGTACAAGTTCTGTTTTGGGAAAATAATAGAATGAAAAAGCAAAATATTTAATATGTTATCTATAATAATTTAAATAACAACAATACATTGCAATTTATGCTTCTCTAGTGACCATTTTAATGTAGAAGCAGTAATTATTCAGTACCATAAATTATAGGAGGTTTTTTATGTACTCTGCACCTATAGGATTTAATTGATAGATACACGAGCATGAACTAAGAAAGTACTTTGTAAGAGTTCACTGTGGTTTTCTATCCTCACTTGACTGACCTCTTTATCCCCAACTTACCCAAGCAGGAAGGAAGACTGCTATTTCTAGTCTGGTTTGCAGCTCCCTGCAGCTGAACACAGTCCTGCCAAATGGAACACTATAGGAAACTAGTAAGGCTTATCTCACCTCAAACTGAAAGGGTAATAGCACTTGTAAATAATTCTATGGGCCAATTTTAAATTTTGCCAAAACTCAGACATTCAAGCCAGGGCTTGCAAGCCAATGCTGCAATTATTTATTTTTTATTTATTTTTTTAACACTTTTTTTTATTAACGAATGTGCATTACCAGGGCCGGACTGGCCATAGGGAAGACCGGGCATATGCCCGATGGGCCGCCGAGGCCTCCGTTCTGAGTCTGGGCGCATGATGATGTGGAGTGTCCGGCCGACGGCCATTGCCGCTGCTGGCCTCTGCGCGGCCGATTCTGACGAGTCTGAGGGCCGCCGCATTACCGCAATCTGGCCGCCCGCCCCGCCGCTGTCCCCGACTGCCCGGGCCCCTCATTACCGCAATAATCTATCATCTGACTCCCCACTCCTAACTTGGCTCAGCTGGCAGCCGGCTCCGCAGCGGCATCCAGCGTAGCTCAGGAGGAGGGGGTGGAGTCGGTCGGTCGGTGCTGTGCTGTGTGAAGAGTTCACTGCGTCAGGTGACTAAGGCCGGGGTGGAGCTAGAGGCCAGCGGGGAACCCATGCTGCCTTGCTGTTGTCGGGAAGCAGCGGGAACAGTCGCCGGCGCCGCACCGCAGACAGACACTGACAGTCAGTCAGTGCGGAGTGGAGTGGACTCACTAATCTGTCACTAGTGCCCGCCCGCCCAGTGCCCTGGAGCTGGAGACTGGAGTCACTGACTGCCTGAGACTGGACTGGAGACTGGAGTGGAGTCGACTGTGAGACACCAAAAACACCACACCCACGACCAGGACAGGAGCCAAGGCCTGCTGCAACAGCAACAACAGGTAAGGAAAGGTCAGCACAGCAGCACACAATGTACAAACACACCACAGACCACACCACCGTCACCGCTGGGATTTGTGGTTCTGGGTGGCCTCCGGCAGAGCATTGTTCACTTCTGGCTTAGCAGCAGGCAGGCAGGCCGCAGGCGTAAAAAAAACAGAAAACAGCTACACACTGTCACTGCTAGAAAACATTTGCCATGCCAGTTTGCTTGTTACATGTGATGTGACAGCCAGGTGCACATTTTCAACTTGCCTACCAGGGGCTGATCTGAGGTGTGAAGGTGCAGGAATTGGGGCTGATCTGAGGTGTGAAGGTGCAGGAATTTGAGTGATCTGAGGTGTGATAGTGCAGGAATTGGGGTGATCTGATGTGTGATGGTGCAGGAATTGGGGTGATCTGAGGTGTGAAGGTGCAGGAATTTGAGGGATCTGAGGTGTGATAGTGCAGGAATTGGGGTGATCTGATGTGTGAAGGTGCAGGAATTGGGGTGATCTGAGGTGTGAAGGTGCAGGAATTGGGACTGATCTGAGGTGTGATGGTGCAGGAATTGGGGCTGATCTGAGGTGTGAAGGAGCAGGAATTGGGGCTGATCTGAGGTGTGAAGGTGCAGGAATTGGGGTGATCTGAGGTGTGAAGGTGCAGGAATTGGGGCTGATCTGAGGTGTGAAGGTGCAGGAATTGGGACTGATCTGAGGCGTGAAGGTGCAGGAATTGGGGCTGATCTGAGGTGTGAAGGAGCAGGAATTGGGGTGATCTGAGGTGTGATAGTGCAGGAATTGGGGTGATCTGAGGTGTGAAGGTACAGGAATTGGGGTGATCTGAGGTGTGATAGTGCAGGAATTGGGGTGATCTGAGGTGTGATAGTGCAGGAATTGGGGTGATCTGAGGTGTGAAGGTGCAGGAATTGGGGTGATCTGAGGTGTGAAGGTACAGGAATTGGGGTGATCTGAGGTGTGATAGTGCAGGAATTGGGGTGATCTGAGGTGTGATAGTGCAGGAATTGGGGTGATCTGAGGTGTGAAGGTGCAGGAATTGGGGCTGATCTGAGGTGTGAAGGTGCAGGAATTGGGGTGATCTGAGGTGTGAAGGTGCAGGAATTGGGGTGATCTGAGGTGTGAAGGTGCAGGAATTGGGGTGATCTGAGGTGTGAAGGTGCAGGAATTGGACTGATCTGATGTGTGATGGTGCAGGAATTGGGGTGATCTGAGGTGTGAAGGTGCAGGAATTGGGGTGATCTGAGGTGTGAAGGTGCAGGAATTGGGGTGATTTGAGGTGTGAAGGTGCAGGAATTGGGGTGATCTGAGGTGTGAAGGTGCAGGAATTGGGGTGATCTGATGTGTGATAGTGCAGGAATTGGGGTAATCTGAGGTGTGAAGGTGCAGGAATTGGGGTGATCTGATGTGTGAAGGTGCAGGAATTGGGGTGATCTGATGTGTGAAGGTGCAGGAATTGGGGTGATCTGATGTGTGAAGGTGCAGGAATTGGGGTGATCTGATGTGTGATAGTGCAGGAATTGGGGTAATCTGATGTGTGAAGGTGCAGGAATTGGGGCTGATCTGAGGTGTGAAGGTGCAGGAATTGGGACTGATCTGAGGTGTGAAGGTGCAGGAATTGGGGTGATCTGAGGTGTGAAGGTGCAGGAATTGGGGTGATCTGAGGTGTGAAGGTGCAGGAATTGGACTGATCTGATGTGTGATGGTGCAGGAATTGGGGTGATCTGAGGTGTGAAGGTGCAGGAATTGGGGTGATCTGAGGTGTGAAGGTGCAGGAATTGGGGTGATTTGAGGTGTGAAGGTGCAGGAATTGGGGCTGATCTGAGGTGTGATAGTGCAGGAATTGGGGTGATCTGAGGTGTGATAGTGCAGGAATTGGGGTGATCTGATGTGTGATAGTGCAGGAATTGGGGTAATCTGAGGTGTGAAGGTGCAGGAATTGGGGTGATTTGAGGTGTGAAGGTGCAGGAATTGGGGTGATCTGAGGTGTGAAGGTGCAGGAATTGGGGTGATCTGATGTGTGATAGTGCAGGAATTGGGGTAATCTGAGGTGTGAAGGTGCAGGAATTGGGGTGATCTGATGTGTGAAGGTGCAGGAATTGGGGTGATCTGAGGTGTGAAGGTGCAGGAATTGGGGTGATCTGAGGTGTGATAGTGCAGGAATTGGGGTGATCTGAGGTGTGAAGGTGCAGGAATTGGGGTGATCTGAGGTGTGAAGGTGCAGGAATTGGGGTGATCTGAGGTGTGAAGGTGCAGGAATTGGGGTGATCTGAGGTGTGAAGGTGCAGGAATTGGGGTGATCTGATTTGTGGAGGTGCAAAGCTCACTTGATTTCTTACTATTATTCAAGTGGTTTACAGCAGTTACCTTATATGAAGCTGACAGTTGTTTTTTATGTATCTGGCACTCCCAATTTCTTTGAAAACATTTTTCGGCACACTGTGCCCAAAAAGGTTGTCTACCCCTTGATTAGAGAAACCCTCGTCTTGTGCTGCTTCATACTATTTTTAGGACTCAACCATCAAAACAAGAAAAATAACAGCATCATATGGCAGCTCTGATCTAAATTGGACCCAGTCTGTCAGATTAAACTAAAAAAGTACCGTAATCGAATCCACACATCCTGGAACATTAAACCATCCCGATGAATGCCACGCCCCCGTCACGCCCCCCTCCCAGGCTGCTCAGTCCAAAATGCCCGGGCCTATTTTTTGTCCCAGTCCAGGCCTGTGCATTACAGTAACGATTTCAACAAAATGCTCAACATGAGTACCATAGCAATACAATACAGCTGAACTGACATTTATCAAGTTGTTTGAAAATGTATATACAGCTTGCTGGGATCACAAACTAAAAGATAGAAACCATACAATGAGTTACCGTTATTTCCCCAGGTATTAGATACCAACTTTGAGAAGTCTGAACTCTAAGGCCCCTTTTTCACACAGGGAGTCCGTTCAGATCCGCCTGTCAGTTTTTTTGGCGGATCTGAACGGATGCCCCATGCATCTCTATGGGGCATCGGATGTCAGCGGAGATATCCAATCCGATCCGATCCGTCAAAACCGGACGGATGGAAACCCTATTTTCCATCCGTCTGGCGGATCGGTTCGGATGAGAACGAACAGATGGTCCCTTCCCCTTCCCATCCGATTACCCCATAGAGAAGAATGGGGACCTGACAGCTGTGTCTCCACACACAGCGCGGAGACAGCTGTAATCCACCTGCTCAGCGGGGGATCGAAGTCCGTCTGACTGACTCCGTGTGTTAAAGGGACCTAGCAGTTATTATCCACTTCTGAACCAGAAGGATTTGCCCCCTTAAGGACCAGGCCATTTTTTGCGATTCGGCACTGCGGTCGTGCCACGCTGTACCCAAATAAAATTGATGTCTTTTTTTCCCACAAATAGAGCTTTCTTTTGGTGGTGTTTGATCACCTGTGCAATTTTTTTTTTTTGTTGCACTAAAAAAATAGCGACAATTCTAAAAAAAAAAACAATATTTTTCACTTTCTGCTATATAACATTCCCCAAAAAAATTTTTTACAAATTACAATTTTTTAACATTTTAGGCCAATTTGTTTTCTGCTACATATTTTTGGTAAAAAATTGCAATAAGCGTATTTTGATTGGTTTGCGCAAAAGTTATCACGTCTACTAACTACGGGAAAGATTTATGTAATTTTTATTTATTTATTTATATTTTTTACTAGTAATGGCGGCGATCTGCGATTTTTAGTGGGACTGCGACATTGCGGCTGACAGATCGGAATCCTAACTGACATTTTTTAACACTTTTGGAGGGACCAGTGACATTACTACAGTCATCAGTGCTAAAAAATATGCACTGTTACTGTAATAATGACACTGGCAGGGAAGGGGTAACACTGTGGGTTAAATGTGAGCCTAGGGGAGTGATTCTTAGAACCGGTTAACACTGGGGCGACTTGTCAGGCGACTTGGTCGCCTGACAAGTCGCCGTGGGTCGCCTGCCATAGATTAGCACAGGACCCGTTCTAATAGGAGCGACACAAGTCGCTCCGACTTAGAAAAAGGGTCCTGTACTACTTTGGGGCGAACTGGAGCGACCTGCATTAACTTCAATGATATGAAGTCCGTGCATGTCACTCCAAGGTCGCGGTGCGAGCTGTTTACCGCGACTTCACAGGTCGCCCCGGCAAGTCGGGTCGCCTGTATGTGAACCGGCTGTAACTGTGGGGGGAAGGATCACAGGCACTCTGTGATCATTCCAGAGAGAAGAATGGTCAGCTGTGTTTACAACAGCTGCCCATCCTTCTTTCCCAGCGGGGAGAGATTGTGGGTGCCAGGCGTCAATCGGAGACGCCTCACGCCTGCCTCGTGCATCGGAGTTCCCGCTGCTGAGTGAGGGTGGGAGTGCGCCACCAGCGGTGCACATTTGCCCCCTAGCCGCAGGCGCATGACCGACGTACCCCTACATCGGTTCGCGCAGGAGGGGCTGCCTGCTGCAGTATCCGCCGGTCCGGAAGCGGTTATACTGTATGTCTGAGTCAATGGGCTTCTTAATTCGTGGAAACGGTAAGGGTAGATGTGCAGCGTCCCACTCATGACATGTGGGAACTGCAAATGTATTACTACTTTGTCATTGCTGTATTGCAAGTGCATTGCTACACCTGTTTAATCCCTGTTCATAGGCTGGTCAAGTGTGCTTCATACTTCCCACCACAAGATGGGGATAGCACCACTTTGGGATATCTATCCCAGCTCAGGTTTATCTGTGGTCAGTGTTCAGTTCAGGAAGTGAGTGTACAGAGAAGAATGCAGAATGTAGAGGTTAGTGAAGGTCAGTCCTAAGAAGGGACAAATTGGAACTGCTAAAATCAAAGGGTAAAAGCCACCAAACGGCAGCAACTGACCTTTGAGAATAAAGGTGAAGGATTTCTTAGCCACTGGCAATCTCACCAAATTTCCCTGGATTCAAAAGGTACCAGAAGCCAAATCACTTACAAGTAAGCATTATACTGAACCACAGCCTGAGTAAAAACCTACCAAAACCTATTAACAGTGGATCAGCAGAATTCCTCTATTTACCCAGAGACTGTATTCTATCTGGATGTTTATGCTGCAATCAAAACCAGTCACAGTAAAAGTTGTGAGTTGTATCCTACCACTGTCTACCTCATTCTTCACTATTGCTATCACAACTGGTTGTACCACCATTAACGGTACTGGCGTCACGACAAAAACCTTTAAGGGACCCAGCCACCACAAGCACTCTAAACACCCCTGTCATCATGGGCACCTCAACCACCATCTTGGCTGGCGTTTCCCTATCACAGAGCGTGCCCCGGAGGATTTCGTGCTGTCTTCCTCTTCACTGTGCGACCAGCCCAGGGAGGCTTTCTGCTAACCGTGAGTAAACCGATGAACTGTATCATTGCTGTCTCTCATCGGCCCACCGTGCACCTCACGTGTCGCCCCTGCGGTTCTGGCTCGTCGCATAAAAATTTGGCGTCACGAACAGGATATTAACCCCTGCGCCTTATCTAAAAGACTGTTGCATCAGAATAAGCCCCTTTGCTTTATTGAGAGACTGTTTACTTATTGCACACTGTGTGGGGCCACAGAACTGTTTAAACTGTTTCAAAGTCGCATGGAATTGTTATACCAGTTATCAGCATAAAAATCGCAGCATCCAAAGAGAGGAAATCAGACATTTGTGTGTCAACAAAACTGCTTGCTGTATTTGAATTGCCTGTTTCTATTCACTTAAAATGGCTGCCGGAGGCCTTCTTGTTCAAAAATGTCTGTGCCATCACTGTGGATAAGTTAGTGACACCCCCTGAAGAGCGGGAAAGTTTGGTGCCACCCATTTATGCAAAATTGTCTGGCCAGCCCGCCTTACCTTTGCTGTGTCAATCCTGGGAGGAGAGTGTGACAAGCGCATGCCCCAGAAGTCACTAGACTTTGCATGCGAGCAAAAGAGAAAATAATCGCATTGCTTGCCGTCCGAGCAGTAATCGCAACCTGTCAGCTGCCTCTACTAACTATAAGCAGCACTAATAGCAGGAACTCTGCCAGAGACCCAAAATCAACATTGCTGCAGCATTGTATTCAGCCGATATTAAATTCTTAAAGGGCCATACACCCGCAAGACAGCGGTCGCCCATAGCAACACCGCACTAAAAGTGTCTAAAAACGCATTTGACTTACCTAACTATAATTCACCTGCTGTCACCATGTCTGTGCAGGAAGATAATGTGCAGCCTGTCCTCAGTGGACCCCCTGCAGCAGCCGCAGTCGGTCCCAGTACAATACCAACCGCTGCAGCACCAAGCTTAATGCCTTTAACCATGCCTTATTATTTTGGGGCCCCCTGGTTCCCACGATATTCTGGAGAAATTCATACTTTAATGGACTTTAAAGAAAAAATTCTTGCTGTGTTCAGATTGTACCCTGTATCCTCAGAGCAACAGATGGAGATTCTTCTTGCTCAATTGGAAGGAGCTGCGCTCAGAGAAGTGAAATCTTGGCCGAGCTCAGAGAGAAAGACCATGGAGCAGATTTTTGAACGTCTCTACACCACCTTTGAACCCAGAACCATGTCAGAGGTCAAGATGAGGTTCTTCAGCAAGAAACAGCAATCTGGTGAGTCACTCAGAGACTTTGCATTATCTTTGCAGGAAGCCCTTAGAGCTGTTGTCCAAGTAGACCCCCGTGAGGCAGAGAATCAGGACAAAACCCTGAAAGAACAATTTATTGAAGGCGTCAATACAGACAATCTAAACAGCCAACTAAGAATGTTAGCCGCCCAACATCCAGGAGCTACCTTCTTAGATTTTAAAGAATTAGCTATCAGCATACTGGGAAAAAGCCCACCAACAGAACCTGTTAGATCTGTTGAAGTGCCTGTATCACAGCTGGTTACCCCTGCAAAGTCTTTACCTATAGTCAGTCAGGCAACCCAAGCTCCAGTTCCTGACGCAGTTGCCGCCTTGACTGAGCAAGTCCATTTCCTGACTAAAAGTCTGGAGAAAGTCCACCAAAAGTTGGAACAATGGGAGAAACCATTAATGCTAGAGGATGAGAAACCTGTTTCCAGAAGACTCTTCCCTTCTAATTATAGAGAGACTTATTCCAGAAATTCTGGCGGACGCCCCCCTGATTGCACTAGTACCCCTAAGCGGCCTATCTGCACGTACTGTCACAAGCCAGGCCATACAGAAGCAACCTGCTGGCAGTTAAACAGGGAAACCCCCGAGGCCAAGGACCACCCCTCGGGAGTTAAACCAATAGGTCCAGAAGATCCCCACTGGATGCCAAGATACGTAGGATCCCGTCCTGAAGTGGCACTTCAAATAAATGGAGTTCCTTTTGTTGCCCTAGTTGACACCGGATCCCAAGTCACCACTATCCAACAAGCAGCCTTTGAAAAATACTGGGATCAAAATCAGCTTACCCAGCCTCCAGAATCCTGGCTGAGTCTCATAGCCAGTAACGGCAAACCCATACCAGTCCATGGTTATTGGGAACCTACCATTCAAGTAGGAGGAACTACACTACCTCGACAAGGCCTTATTGTGGTACGAGTCAGAGACAATAACCCTAACCCTCCAATAGTCCTAGGAATGAATGTCCTCAGGAACTGTTATGTTGAGATGCTAGAAGCCTTGCACCAGTTAGTGCCTACTGCCTCTCCTGATTCTAAGAAGGTGATCCAACAAACCATCCGTGTACTAAATGCGCAACAGAGATTCACCAACGAAAAAGGAGAAATTTGCTGTGCCCGCATCCGGGATAAGCAACCTGTGATCCTCAAACCCAACACCGAAACTCTCTTGTGGTGCCGAGCTGTAGTCGGAATTCAAGGTCAAGACTACCAAGCCCTGGTAGAGCCTGTTGTTTTGGAAGACTATCCTCTAGTTAGAGCTGCAAGAAGCCTAGTAACTGTCTCTGAAGGTAAAGTGCCTATTCGACTCCTAAACTTGAGTGATAGCAGTGTAACACTAACAAAACACTGTCCTATTGCACAGCTAATCCAAGTCACTTTTCAAGATGTCATCAGTGTGGCTACAGCTACCACAGAAGAAATTACCAAGAGACAGAACCCACAGGACCAAAATGTAAACACATCCTGGTGGAAAGAACTTCATGTGGGAGATGCTTCCACACCAGCAAACCAAATTGAAGGAGTACTAAAAATTGTGAAGGAGCTTCACCATGCCTTCAGTAAGCATTCTACAGACTATGGAGAAGTGGATATCATCAAGCACTCCATCCCTACAGGTTCACACCCACCGATCAAGGAAAGATATCGGCCTATACCACCAACTATGTACCAATCCGTAAAGCAAATGATCCAAGAGATGAAGGACTCCAATGTCATTAGAGACAGCCATAGTCCATGGGCTGCACCTCTAGTCCTTGTCCGTAAAAAGGATGGTAACATCAGATTCTGTGTGGATTACAGAAAAATTAACCAAATCACCCACAAGGATGCTTACCCTTTACCACGCATAGAGGAATCTTTGACAGCTTTAGGATCTTCAGCCTACTTCTCTACCCTTGATTTAACCAGTGGATACTGGCAAGTACCAATGGCACCTGAAGATCGTGAGAAGACTGCATTTACCACCCCTATGGGCCTATTTGAGTTCAACTGCATGCCTTTTGGACTTTGCAATGCGCCCGGAACTTTTCAAAGATTAATGGAGCGTTGCTTAGGACACAAAAATTTCGAAACCGTCCTGTTGTACTTAGACGATGTCATCATCTACTCCAAATCTTATGAAGATCACTTGAAACATTTGGCCGAAGTTTTTCAAGTCCTCATTAAACATGGACTCAAAGTCAAACCATCTAAGTGCTATCTACTGAAGTCAGAAGTCAAATACTTAGGGCATATTGTAAGCTCTGAAGGTGTTAAACCGGATCCAGAGAAGATAGCCGCAGTCCGAAATTGGCCTACTCCTACTACAGTGAAAGAAGTGAGGAGTTTTCTCAGTTTCGCAGGATACTACAGACGCTTTATTCCTCATTTTGCCCAAATTGCGGGGCCAATATTAGAACTTCTGAGAGGACATCCTAAGAGGTACCAAAAGTCTCCAATACCAGTTGAATGGAACACAGAAAGAGAAATTGCCTTCCAGCTTCTGAAGAAGAAGTTAACAGAACCACCAATCCTAGGCTATCCAGATTACCAGCAGCCATTTCATCTTTACACAGATGCTAGTAAGAAAGGTCTGGGAGCTGTCCTGACGCAAGTACAAGAAGGTAAAGAAAGAGTTATTTCCTACGCTAGTAGATCTCTTAGAGGTACTGAAAGAAACGACCAAAACTATAGTTCCTTCAAATTGGAATTCCTCGCGCTCGTGTGGGCTGTTACAGAAAAATTTAAAGATTACCTTGCCGCAACACCATTTGTGGCCTTCACAGATAACAACCCGCTAGCACATCTTAATACCGCTAAGTTGGGAGCATTGGAACAAAGATGGGCCTCACGCCTAGCTAACTACGATTTCACCATAAAATACAGAACAGGAAAAGCAAATGAAAATGCGGATGCATTATCCCGTCTGCCTACCCAAGAAGACCCTACTACACAGGAAGATGTTTGGGAAGAGGTAGAAATGCCAGATTTTTACAAAAATTTTGCCCAACAAGACATTATCACCATCAAAGGAAGAAAAGTCCTTAACCTTCAACAACAAGTGGATCCAAGATCCCAAGTGGACAAAGAAAGGTGGATCAAGCTGCAAAATGAAAGCAGAGTGTTGGGAGA
This sequence comes from Pelophylax lessonae, assembly GCF_965119305.1. Lineage (NCBI taxonomy): Eukaryota > Metazoa > Chordata > Amphibia > Anura > Ranidae > Pelophylax > Pelophylax lessonae. The sequence continues at coordinate 68,562,654 of NC_138771.1, read as the reverse complement.
ACTGCAAGATTTCTTCACCAGCGGAAGAACACCTGAAAGAATTCGCAGAAGAAATGCTGATCCAGAATTGTCAAAACTTTGGAGACACAGAAAACATCTCTTCCTACAGAAGGGCCTACTATTAAGAAGAACTTTAGACCCAATTACCTGGGATCGTCTATACCAAATCTTAATACCACGCCGAGATGCAAGAATCATTCTTGAAATGTACCATGACCAATCGGGACACTTTGGCGTGCAGAAGACAGAAGCCACCATCCGTAGGAGATTCTACTGGATTGGGATGAGAGGAGACATTGAAAAGTGGTGTCGAGAATGTTCCACCTGTGCTGTTGGAAGAAATGAAAAACACGACCAAAAAGCACCCTTACATCCCATTGTAAGCCAAACACCGCTAGAAATAGTTGCAATTGACCATGTGAAGCTGGAACCAAGTCGCTCAGGTTACACATACGCCATGACCATCATTGATCATTATACCAAATTTGTTGTAGCCGTACCTGTCAAGGACTTGACCGCTAAGACAACTGCAGATGCCTTCTGGAAACATTTCCTATTGCCATATGGATGCCCAGAAAAAATCCTTACAGATCAGGGATCTGCCTTTGAGTCGCAACTCTTCAAAGAACTGTGTACACTTCACAATTGCCAGAAAATCAGGACCACAGCCTACCACCCCCAAGGGAATGGACTTTGCGAGAAAATGAACCAAACTTTAATTGAGATGTTAAGAGCAGTACCACCTGCTACAAGAAGTGATTGGCCTACTCTATTGCCTCAATTGATGTACACCTACAATAACACCATTCACTGTTCTACTGGATATACACCTTACTATCTCATGTTTGGCCGACAAGGTAAACTACCTGCTGACCATACTTTGGGCGTACAAGTGCCTGATGCAATCAACCCTCTACCAAAGACTGATTGGGTGAGTGAGCACCAACGACGTCTAATTGATGCACAAGAAATTGTTCAACATCGCATGGAACATGCTCATGAAAAGCAACAAAAAGATTATAACCAATCTGCCAAAGCAGAACCTCTCAAAATTGGTGACCATGTATGGTTAAAAAACGACCATCGCACCAGCAAGTTAGATAGCAAATGGGAGAGAGAACCTTACACCATTATAGCTATTCTCAATCCAGAGACTCATACTTATGAGATCACCAAAGAAAACAAATCACGTGTAGTACATCGCAATCGCCTTAAGTTATGTCTCAAGGAAAGTACTCAAGAAGAAACTCTTCAAGAAGAAGCTGTCCAAGAGGAAACACAATCCATACAACCAGAGCCTACAAAATCATCTGATTCAGAGAATACACTACAGTCTTTTGGAAAAGCATTATTAGACTCTGATCCTTTACAGTGGTTCCTTACACCGTGGCTCAATATCTTAGTGCCTGCCAAGACCAATACAACCGCACTTCAACCAGAGGAGCTATCTCAAGAAGTGTCTACTACAGCTCAAGAGAGACCAAGTTCCCTTGAAACAAGGCCTGTAGAAACTCAGCCGCTACGAAGATCTGACAGGACTACAAGAGGACAACCACCTGTCCGTTTTAAGGATTTCCTACACCAGCAGCCGAGAAGACAACTACCAGCCCTGCCATCTCATTGTTAAATGCATCCTTACATCTTCTGAAGTTCCAGAGTGAGAAGAAGACTTACTTGTGATATCATGTTTATTTCCTTTAAAGGACTTTTTAAAAGGACTACTTACCTACTGTTTTGCAACGTTCAAGCCTGCACCCGGAGATAGACTTTCACGTACCTGAGCCTCTGTGATATTCGTCTGTTGACATTTTTTCCTGTGCCCAGGGAACGGACTCATACCCTGTGAGCCTCCTGAGATGTTATTTTTGTTTTGTTTTTCCTTTTTCCATCTCATCGTGGACTATTCTGGTTTTGCCATACATCACCAGTCTTCAGAGGAAAAAACTACACCCCTTTTTGACAGATTTCGTTGTTGCCTGAGATATGTTTGCCTAACCCATTTTACTTGCAGATACAAGAAGTACAAGAATGGGGTTATGTTGTTATTTCCTATGCATGCATGCTTTTCCCTTTCTCTTATATCTTACAGGAAGACACAACATCGAGTCAAAAATGTGTCGAGGTCGACACACGTTTTACCATGGGGGTATGCAGCGTCCCACTCATGACATGTGGGAACTGCAAATGTATTACTACTTTGTCATTGCTGTATTGCAAGTGCATTGCTACACCTGTTTAATCCCTGTTCATAGGCTGGTCAAGTGTGCTTCATACTTCCCACCACAAGATGGGGATAGCACCACTTTGGGATATCTATCCCAGCTCAGGTTTATCTGTGGTCAGTGTTCAGTTCAGGAAGTGAGTGTACAGAGAAGAATGCAGAATGTAGAGGTTAGTGAAGGTCAGTCCTAAGAAGGGACAAATTGGAACTGCTAAAATCAAAGGGTAAAAGCCACCAAACGGCAGCAACTGACCTTTGAGAATAAAGGTGAAGGATTTCTTAGCCACTGGCAATCTCACCAAATTTCCCTGGATTCAAAAGGTACCAGAAGCCAAATCACTTACAAGTAAGCATTATACTGAACCACAGCCTGAGTAAAAACCTACCAAAACCTATTAACAGTGGATCAGCAGAATTCCTCTATTTACCAATAAAGGTGAAGGATTTCCTTAGCCACTGGCAATCTCACCAAATTTCACTGGATTCTAAAGGGACCAGGAACAAGTAAGCATTATACTGAACCACAGCCTGAGACAAGACCTACCAAAACCTATTAACAGTGGATCAGCAGAATTCCTCTATTTACCCAGAGACTGTATTCTATCTGGATGTTTGTGCTGCAATCAAAACCAGTCACAGTAAAAGTTGTGAGTTGTATCCTACCACTGTCTACCTCATTCTTCACTATTGCTATTACAACTGGTTGTACCACCATTAACGGTACTGGCGTCACGACAAATACCATCAAGGGACCCAGCCACCACAAGCACTCTAAACACCCCTGTCATCACGGGCACCTCAACCACCATCTTGGCTGGCATTTCCCTATCACAGAGCGTGCCCCGGAGGATTTCGTGCTGTCTTCCTCTTCACTGTGCGACCAGCCCAGGGAGGCTTTCTGCTAACCGTGAGTAAACCGATGAACTGTATTATTGCTGTCTCTCATCGGCCCACCGTGCATCTCACGTGTCGCCCCTGCGGTTCTGGCTCGTCGCAGATGCACACCACACATCCCAAACCAAATTATATTTTGCTGGGCACCTTCTGTGTTACTATACAAGTTTTTGATATGGCAGTGTTTGATTTACATTCTTTATCCATGTACAAAACTAGTACAAAACTAGCTACTAAACTAGTACATGGATTGCAGGAAAAAACTTATCAGGAAAGGTTAAAGGACCTTAACATGTATAGCTTTGAAGAAAGAAGAGACAGAGGGGATATGATAGAAACTTTTAAATACATAAAGGGAATCAACTCGGTAAAGGAGGAGAGCATATTTAAAAGAAGAAAAACTACCACAAGAGGACACAGTTTTAAATTAGAGGGGCAAAGGTTTAAAAGTAATATGAGGAAGTATTACTTTACTGAGAGAGTAGTGGATGCATGGAATAACCTTCCTGCAGAAGTGGTAGCTGCAAATACAGTGAAGGAGTTTAAGCATGCATGGGATAGGCATAAGGCTATCCTTCATATAAGATAGGGCCAGGGACTATTCATAGGATTCAGATATATTGGGCAGACTAGATGGGCCAAATGGTTCTTATCTGCCGACACATTCTATGTTTCTATGTTTCTACAAACAGATGGGGCATTGGGTTGAATCCATTTGAGTGCAATGGCTTTCCTAGCCAGAAACAGCGTTTCTTTTACTGCAATTATTTTTAAACGTCAAATGCGAACACGTACGCTTCCACTGTTGAAAGGTACGGGGCATGCTGTATACAACAGGAAACACTGGTAGTTGACAACAGCTTTACAAGAGAACACAAAGAACATGTTTTTATGTCCATATCAATCAATAAGCTTTCAACTATCATTTTGTAAGGCAAAGTAAAAAGTAAAACAAAGATTATGATTAACTGTTATGGGTAACAAGAAATCTGCTTGTTAAAACACCTTTGATATATAAGGCCCACTTTTTTGGAGCTAGCATGCATGGAGCAAGGCTTTAAAACCAAGGTTAACCACTTTCCGACCAGCCACCACCAGTAACGAGAAAAGGTCATCCAGCGCCCGCACAGGGCAAAAATGCCAAACTGCCACCCCCCCCCTTACCTTAGGGTTGGGATCAGGCCGCCCCCATCCCTGCAATAAACCATTGCGCCCAGGGCAGCCGGCCCTCCTGCCCACCCCTTGTCCCGTGAATCACTGTACCATGGTGCTTCACGGGAGCGATTGTGGGGGCGCAGCTGATCGGCGGGGCTAGCGGCCGCGATTTCCGAGGGGCAGCCGCGATTGCTCCCTGTGGAGAGAGAACAGCGGTCTGCTGTTGTAAACGCAGCAGACCGTTGTTCTCTCAGCAATAATCACAGGGCTCCTGTGTTCCTCCTACTTAGGAACACAGGCCCCTGTGTTGCTTCCATTAGGCCATCCCCTCACAGTTAGAAAACCCCCCATGGCATAAATTTAACCCTTTTATCGTGGAGACAGAATGGCGGTCTGCCGTTGTAAACATTGCAGACCGCTGTTCTGTCAGTTATGAACACAGGGATTCTGTGTTTCTCTTATTGAAGAACACAGGTCTCTGTGTTCATGCAGCAAGCCCATCCCCCAAACAGTTAGAAAGCACCCCCTAGGGACACAGTTAACCCTTTGATCACCCCTGGTGTTAACCCCTTCCCTGCCAGTGTCGTTAGTACAGTAACAGTGCATATTTTAAGCACCAATTTCAATAGTAATGTCACCTCAAAAGTGTTAAAAATGTCAGTTAGGTGTCCGATCTGTCCTCTGCAAATGTTGCAGTCATTACTAGTAAAAAAAAAAAGAAGAATAAAAATGACATAAATCTTTCCTCTAGTTTGTAGACGCAATAACTTTTGCACAAACCAATCAAAATACGTTTATTGGGATTTTTTTTACCAAAAATATGTAGCAGAAAACAAATTGGCCTAAAATGATGAAAACATTTGATTTTTAAATTTTTTTTTTTAAATTGAGAATGTCGTGTAGCAGAAAGTGAAATTTTTTTTTTTTTTTTTTTTTCAGAATTGTTACTTTTTTTTTTATTATAGCTCAAAAAATAAAAATCGCAGAGGTGATCAAATACCACCAAAAGAAAACTCTATTTGTGGGGAAAAAAGGACATTCATTGTATTTGGATGCCGTGTCGCACGACCGCACAATTGTTAAAGTAACACAGTGCCGAAACGCAAAAAATGGCCTGGTCATTAAGGGAGGAAAATCTTCTGGTCCAGAAGTGATGCTTGCCCAATGCTTATAATGTACTGTATAAACATTTATTACAAGGGCTCCTCACAGGGGCAGCACACATATGAAGTGATGCTTTATTCATATTAGTGTAAGAGTGTTCTCCTTCAGAGCCAGTCTCATGGGTAGGCAGAAAGTTCGGCCCGGATTTCAGAACCCCATTGAAATCAATGGGACCCGAACTTCGGTAATCAAAAAACACCATTTTTAAGCCTAGGGTTCTGGGTCATGCCCCATTAACTATTAATCACACAAAAAAAAGTTCTTAAAAATTGTCATTTTTGATAAAAAAGCCAATTATTGAAAAAATTTAAAAAAAAAAGAGAAATAGATTTTTGGATTTTTACTTTGGATTTCGTATCTGGGGGGTCTAAAAAGTGTACATGTGAAGTTTCAGCTCTGTAGCATGTCCAGAACCATAAAAAAAAAGATTGTTTGTATTAGAACACTTTCAGCACAGGAGTATGGCTTCTCGGTTTTCACACCTTGCCGGTTTAATAGCAGGCATTTTTTTGGGTTCTTTGCAGTCAGGAAAAACATCTGAACTTGTGTATAGTGGTACTGTGCACAAGTTCAGATGTTTTGCCTGCCTCCAAAAACCCCCAAAAAATGCCAGCAAAAACACACCTGGGCATTTTTTTTTGACGCTAGAGTTTTTTTGGCATTTTTTTGGGTTCTTTTGAGGCAGGCAAAACATCTGAACTTGTATATAGTGGTATATATACACACATACTTATATGTATATAGATACCTATCCATATATAGGTGTGATAGTAGCAGAAATATATTACTATAAATGATTTCATTAGCGCAAGCATATATTTCTGCTACTATCACACCTATATATGTCTAGGGGTATATATACAGACATATATGTGTATATATACCCCCTATACACATGTTCAGATGTCATGTCTGACATCAAACATGTCCTCAGAAAAGCACTGGCAGTGGCAACCCCTGCAGCATAAAAAATGCTTGGTTGGTGAGAAGCCATATGCCTGTGCCGAAGCAACTCAGAGAAATGATCATTTCTCTATAGCGGTCACCCTGCTATGGAAGGGTTTTGTCACCCTTCCATAGCAGTCACTGTCAGTTAACCCTACACTACACTACGGTCCCCTTACACTTAACACTTTCCCTACAGAAACTGAATAAATTAAAGCTAACTAATAGTGAAAAATAGCACCTAACTACACTAGATATCCCTTTCCTCACACTAAAAATAGCTAAATGACACTTTGTAACACATTAGAACAGAACAGCATTCCAGTCTCTTTCATGTCCCGTATAAGAATGCTAGGAATTTGGCGGGGGCTATCTTATATACTGGGGGGGTGTATTCACTAATGATTGGACTATGGACCCCCTAGTCACTCCAATCACATTCCTAGCATTCTCCTGCCCCCTCAATTGGCTATTGGCTTTTACTGATGGTTCTGGTCCAATCACGGGCTTTTAAAGCCAATTTCCTGTCCCATTGCATTTTGGTCGCAGTTGGGCAAAAAGTTCTAAATTCGGCCGAACCTCGAACACCCAATGTTCGGGCCGAACCGATGGTCGACCCGAACCGTTCGATCATCCCTAGTAGGCAGTACATTATTATGTGCCTACTATTGCCACATATCTTTAATAGAGCTTTTCATGTCATATCTTCTATAATAGGGGGTACATTTATTAAAGTTACAATACTTCTCCTTTAATGTCTTGTGACAGTTATGTATGTACCTTTGAGGTGTATTTATAAAAAAAAAAAATGCAAAGGATTTTTATTCTTGGAGGTTGCATGTGCGTTTGTTCTATGCAAATAGGGGCAAACATAAAAATGATTGGGCCATTTTCTTTTCAGGTTAAATGTTTTTAATTTATACAAAATAGCATAAATTGGGAAAATTTGACATTATGACCACTAGATGGAGCAGTTGATCTTAAAGTGGCTGTAAAACTATTGTATCATAATCATACAATCACCTCTGTTAGATAACATTATGTGTCCCAGTGTCTGTGCTTTATAAAAAAAAATTATGCCAATTTCTACTTAGTTTCAGAGTGCCTCTCGGTGCTCACGTGACTGTTCGCCTCTCTCCTCTCCCCGACTGATAACTACAGTGGGAGGGGCCGAGATCTCCCGCTGATGTTAGCTGGGAGGATGGGAGGAGAGCGGCAGGCAGTCACGTGAGAGGCGCTCTAAAATAAAGTAGAAATCAGCATATGTTTTATAAAGCAGACAATGGGAACCATAATATTATCTAACAGAGGAGATTGTATGATTATGATACAGTTACAATAGTAGCAGGAAGGGGAGTGAAGGGAAGGGGAGGGTAGCAGAGCGCCAAGCTGATAGGCAGGGAGGGGGGAGAGGGGGACAGAGGAGAGCTGCGGATGATGAAAGCACTTAAACTGACCACAGTGTCAGGGCTCAGCACATAATTTTTGCTTGCACAGAACTGGATGACCTCATTCACTAAGCTATTGGAAATTTTGCTTACAGGATATTTGCCTTTATTACCCTCTTGGCGCCGGTGGTACGCAAATATGTGGGCTTATGGTGGGAGGGCCTTGGTGCAGAGAGGCCACCTATTTGTGTATCGGATTGCAAACACAGCTGTGCCGAGAGCGCACTCCCAGCACAGCTAATGGAAAGTTCCTAATTGCTACTTGAGATCGGCAGCTTTTCAATCATGTGACCACTGTGAAAGACATGTTCATAAACCTTGCCCCACCTCCCACCATCTGAAATCCCTTAAAGGACCAGAAGGCACCTGTGCCAAGGGGTTAAATCAACTCTGTTATCTCCATATTATCTGCTAGAATGCTTGTTTTTTTACAGACTACAATACCTTAAGCTGAAATTTACATGCAGGTTCAGTTAAAGGTTTAAAAGAATAATTGCCGGCATGGTATTTTTTATTATATATTAACATTGGTCTAGCTTGGACTGATGTAACTATGTATATACCATACCTGGCCGATACCCCTGGAAGCTGGAAATCACTGTAGACACATCTTGCTTTTGGGTTCCATGATGACTGGCTGGCCTGATGCATTGAGAACCCAGGTGGTCAGCCACTCAGCATGGGTGCCATTCAAAGAATGTTTTGCATTTTCTGGATGAATGCAGAACTTTCTCTGATTGGATAAAGCAGAAAGTAGGCATCGTCTGCAGTGGTGTCTCTTCTGTTAGCCCATTGTGCTCTGGAACTCTTTTATAATATATTACATTTTTATTTGTAAAATAAGGATTTATGAATGGAGCAGAAAACAAATAAATACATACAATTTACCCCAAAACCATGATAGTTAAACTGTAAGCAGTGCATGTTTAATTTTTTTTTTTTTTTTCAGTTAAGGGGTGTGTTGATTACTGTATGCCAAAACTATTATAAAAAAAACAGAATTTGAATAAATAGTGTAGCACCCTTCTAGGTAGGTGCTAGTGAGAGAGTACAGTTTTGAGCTCTGTCTGCTTACCAGAAGGGCTGCAGGTAAATCTATATTGTTCTTTGCCTACCAGAGAGCAGGATCGGTTAGTAAGGTCTGCTCATTGTGCTTAATATGCGATTCATTGTGCCTAGAGAGAGTTTCACACTGGTCCATTAGGGAGGCATGTTGGACAGTGGTAGGAAACCTGACGAATGGATGCATAGGCTTTGATACAGTCCTGATGATTGGCAGGGGGCAGGTCGCCTCAGTGCATTCTGGGATAATGTAAAAAAGCCATGAGCATGTGTGCTGTGAGGTCTTTGGCTGGAGAGCAGAGTCCCAGATGGAGGGGGCGGCTGCCTCCTCCTCTGTAGCAGTGGCATGCGGTTGCAGGAGGTTATCCTGAGAACTGGAGGAACGAATTAGAAGAGCTGAACCCAGAGGTCCAGGAGAGCTGACTGAGGGGGGAGACACTGGAGACCCTGGGACCACAGTATTGTGAGTACAGGGACTCGAGTCAAGGAGCCCCACCTGAGGGTAGGATAGTGAGTGGACGGATGTTGGCAGTGGATTGAAAGAGGATGCTAGTGAGAGTGTCCTGAAGATAATTACAAGCTCACCAAGTCATCTTAGGAAAGAGACTTCATTACCAAATTCACCTATAGTGGCAGGTTGAATCCCCAGCCTGGATGTACCTGAAGATAGGAGTCCTCAACCAATTGTGCATAGTTATTTGGAGTATCTCACTATTCCCTTCTCCTATCCCTAATTTAAATAAACACAAAACAACCAAATACCCCTGGACTGATTATTGGAGCAAGCCAAGGAAGGAGAAAGTAAGGACTTGAAACTGTCATTTTTGTATTCTGGTAACTCAAAAATGTGAAATCTGGCAGTCCTTGCGGGGGCAGTGCTACAAAAATATGCATCCATTTTGCCATCTAAAGCCTAAATAAAATCTCTGAAATGATGAAAAATAGAGATACTTTGGAATTCAATTACTAAGGGATCAGAGCCAATACACTTATTACAGTGAATGTTTACCTAACTTAGTAAATAGGGTGAAGGGATGTGCATTCATCCAATCATGTGAAAGCAAAAATCCGTTGTTTTCAATTTCTATTGCACACGATTGGGTATTTGAACAGCTTCACCTAATTCATTAAGCTTCACTTTACCATGCGAAGTCTGTAATCCTATTAAATCAACCCCACTGACTTGTCACACATTTCTGTTGACTTATTGGTTTGGCATTCTTGGTTGATGTTAGTGCAGTTATTATGCAAGAAAGAACACCTCTGATACCACACAGCCCTAATTCAAGGTCACAGCTTAGACCTAGATGGAACTGAGAGGTGGTCCATAATATTTTTATACATACATTTCTAAAGTGGCTCAGCAGTTGTATGTTAATCAACTCAATTACCACTCATGCAAGCAAAGCTGTCTCTTAATATTAGTCTAAAAGCATATTCTCATGGGTAATTCATACAAAATATGTCTGTATGTGGCAGGGTTTCTAGTAGTGAGATACAAAAGTCACTTGATGCACAATATGCATTTCACGCAAAGATGTGTGTGAGCAGAAGCAAAGTAATTTCAAGCACAACTTCAAGAAAACTTTTTGGTGTGCAGTTTTCTTAGGGCAGGCCTATGACGTGGTGGTGAGAATTGGCGAATAGGCTTGCTGCATAAGTGCCAAGCATAGCGGAATAATGTGTTTTTGTGGAGGGGAGGTCTGCCAGTTTGGACTGTCTCTTCTAAGTTGACTGGGAGTGCAGTAGTAGCATTGATTGGCTGTTCAGCCACAGTGTTCCAGTAACTTATTATACAAGTCTCTGTGTTCATGCAGCAAGCCCATCCCCTAAACAGTTAGAAAGCACCCCCTTGGGACACCATTAACTCTTGGTTGCCCCTGGTGTTAACCCCTTCCCTGCCAGTGTCATTATTACAGTAACAGTGCATATTTTTAGCACTGATTACTGTAGCAATGTCACTGGTCTCCCCAAAAGTGTCAAAAATTTCAGTTAGGTGTCTGATCTGTCCGTCGCAATGTCGCAGTCCCGCTAAAAATTGCTGATCGTCACCATTACTAGTAAAAAATAAAAACAGATATAAATGACATAAATCTTTCCCCTACTTTGTAGACGCGATAACTTTTGTGCAAACCAATCAGTATATACTTATTGGGATTTTTTTTTACCAAAAATATGTGGCAGAATACAAATTGGCCTAAAATGATGAAAAAAAAATGTTTTTATTGGGAATGATGTTATATAGCATAAATTAAAAAATATATATTTTTTTTTTTTCAGAATTGTCTCTGTTTTTTTGTTTATAGCACAAAAAATAAAAACTGCAGAGGTGAAAAAATACCACCAAAAGAAAGCTCTATTTGTGGGGAAAAAAAGACATACATTTCATTTGGGTACAGCGTTGCACGACTGCGCAATTGTCAGTTAAATTAACGTAGTGCCATATCGCAAAATTGGCCTGGTCATTAAGGGGGGAAACCTTCTGGTCCAGAAGTGCTTAATCATCTTTTGCTTTATAAACACCAATCCTTCACATAATTAATGCTTGGCTAGAAATGACCAGGCATCCTGTACAAAATTCACGTTAGGTTAAGATAAACATTCCCATTACCATTAGAAAAGGAAACAACCCATCAAGAAATCAATCTTGGCAAGAAAAGCCCAAGCATGCCACAGAAAAGAAAGCATAAGATGTTAAAAAAGGAAAAAGCAGTCCCCCTGGTGATGGACAACATAAATAATGGGGTTGGGGTTGGGGGTGGGCCATGTTCTTCTAGAGGTGCTCAAAAGCTGTAGTTTTTTCAGCTGGAGAAAGTGTTTTTCTTTTCAATAATTTTTAGTAGTTTTTTTAAAGAATATTTCTTATAAAACCTTTGTTCTGTCCTTACACAATGTCCGAGGATTACACTAGATATTGTTCTAAAAAGAAAAACTTACATTGGAAGTCATATTAAAAGATATCTTACTAGTTTTGACAGAAGAAATATAAACATAAATCCACTAATCGACCCAAACCCACCTCTCTGAGCCACTTCCTGGGAGGACCTATTTCCAAGAAAGTTCATAAGAAAATGTCATCCGTTGCTCACTGTAGTGAGTTAATAAAATTAATTATTTGAAGTAAATTAAAAGATTCAGAGTGTGGCAACTCGAGCTGTTAGAGAAAATATGCCATACTACAAATGCCTCTAGAAAATGTTGTATACAATGCAGCCCCTTGTTTATCCACCACTGGAACAGGTGAGTCTATAATCCAAGAGGGATTTCTAAATGTATCCAGTCCGGTCTATAGGAACTGAAATAATTTTGGAATAATTGCGTCAGATGAGCTGCTCTATAATATTATCAAAGGTCCACGACTTCCAGAACTTCTGAATCTTTATGAGTGTATAATGTTCGGTGTGCGAATATACAACCACTAGAACCCCAAATCAATTTCAATATCTAGGACTGAAATTTATTGAGCTCGGATAGTGGGACATCAATGCGTAGTGTTCTAAAATAATACAAGAGTTTTGGTAATGTGGTAATTTTTACCAACGCAATTCTACCCATCCAGGAAAGAGAGTTTGTTGATTAGATCTCCACTTCCTCCAATAACTGGGCAAATAACAAAGTATAATTTTTTTCTACATAAAGTTGTTATATTAGAGGTTCATTTCATGCATAAAAAAAGATATTGAATGGGGTTGCCAAGAGAAAGAGATTTGAGTCTTCGGCCCCTTTCATACAAGCGGACCGTTCAGATCCGCCTGTCCATTTTTCAGGCGGATCTAAACGGAGACAGAGACATGTCTGCTGACATCTGATCCGATCCGTCAAATCTGGACGGATGGAAACCCTATTTTCCATCCGTCTGGTGGATCGGATTGGATGAGAACGAACAGACGGTCCCTTCCCATCGGATTCCCCCATAGAGAAAAATGGGGACCTGACAGCTGTGTCTCTGCACACAGCAAGGAGACACAGCTGCCATCCGCCTGCTCAGTGGGGAATCGGCGGATCGATCCCACTGAGAAAAAAGAAGTCCGCCGACTGACTACCGTGTGTGAAAGGGGCCTTAAGGTGATAGTAAACACTCACTTTGTAAAACAACTTATTCAGTTAAAAATAGAAATGAAAGGCAAAGCATTTGTGTATCCATATAAAAAAAAAAAAAAACATTATAAATACCTTTTTTTTCTCCTTTCTTATAAGTTATAACATTCCCTCTGTTCTCAGTTGGATAAGAGCTGAGGGAGGAGAAACAGCAGCTCACTGATCTTTCCAGTGAAAGGCTGTGCGAGAAGGGGGCCCACCCACCCCCCTGGGTGTTGTCAGGAAAATTTGGAGTTTGGAATTTCCAGCACCAAAGTGGTGAGTTAATATTTTTACAAGACCGGCCCGCATTTAATTCCATCTTTATATTGGAGAGCGGCTTCCATGGATGTTTTGTTATAACATGCTAAGGTGATAAATTTGCCTCTGATGGGGCAATCATGGATCATTTATGTGCATTATGTGCACCTTGATACATGGACAGCATAGAACCGGGGGGGGGGGGGGCGCGGAATAGGCATCCTGTTACCATTACCCTCAATTCTGAATGCAGTATTGAAGTGAATGGAGCTTATTAACAGAAGCAGGTATACAGGGCTAGTGATTCTAGTGCTTTCTAAGAATAAAACAAAGCTCCTGGTGGCTTTGTTTACTTGCTGTAGTTGCAAGTTTAAGTAATGTGATATTAAACTCCAATTTTTATGCACTTTCATCAACTGATGTTATTACTTAAAGCAGAAATCCACCCCCCCCCTCCAAAAATTAAAATACATCAGCTACACATACTGTAGCTGTTGACTTTTAATATTAGGACACTTACCTGTCCTGGAGTCCAGCGATGTCGGCACTGCAGCTGATGTTTTCATCGGCTATCAGGTGCTACCCCACCATTGCCGATAAGGAACTCCGGGCGTGAAGCCTTGCGGGTTCCTACTGCGCATGTGCAAAGTGTGCTGTGCTCGGTAATTGGCAAGGAAGCAGAGGGAGAAGTAGGGAGCTGAACCTCTGACATACCTCGCATCGCCGAGGTCCGACGGAAGTGGGGACAGGGTACCTGTCAAAAGCAGGTACCAGCTCCCCACTCCCCCCTAAAAGGTGCCAAATATGGCCCCCGGAGAGGGGGGGGAGACAGATAAGCAGAAGTTCAACTTTTGAGTAGAACTCCGCTTTAATGACTATGCAGCATGTTTAGTTTTTAATTCTTGCCTTGTTCTTATTCCAGTTTAAGCTGGTGCAATGACTGCTGCCTCAGGTTTCCTGTTTCTTTCTTTTGCAGTATCCTATGGAGCCACTCAGGGTTGGATTTACATCTCAGGAGCCTATAGGCATAGAATTCTAAAGCGCCCTCCCCCCCCAAAATAAACACTATAAGACTGATTTTTCTTTTTCCGATAAATTAATGCATTTCAGTAAAAAACACACTAAAGTGAATTTTAAGGCTAGCAAACACAACAAACTACCAAAATGCTTAGTAACATATAAAAGACGAGTAAATAGATACCTGTATACCTAATATTCGTGCATACACATACCACACCTTGTACCCGTGTATGCACGATTAAAGAACTTCTTCTCTATCAAACTTCCAGGTGGTGTGCGACCGATTCCTTCATTTATTATGTTTGCGGTGGCGAGACCGGGGTTCAGCACTCACCATGGATCGTGGATACAGACCCACCTGAGCAATGTTACTATCCTTCACAAAAATAGATACCCAACATGCCAAACCTTAAATTTGTGTGTGCCCCTGAAATGGCGACATATTTCAGTATCCTAAATTTTCTATAGGCAAAGCTTCAAAAGCCCCCTATAGGAGGATGTCTTGTGCTAGAATTGTTGCTCACTTCAACGTGCGTGACGACAATCAAAGTTTTCACGTGTAGGTGGCAACCGACATGTGCGCTTATGTTGGTATGTGCGTATATTCTTTTTTTTTTTTTTGGGGGGGGGGGGGGGTATTATATGTGCTTGGGTGTAACTTTGTTTTTAAATTTTAATTTTTTCCTAACTTTTTTTTTCATCACATTTTTCATCATCATTATTATGTGATGATTTTTAGGTGACAGGTTCTCTTTAGTGAGACATGCAGGGTCTAAAAGACCCAGTCTGTCTCCTCAGGGCTCCACTGAATATATTATAATTCACTTCGCATTGCAAAATATTCCCTCCCAGCCAGTGTTGGGATAGTTACTCAAAAAATGTAACTAGTTACTAGTTACTTCTGTAAATTGTAATGAGATTACTTTACTAGTTACTGCATTTGAAAAGTAACTTCACTACTTATTACTTTACCTTCCTCTTTCTTAATTGACCGTGTAGAAGAAGATACATGACACTCTTTCTGCATAGAGTTTATTGTATAAACACAGGCTTTGGGAAACATGAGAACAAAACCTGAAAAAACAGAATAAAACATAAAGTGCAACAAAAAGTCATAAACTTCATCCCTCTCTATTCTTCGAAATAACGATTGTATCGCACGGCTTGGGTAACGCAGGAAAGCGCGTTCCTATAGCCTAGTAAAGTAGTGTAGTTACTTCCTATAGCCTAGTAAAGTAGTGTAGTTACCAATATTAGTATTGTAACTAGGGTTGAGCGGACACCTAGATGTCCGTGTTCGACGGGTTCGGCCGAACTTTAAAAAAAAGTCCGGGTCCGTGTCCCGGACTTTTACCGAACTTTTCCCGGACACCGAACCCCATTGAAGTCAATGGGGACCCGAACTTTAAGGCACTAAAATGGCTCTAAAACACCAAAGGAAAGGGCTAGAGTGCTGCAAATGGCAGCAAAACGTAATTAAGAGCATGGCAAGTGCTCTGCAAACAAATGTGGATAGGGAAATAACTTAAAACAACAAAAAAAAACAGAAAAATAAAACAATGTTCTTCTTCATCTCTGAAGGACGAGGCCCATATGGAGTAGGAGGGAGGTTGAGGTGGTGGTGGATGTGGCGGTGACATAGGCGTGCGCACAGGGTGTGCTGGGTGTGCCTGGGCACACCCTAATCACCTAGGGCACATAGCATTGCCAGTGAGGAGATGGGAAAGATCTCCCTGGGACCTGCTCTGCTCTATTTCTCCTTGCCTACAGGTACATGGCCCCGATACATTACTCTCCCTGCTGGCAAACACATGCATGTGTATTTCAACTTTGGGGTGCACACCTTAATGCAATAGGCTGCGCACACCTATGGGCGGTGTAGGTGGAAGCGGCGGTGGAGGAGGACCAGGGCCGGATTAACAGCATCATGGGCTTGGTGCTGAGGATTTTGAAGGGCCTTAGGGCCGTGCCTTGCCATGCACCCAGAGGAGGAAGGGTGCAGCCATGCATGCCTAATTCAACATGGGATGCTGTCTCTGAAGCCCATAAACACATCCATGCATCGCCAACTGTCCCTCCTTGTCCGGCCTTCACGCTGTGTGGGGAGGTTCTGAGGGTGCTGCCTGGGGAAGCGAGCATAGAAGCCAGACTTCTGTGTTTACAAGTGACAGAAGAGCGGTAACAGTGAATATGGCCAACCCGGGGCCTATATAAAAGGTAGGGGCCTGGAGCTGCAGCTCCAATAGCCCCTACATTAATCTGGCCCTGAGGAGGAGGACGAGGTAGCCAACACTGCTTCTTTTCACAAATTTTAAATGAGGGTACACCCCAAAAGAGTGAGAAAGAGCAAAAATGGAACAATGGGTGGGTAAGGTCGGTATCCATTGCTATTCTGCATAAGGTACGGAAAAGTCCCGTGGGATCCATGCCTGGTTCATTTTAATGAACGTGAGCTTGTCCACATTGTCTCTGGACAGGCGGCTGCGCTTGTCTGTTATAACGCCCCCAGCCGTGCTAAATACCCGTTCAGATAATACACTGGCTGCAGGGCACGCCAGCACCTCCAAGGCGTAAAGGGCAAGCTCAGGCCATGTGCCCAATTTGGAGACCCAGAAGTTGAAGGGGGCAGACCCGTCATTCACTACATGTAGGCGTGTGCACACATACTGCTCCACCATGTTGGTAAAATGCTGCCTCCTGCTAAGACGTTCCATCTGAGCTGCTGGTGCTGCTGTTTGTTGTGGCGTGCTGACAAAGCTTTTCCACATTTCGGCCATGCTAACCCTGCCTTCTGAGGTGCTGGCGGTGCCCTGGTTGCGTTGGCGACCTCCTCCTCCTCCTCCTCTGCCTTGTGCTTCCACTGTGGCCCCGCTGTCAGATGGGAATGCCAGCAGCATGGCGTCTACCAGCGTGCGCTTGTACTCGCGCATCTTGCGATCGCGCTCCAGTGAGTGAATTAAGGACGGTACGTTGTCCTTGTAACGGGGATCCAGCAGCGTGGCCACCCAGTAATCAGCACAAGTTAGAATGTGGGCAACTCGGCGGTCGTTGTGGAGACACTGCAGCATGTAATCGCTCATGTGTGCCAGGCTGCCCAGAGGCAACGAAAGGCTGTCCTCTGTGGGAGGTGTATGGTCCGTGTCCTCTGTATCCCCCCAGCCACGCACCAGTGATGGCCATGAGCTGGCCTGGGTGCCACCCTGCTGTGAACATGGTTCCATCTCCTCCTCCAGCTCCTCCTCCTCCTCATCCTCCTCATCCTCCAGAACTGTGCCCCTGCTGGACAATTGCGTCCCTGGCGTTTGCGTGTGCAGGAACCCACCCTCGGAGCCCCTTGCGAATGACTGCCCTGAAAGCCTTGGAAATGTTACCTCTTCATCCTCCTCCTCCTCCTCATCCTGTGCCACATCCTCTTCCATCATCGCCCGAATTGTTTTTTCAAGGAGGCATAGAAGTGGGATAGTTAAGCTGAGAACGGCGTCATTGCCACTGGCCATGTTGGTGGAGTACTCAAAACAGCGCAACAAGGCACACAGGTCTCGCATGGAGGCCCAGTTATTGGTGGTGAAGTGGTGCTGTTCCGCAGAGCGACTCACGCGTGCGTGCTGCAGCTGAAACTCCACTATGGCCTGCTGCTGCTCGCACAGTCTTTCCAGCATGTGCAAGGTGGAGTTCCACCTTGTGGGCACGTCACATATGAGGCGGTGAGCGGGAAGGCCGAAGTTACGCTGCAGCGCTGCCAGGCGAGCAGCAGCAGGGTGAGAACGCCGAAAGTGCGCACAAACGGCCCGCACTTTCTGCAGCAGCTCTGACATATCGGGGTAGTTTTTAAGGAACCTCTGCACCACCAAATTCAGCACATGCGCCAGGCAAGGGATGTGCGTCAAACCGGCTAGGCCCAGAGCTGCTATGAGATTTCGCCCGTTATCGCACACCACCAGGCCGGGCTTGAGGCTCGCTGGCAGCAACCACTCATTTGTCTGCTGTTCCATGCTCCTCCACAACTCCTGCGCGGTGTGTGGTTTGTCCCCCAAACAGGCAAGTTGTAAAACTGCCTGCTGTCGTTTACCCCTGGCCGTGCTGAAGTTGGTGGTGAAGGTGTTACGCTGTCCGGATGAGGAGGCGGTAGAGGATGAGGAAGCGGAGTAGGAGGAGTTAGGAACAGGAGGCAAACTGAAGCGCCCTGCAATCCTCGGTGGTGGAAGGACATGCGCCAAATTGCTATCCGCCTCAGGCCCATCCGCCACTGCATTTACCCAGTGTGCCGTTAGGGAGATATAACGCCCCTGACCGTGCTTACTGGTCCACGTATCCGTAGTTAGGTGGACCTTGGCACAGATGGCGTTGCGCAGTGCACACCTGATTTTTTCCCCCACTTGGTTGTGCAGGGAAGGGATGGCTTGCCTGGAAAAGTAGTGGCGGCTGGGCACGACGTACTGTGGGACAGCCACCGACATAAGGTTTTTAAAACTGTGCGTCTCCACCAGACGGAATGACAGCATTTCAAAGGCCAATAATTTTGAAATGCTGGCATTCAGGGCCAGGGATCGCGGGTGGGTAGGGGGGTACTTCCTCTTCCTCTCAAGTGTTTGGGAGATGGAAAGCTGAACGCTTCCACGGGACATTGTGGAGATGGTTGTTGGTGACCCAGGTGGTGGTGTTGCTGACAGATCGTCTGTTTGCGGGGTGGCAGGTGCCGGTATCACTACAGATGTGGCTGGAGCGGCCGAGACTGCAGCAGAAGAGGAAGCAGGATGAGCCAGAGACGTTTCTTGGTTTTGAAGGTGTGTACTCCACTGCAGCTCGTGCTTTGCACTTAGATGCCTGATCATGCAGGTTGTGCTCAGGTTGAGAAGGTTCATGCCTCGCTTCAAGCTCTGATTGCACAGGGTGCAAACCACTCGTGTCCTGTCATCAGCACATTTTCTAAAGAACTTCCACGCTAGAGAACTCCTTTGAGCTGACTTTGGTGCGCTCGTTCCCTTGCTGCGTTGGGCAGTAGCGGGCGTAGTGTCTAGGGCACGGCCGCTCCGCTTCTGCACCCTGCTCCCTCTTCTGCTGTGCTGGTGGCTCTGTGCGACCACCGCCTCTTCCTCCAAACTACTCAGGTCACCTGCATGACGTTCATTCCATGTGGGGTCGAGGACCTCATCGTCCTCCACATCATCTTCCACCCAGTCTTCACCCCTGCCCTCCTTGTCGGTCTCCACAATGCTGAACGCCGCAGCAGTTGGCACCTGCGTTTCGTCATCATCGGAGACGTGCTGCGATGATCCTTGCATGTACTCATCTTGAGAAATAAGTGGTTGGGCATCGCTGCACTCAATCTCTTCCACTTCTGGGGCAGGGCTAGGTGGATGGCCCTGGGAAACCCTGCTGACAGAGTCCTCAAAAAGAATAAGAGACTGCTGTATGGCTTGGGGCTCAGACTGCTGGCCTGATTTGCAAGGGGGTGAGGTGAAAGACGGTTGGACATTGGCTGCAGGTGCCAACTCTGACCTTTCTGCAGTAGACTGGGTGGGAGACAATGTGAAGGAACTGGAGGCACTGTCAGCAGCAAACCAATCTACTATCGCCTCAACTTGTTCTGGCCTCATCACTTCTAGGGGCGTTTGATGCCCTACCAAATACTGATGCAGGTTCTGTCGCCTACTCACACTTGAGGAAGGTGTTTCACTTGTGCGTGTAGCTGGCACAGATCGACCATGTCCTCTCCTTGCAACAGGAGCTCTACCAGCAGCACCACGACCCAGGCCACGGCCCTTATTTGACGGTCTCCTCATATTTCTGTAATTTAAGATCTTGCCCTAGAAAGGTTTTTATTGAATAGCGGAATAGAAAATATGATCCAAAAAAAGTGTATGTATATCACACGTACACAACCACACTAGGCCCCAATTACTATTGTTTGTACCCCTAAAAGGCTAGATGAGGAGTAGGGGGGGTATGGAACAGGCAGCACCCTCAAACCTTCAGAAGTATGAGATGAACCCCAACAACTTGGAAAGGTGGATCTCTCTCACACGTACCGACACAGACTATCCCGCAATTCAATTGATCCTCAAAGGTTTTTATTGAATAGCGGAATAGGAAATATGATCAAAAAAAGTGTATGTATCTCGCACGTACACAACCACACTAGGCCCCAATTACTATTGTTTGTACCCCTAAAAGGCTAGATGAGGAGTAGGGGGGGTATGGAACAGGCAGCACCCTCAAACCTTCAGAAGTATGAGATGAACCCCAACAACTTGGAAAGGTGGATCTCTCTCACACGTACCGACACAGACTATCCCGCAATTCAATTGATCCTCAAAGGTTTTTATTGAATAGCGGAATAGGAAATATGATCAAAAAAAGTGTATGTATCTCGCACGTACACAACCACACTAGGCCCCAATTACTATTGTTTGTACCCCTAAAAGGCTAGATGAGGAGTAGGGGGGGTATGGAACAGGCAGCACCCTCAAACCTTCAGAAGTATGAGATGAACCCCAACAACTTGGAAAGGTGGATCTCTCTCACACGTACCGACACAGACTATCCCGCAATTCAATTGATCCTCAAAGGTTTTTATTGAATAGCGGAATAGGAAATATGATCAAAAAAAGTGTATGTATCTCGCACGTACACAACCACACTAGGCCCCAATTACTATTGTTTGTACCCCTAAAAGGCTAGATGAGGAGTAGGGGGGGTATGGAACAGGCAGCACCCTCAAACCTTCAGAAGTATGAGATGAACCCCAACAACTTGGAAAGGTGGATCTCTCTCACACGTACCGACACAGACTATCCCGCAATTCAATTGATCCTCAAAGGTTTTTATTGAATAGCGGAATAGGAAATATGATCAAAAAAAGTGTATGTATCTCGCACGTACACAACCACACTAGGCCCCAATTACTATTGTTTGTACCCCTAAAAGGCTAGATGAGGAGTAGGGGGGGTATGGAACAGGCAGCACCCTCAAACCTTCAGAAGTATGAGATGAACCCCAACAACTTGGAAAGGTGGATCTCTCTCACACGTACCGACACAGACTATCCCGCAATTCAATTGATCCTCAAAGGTTTTTATTGAATAGCGGAATAGGAAATATGATCAAAAAAAGTGTATGTATCTCGCACGTACACAACCACACTAGGCCCCAATTACTATTGTTTGTACCCCTAAAAGGCTAGATGAGGAGTAGGGGGGGTATGGAACAGGCAGCACCCTCAAACCTTCAGAAGTATGAGATGAACCCCAACAACTTGGAAAGGTGGATCTCTCTCACACGTACCAACACAGACTATCCCCCAATTTAACTGATCCCCAAAGGTTTTTGATTAAATAGCGGAATAGAAAATATGATCCCAAAAAAGTGTATGTATATCACACGTACACAACCACACTAGGCCCCAATTACTATTGTTTGTACCCCTAAAAGGCTAGGAGTAGGGGGAGTATGGAACAGGCAGCACCCTCAAACCTTCAGAAGTATGAGATGAACCCCAACAACTTGGAAAGGTGGATCTCTCTCACACGTACCAACACAGACTATCCCCCAATTTAACTGATCCCCAAAGGTTTTTGATTAAATAGCGGAATAGAAAATATGATCCCAAAAAAGTGTATGTATATCACACGTACACAACCACACTAGGCCCCAATTACTATTGTTTGTACCCCTAAAAGGCTAGGAGTAGGGGGAGTATGGAACAGGCAGCACCCTCAAACCTTCAGAAGTATGAGATGAACCCCAACAACTTGGAAAGGTGGATCTCTCTCACACGTACCAACACAGACTATCCCCCAATTTAACTGATCCCCAAAGGTTTTTGATTAAATAGCGGAATAGAAAATATGATCCCAAAAAAGTGTATGTATATCACACGTACACAACCACACTAGGCCCCAATTACTATTGTTTGTACCCCTAAAAGGCTAGGAGTAGGGGGAGTATGGAACAGGCAGCACCCTCAAACCTTCAGAAGTATGAGATGAACCCCAACAACTTGGAAAGGTGGATCTCTCTCACACGTACCAACACAGACTATCCCCCAATTTAACTGATCCCCAAAGGTTTTTGATTAAATAGCGGAATAGAAAATATGATCCCAAAAAAGTGTATGTATATCACACGTACACAACCACACTAGGCCCCAATTACTATTGTTTGTACCCCTAAAAGGCTAGGAGTAGGGGGAGTATGGAACAGGCAGCACCCTCAAACCTTCAGAAGTATGAGATGAACCCCAACAACTTGGAAAGGTGGATCTCTCTCACACGTACCAACACAGACTATCCCCCAATTTAACTGATCCCCAAAGGTTTTTGATTAAATAGCGGAATAGAAAATATGATCCCAAAAAAGTGTATGTATATCACACGTACACAACCACACTAGGCCCCAATTACTATTGTTTGTACCCCTAAAAGGCTAGGAGTAGGGGGAGTATGGAACAGGCAGCACCCTCAAACCTTCAGAAGTATGAGATGAACCCCAACAACTTGGAAAGGTGGATCTCTCTCACACGTACCAACACAGACTATCCCCCAATTTAACTGATCCCCAAAGGTTTTTGATTAAATAGCGGAATAGAAAATATGATCCCAAAAAAGTGTATGTATATCACACGTACACAACCACACTAGGCCCCAATTACTATTGTTTGTACCCCTAAAAGGCTAGGAGTAGGGGGAGTATGGAACAGGCAGCACCCTCAAACCTTCAGAAGTATGAGATGAACCCCAACAACTTGGAAAGGTGGATCTCTCTCACACGTACCAACACAGACTATCCCCCAATTTAACTGATCCCCAAAGGTTTTTGATTAAATAGCGGAATAGAAAATATGATCCCAAAAAAGTGTATGTATATCACACGTACACAACCACACTAGGCCCCAATTACTATTGTTTGTACCCCTAAAAGGCTAGGAGTAGGGGGAGTATGGAACAGGCAGCACCCTCAAACCTTCAGAAGTATGAGATGAACCCCAACAACTTGGAAAGGTGGATCTCTCTCACACGTACCAACACAGACTATCCCCCAATTTAACTGATCCCCAAAGGTTTTTGATTAAATAGCGGAATAGAAAATATGATCCCAAAAAAGTGTATGTATATCACACGTACACAACCACACTAGGCCCCAATTACTATTGTTTGTACCCCTAAAAGGCTAGGAGTAGGGGGAGTATGGAACAGGCAGCACCCTCAAACCTTCAGAAGTATGAGATGAACCCCAACAACTTGGAAAGGTGGATCTCTCTCACACGTACCAACACAGACTATCCCCCAATTTAACTGATCCCCAAAGGTTTTTGATTAAATAGCGGAATAGAAAATATGATCCCAAAAAAGTGTATGTATATCACACGTACACAACCACACTAGGCCCCAATTACTATTGTTTGTACCCCTAAAAGGCTAGGAGTAGGGGGAGTATGGAACAGGCAGCACCCTCAAACCTTCAGAAGTATGAGATGAACCCCAACAACTTGGAAAGGTGGATCTCTCTCACACGTACCAACACAGACTATCCCCCAATTTAACTGATCCCCAAAGGTTTTTGATTAAATAGCGGAATAGAAAATATGATCCCAAAAAAGTGTATGTATATCACACGTACACAACCACACTAGGCCCCAATTACTATTGTTTGTACCCCTAAAAGGCTAGATGAGGAGTAGGGGGAGTATGGAACAGGCAGCACCCTCAAACCTTCAGTATGAGATTGTGTTCACTGTACCCCACAAAGATTGAGTTCACTGCACCCCACAATGATTGTGTTCACTGCACCCCACAAAGATTGTGTTCACTGCACCTCACAAAGATTGTGTTCACTGTACCCCCCAAAGATTGTGTTCACTGCACCCCACAAAGATTCTGTTCACTGTACCCCACAAAGATTGTGTTCACTGCACCCCAAAAAGATTGTGTTCACTGCACCCCAAAAAGGATGTTGTTCACTGCACCCCAAAAAGGATGTTGTTCACTCCACCCCAAAAAGATTGTGTTCACTGCACCCCACAAAGATTGTGTTCACTGCACCCCAAAAAGATTGTGTTCACTGCACCCCAAAAATGATTTTGTTCACTGCACCCCAAAAAGGATTTTGTTCACTGCACCCCAAAAAGGATGTTGTTCACTCCACCCCAAAAAGATTGTGTTCACTGCACCCCAAAAAGATTGTGTTCACTGCACTCCACAAAGGATTTTGTTCACTGCACCCCAAAAAGATTGTGTTCACTGCACCCCAAAAAGGATGTTGTTCACTGCACCCCAAAAAGGATTTTGTTCACTGCACCCCAAAAAGATTGTGTTCACTGCACCCCACAAAGGATTTTGTTCACTGCACCCCACAAAGATTGTGTTCACTGCACACCAAAAAGGATTGTGTTCACTGCACCCCAAAAAGATTTTGTTCACTGCACCCAAAAAAGATTGTGTTCACTGCAGCCCAAAAAGATTGTGTTCACTGCAGCCCAAAAAGATTGTGTTCACTGCAGCCCAAAAAGATTGTGTTCACTGCAGCCCAAAAAGATTGTGTTCACTGCAGCCCAAAAAGATTGTGTTCACTGCAGCTCACACACAGAAAAATGGATGTGGATCACTGACACCTGCCTATCTCCAATCCCACACCACACAGCAATATCGATTGTAGTTTGTAGAACACAGTTTCCCTAAAATTCAGCAGACTCTGTCCCTAACAGGATTGAGAAGAGATCGTAGATCAGGATTGAGTGCAGACCCCACCCCCCACACAGCAATATCGATTGTAGTTTGTAGAAGACACTGACCCTATATAATTCAGCAGACTCTATCCCTAAAATGCCTACAACTCGCCCTGCCTAAACACTCCGACCTGTCCCTCAATTCTATCCGGACACAAATGGTTTTTTCCTGCCTATCTTTCCCTAATCAGCAGCCAGCACGTTGATGTGTGCTCTGTCCCTGAATCTAAGCAGCATAATGACGCCGCTGCGGCTGCCTCGAACTTATAAAGACTTGGTCACATGCTTCAGACGGCCAATCACAGCTACTGAGACATTTGCAGGCATGGCTGGGATGGCTTAAGGCACACCAGTTAAACGATTGTTGATTGGCTGTTGAAAGCCCGCCATGAAAAGAGCGCCAAAGCATGCAAAACCCGGAAATAAAACGACCGAACACGGATTTTTACCCGAACATACAGTAAAGTGTCCGTGTCCGTGTTCGGGTACAAAAAATCCAATTATTCGGTACGAACACGAATAATACAGTCCGTGTTCGCTCAACACTAATTGTAACTAGAGATGTATAGAACTGTTCGCCGGCGAACAGTTCCCGGCGAACTTAGCATGTTCGCGTTCGCCGCTGCCGGCGAACATATGCGATGTTCGGTCCGCCCCCCATAAGACATCATTGAGGCAAACTTTGACCCTGAACTTTACAGTCAGCAGACACATTTCCAGCCAATCAGCATACCTCCCTCCCACACCCTCCCACCTCCTATAAATAAGCAAGGGCAGCATCCATCTTAGATCATTCTGAAGCAGTGTGTGTAGTGAGAGTAGGGAGAGAGCTGCTGCTGCTGCTGCTGCTGTTAAGCTAGGGACAGTTAGTCAGTGTTCCTGGTCTTGCAGTGTTCTTGGTCCACTACTGCTGTAATATCAGCACCCCAAAAAGCCCTTCTAAGGGCTGGTATTTGTGTTTTTTTTTTTTTTTTTTTTATATATATATATATATATATATATATATATATACCTAGCGTCCCCAAAAGCCCTTTTAAGGGCTGGTAATTGAGTTGTTTCTTCTTATATATATATATCTATATCTATCTAGTGTCCCCAAAAGCCCTTTTAAGGGCTGGTAATTGAGGATTTTTTTTATTTATATATATACATATATATATATATATATATATATAGTGTCCCCAAAAGCCCTTTTAAGGGCTGGTAAGGTAATAGAGTTTTTTCTTTATATATATATCTATATATATCTATTGTACACTGCAGTTGCCTGCCCGCTGTGTGTGAGAGGCCACAGACCTACCACAGGCTGTACTGTGTGCACACCACACTCATTTCGGGTGGCACAGGCACAGTACCTTGCATTTTAAAAAATATTTTTTTTTCCTCTGTCATAATTGCAGTGAGTGCTGTGTCAGGTCCACAGAGTGCACTGTACCCACTGCAGTGCACTGCCCACCACTGATATATATACGGTGGCACAGCATCTTGTTGCAATAAATTGAAAAAAAAAAATATTTTTTATTATTGCAGTTGCCTGGGCTGCCAGTTACTGTCAGGTCCACAGAGTGTACTGTGCCCACTGCAGTGCCACTGTGTGCCCACCCACCACTGATATATAAGGTGGCACAGCAGCTTGCAAAGTAAAAAAAAATATATATATTTTTTAATTGCAGTTGCCTGGGTGCCAGTGACTGCTGTCAGGTCCACAGAGAGTGTACTGTGCCACTGCCCACCCACCACTGATATATAAGGTGGCACAGCAGCTTGCAAAGTAAAATAAAATATATTTTTTTAAAATTGCAGTTGCCTGGGTGCCAGTGACTGCTGTCAGGTCCACAGAGAGTGTACTGTGCCACTGCCCACCCACCACTGATATATAAGGTGGCACAGCAGCTTGCAAAGTAAAATAAAATATATATTTTTTAAAATTGCAGTTGCCTGGGTGCCAGTGACTGCTGTCAGGTCCACAGAGAGTGTACTGTGCCACTGCCCACCCACCACTGATATATAAGGTGGCACAGCAGCTTGCAAAGTAAAATAAAATATATATTTTTTAAAATTGCAGTTGCCTGGGTGCCAGTGACTGCTGTCAGGTCCACAGAGAGTGTACTGTGCCACTGCCCACCCACCACTGATATATAAGGTGGCACAGCAGCTTGCAAAGTAAAATAAAATATATATTTTTTAAAATTTCAGTTGCCTGGGTGCCAGTGACTGCTGTCAGGTCCACAGAGAGTGTACTGTGCCACTGCCCACCCACCACTGATATATAAGGTGGCACAGCAGCTTGCAAAGTAAAATAAAATATATATTTTTTAAAATTGCAGTTGCCTGGGTGCCAGTGACTGCTGTCAGGTCCACAGAGAGTGTACTGTGCCACTGCCCACCCACCACTGATATATAAGGTGGCACAGCAGCTTGCCAAGTAAAAAAAATATATATATTTTTTAATTGCAGTTGCCTGAGTGCCAGTGACTGTCAGGTCCACAGAGTGTACTGTACCCACTGCCCAACACTCCTATAGGGTGGCACAGCACCTTGCACTCATAGTACACAACACATTAAAAAAGAAAGTGACAGGCAGAGGCAGGCCACCCCGCAAGGGCCGTCGTGGTCGTGGTGCTGTGATTTCCTTAGGCCCTAGAATAATGCCCAGTGTTCAGAGGCCACCACAGACCCTGAACTCAAAAAATTCTGAGGCCATAGTTGACTGGCTTACACAAGACACCCAATCGTCTACAGCTTCCGCTCGGAACCCTAATGCACCATCCTCCTCCAGCTCAGCTTCGGGCACCTCTCAATTTACCACTCGCCAGCCCGCCGGCACCACCACCAACACTAGCACCACAGCCGCTTCACTTGATCCGTCAGAGGAGTTATTTTCACATCAGTTGGAAGAAATAAGTGATGCGCAACTATTAGTGCCAGAGGATGTAGATAGTGGGGATATGTCTCAGTCAGGCAGCATTATACACATGGACGTACATTGTGATGATGATGATGTTGTACCTGCTGCTGCTGCCTTTGCTGAGTTGTCAAGTGAAGCGGCTGATGATGACGATGTGTCTGTGGATGTCACCTGGGTGCCTGCTCGAAGAGCAGAAGAAGAGGGGGAAAGTTCAGATGGGGAGACAGAGAGGAGGAGGAGACGAGTTGGAAGCAGGGGGAGGAGGTCATCGCAAGGAGCTAGTGGCGCAGTCAGACAGCATGTAGATTCGGCACCCGGGGTCAGCCAGACAGCACGCCAATCAACGCAAGCTGTTGCCACCACCAGAATGCCGTCCTTGCAAAGCTCAGCAGTGTGGCATTTTTTTTGTGTGTCTGCCTCTGATATCAGCGATGCCATTTGTAACCTGTGCCAAAAGAAACTGAGTCGTGGGAAGTCCAACACCCACCTAGGTACAACTGCTTTGCGAAGGCACATGATCTCACATCACAAACGCCTATGGGATCAACACATGAGTAAAAGCAGCACACAAACTGAAAGCCACCATCCTCCTCCTGGTCCAGCATCTTCAGCCACGTCAACCACTGCTGTCCTCCATGCCCCCTATCAACAACCCGCCCCTCCGCCTCTCACCTTCAGCAGTTCCTGCTCGTCACCTGCCCACAGTCAGGTGTCTGTCAAGGAAATGTTTGAGCGTAAAAAGCCAATCTCGCAGAGTCACCCCCTTGCCCGGCGTCTGACAGCTGGCTTGTCGGAACTCTTAGCCCGCCAGCTTTTACCATACAAGCTGGTGGAGTCTGAGGCCTTCAAAAAATTTGTCGCTATTGGGACACCGCAGTGGAAGGTACCCGGCCGAAATTATTTTTCACAAAAGGCAATCCCCAACCTGTACTCTATTGTGGAAAAGGAAATCATGTCACGTCTGGCACACAGTGTTGGGGCAAGGGTCCATCTGACCACTGATAGCTGGTCTGCAAAGCACGGTCAGGGCAGGTATATAACGTACACTGCGCATTGGGTAAACCTGCTGGCGGCTGCCAAGCATGGAATGCGTGGCTCTGCTGCAGAGGAGTTGGTGACACCGCCACGACTTGCAGGCAGGCCTGCTGCCACCTCCTCTACTCCTCCTACTCCATCCTCTTTGCTAACCTCCTCGGCTGAGTCCTCTTCTGCTGTTGCGTCTTGCTCCACACCAACTGCACCCCCCCAGCTCCCCAGGGGCTATTCCACATGCCGGATACGACAGTGTCACGCTGTCTTGGGGTTGACTTGCCTGAAAGCAGAGAGTCACACCGGACCAGCACTACTGTCCGCCCTGAACGCACAGGTGGATCAGTGGCTGACCCCGCACCAACTGGAGATCGGCAAAGTGGTGTGTGACAACGGGAACAATTTGTTGGCGGCATTGAATTTGGGCAAGTTGACACATGTGCCGTGCATGGCACATGTGTTGAATCTGATTGTGCAACGTTTTGTGCAGAAGTACCCAGGCTTACAGGACGTCCTCAAGCAGGCCAGGAAGGTGTGTGGCCATTTCAGGCGTTCCTACACGGCCATGGCGCACTTTGCAGATATTCAGCGGCGAAACAACATGCCAGTGAGGCGCTTGATTTGCGACAGCCCGACACGTTGGAATTCAACACTGCTAATGTTCGACCGCCTGCTCCAACAAGAAAAAGCGGTCAACGAGTATTTGTATGACCGGGGTGCTAGGACAGCCTCTGCGGAGCTGGGTATTTTTTTGCCACGTTACTGGACGCTCATGCGCAATGCCTGTAGGCTCATGCGTCCTTTTGAGGAGGTGACAAACCTAGTGAGTCGCACTGAAGGCACCATCAGCGACATCATCCCATATGTTTTTTTCCTGGAGCGTGCCCTGCGAAGAGTGCTGGATCAGGCCGTAGATGAGCGTGAAGAGGAAGAGTTGTGGTCACCATCACCACCACCAGAAACAGCCTTACCATCGATTGCTGGACCTGCGGCAACACTGGAAGAGGAGTGTGAGGAAGAGGAGTCAGAGGAGGAATGTGGCTTTGAGGAGGAGGAACACCAACCACAGCAGGCATCCCAGGGTGCTCGTTGTCACCTATCTGGTACCCGTGGTGTTGTACGTGGCTGGGGGGAAGAACACACCTTCAATGACATCAGTGAGGACGAGGAACTGGACATGAGTAGCTCGGCATCCAACCTTGTGCAAATGGGGTCTTTCATGCTGTCATGCCTGTTGAGAGACCCTCGTATAAAAAGGCTGAAGGAGAACGACCTGTACTGGGTGGCCACGCTACTAGACCCCCGGTATAAGCAGAAAGTCTGTGATATGTTACCCAATTACCGGCAGTCGCAAAGGATGCAGCAGCTACAAAATAAGTTAAAAACTATGCTTTACACAGCGTATAAGGGTGATGTCACAGCACAACGGGAATCCAACAGGGGAAGAGGTGAAAGTAATCCTCCTCCTACCACCACAACCACGCCGGCAAGGACAGGACGCTTTACAGACGTCTTGTTGATGGAGGACATGCGGAGCTTTTTTAGTCCTATGCATCGCCACAGCCCTTCGGGGTCCACCCTCAGAGAACGACTCGACCGACAGGTAGCAGACTACCTTGCCTTAACTGCAGATATCGACACTCTGAGGAGCGATGAACCCCTTGACTACTGGGTGTGCAGGCTTGACCTGTGGCCTGAGCTATCCCAATTTGCCATTGAACTTCTGGCCTGCCCCGCTTCAAGTGTGCTGTCAGAAAGGACCTTCAGCGCAGCAGGAGGTATTGTCACTGAGAAGAGAAGTCGCCTAGGTCAAAAAAGTCTTGATTACCTCACGTTTATTAAGATGAATGAGGCATGGATCCCGAAGGGACTGACAGTGGGGGATGCATTTGACTAAAAAAGGCCTGGTGATGACTGAGATGCCTTGGCCTAAAAATGGTCCACACGCTGCTGTATATAATCATTCTCTGCATGCCGGATGACTTACGTGACGTCTCCGCCACCAACTACGGTTCAAGCCGCAATGTTTTAGTGCACTTTCTGCCTTAAAACCTCAATTTTTCAGGCCGCTGCTACAGCAGCGGCTGCAACAATACCTACTTTTTCATGCATGTGTACATGCCTAATTTTTCTGGCCTCTGGTGCTACACTGTGGCTGCAAAAAAAACAAAAAACAAAAAAAAAAGGCACATACATGTGTCAATTCCCCTTCGTGATCGTTACCTTGTCGTGGTGAAGGGGCTTGCGTATCACAATGAAGCGATCACCTCTAGGATTGTGTTGGCACACCCCAGATGATAAGGTCGTTGCTTCATTGTGTACAGACCAAAAGCGATCCGCAGGATAATTTTTCATAAAAAAAACCATTCATTTTCTTTCATTCTTTGTGCGGAGCTGGGTATTTTTTGGCCGCGTTACTGAATGCTCATGAACAATGGCTGTAGGCTCATGCGTCCTTTTGCGGAGATGACAACCCTGGTGGTCAGTCGAACCCAAGGCAACATCATCGACCTCATCCCATATGCGTTTTTTCTGGAGCATGCCCTGCGAAGAGTACTGGATCAGGCTGTAGATGAGCATGAAGAGGAAGAGTTGTGGTCCTCATCACCACCAGAAGCAGCCTTGTCGTTGTCAATTGCTGGACCTGTGGCAACGCAGAGAGAGGAGTCTGAAGAAGAGAAGTCAGAGGAGGAAGGTGGCTTTGAGGAGGTGGAATACCAGCCACAGCAGGCGTCCCAGGGGGCTTGTTCTCACCTTTCGGGGACCCTTGGTGTTGTATGTGGCTGGGTGGAGGAAGAGACCTTCAATGATGTCAGTGAGGACAAGGAACGGGACATGGCTAGCTTGGTATCCAACCTTGTGCAAATGGGGAGTTTGCGGTTGTGCAAATGGACTGACTGACTGTTAAACGGGGAGTTTGGTCTGTCACTGTGAAGCGGGCGACGGGCGTAACCCTTACACTACTTGACCGATAAAACATCATACCTGATCGTATTCACACACTGGATGTTTTAGTGCTGGTTTACACTGCCGCTACCACTAAAGTAGCGTCGCTTCCAGTGCGACTTTGGCGCGACTTAGCGCGACTTTGGCGCGACCTCATCGCGAGGCGACTTTTTATTTGGCCAATCACAATATCATGTTTTGTGACCGTCACCTAATTTCCTTTTCCTGTTTTTTGTTTTACATATTTCCCCATGTGTGCAGTGTTGTCTGTGTCATAGCTCAACTGATAGGCATGTTTGCCTTGGCATATCATATTTCAGCTTGCCAGAAAGAAAAAAAGACAGCTGGAAAGACACTGCATTAGTTTTCTACTAAAAATCATAAGAAAAATGCTGTTTTTTTTGGGTTGTGGACATACTACAGAGCTGAAACTTGACAGGTACACTTTTTAGACCCCCCAGACACTAAATACAAAAAATGACATGCCTGCCTAAAAAAATGCCCGCTAAATGCCTGCAAGAAAAAAAGCCAGCCGCAGAGAAGCCATATTCCTGAAAATATAAGAAAAATGCTGTTTTTTAGGGGTTCTGGACATGCTACAGAGCTGAAACTTGACAGGTACACTTTTTAGACCCCCCAGACACTAAATACAAAAAATTACATGCCTGCCTAAAAAAATGCCCGCTAAATGCCTGCAAGAGAAAAAGCCAGCCGCAGAGAAGCCGTATTCCTGAAAATATTAGAAAAATGCTGTTTTTTAGGGGTTCTGGACATGCTACAGAGCTGAAACTTGACAGGTACACTTTTTAGACCCCCCAGACACTGAATACAAAAAATGACATGCCTGCCTAAAAAAATGCCCGATAAATGCCTGCAAGAGAAAAAGCCAGCCGCAGAGAAGCCGTATTCCTGAAAATATAATAAAAATGCTGTTTTTTAGGGGTTCTGGACATGCTACAGAGCTGAAACTTGACAGGTACACTTTTTAGACCCCCCAGACACTGAATACAAAAAAATGACATGCCTGCCTAAAAAAATGCCCGCTAAATGCCTGCAAGAAAAAAAGCCAGCCGCAGAGAAGCCATATTCCTGAAAATATAAGAAAAATTCTGTTTTTTAGGGGTTCTGGACATGCTACAGAGCTGAAACTTGACAGGTACACTTTTTAGACCCCCCAGACACTAAATACAAAAAATTACATGCCTGCCTAAAAAAATGCCCGCTAAATGCCTGCAAGAGAAAAAGCCAGCCGCAGAGAAGCCGTATTCCTGAAAATATAAGAAAAATGCTGTTTTTTAGGGGTTCTGGACATGCTACAGAGCTGAAACTTGACAGGTACACTTTTTAGACCCCCCAGACACTAAATACAAAAAATGACATGCCTGCCTAAAAAAATGCCCGATAAATGCCTGCAAGAGAAAAAGCCAGCCGCAGAGAAGCCGTATTCCTGAAAATATAATAAAAATGCTGTTTTTTAGGGGTTCTGGACATGCTACAGAGCTGAAACTTGACAGGTACACTTTTTAGACCCCCCAGACACTAAATACAAAAAATGACATGCCTGCCTAAAAAAATGCCCGCTAAATGCCTGCAAGAGAAAAAGCCAGCCGCAGAGAAGCCGTATTCCTGAAAATATAAGAAAAATGCTTTTTTTTAGGGGTTCTGGACATGCTACAGAGCTGAAACTTGACAGGTACACTTTTTAGACCCCCCAGACATTAAATACAAAAAATGACATGCCTGCCTAAAAAAATGCCCGATAAATGCCTGCAAGAGAAAAAGCCAGCCGCAGAGAAGCCGTATTCCTGAAAATATAATAAAAATGCTGTTTTTTAGGGGTTCTGGACATGCTACAGAGCTGAAACTTGACAGGTACACTTTTTAAACCCCCCAGACACTGAATACAAAAAATGACATGCCTGCCTAAAAAAATGCCCGCTAAATGCCTGCAAGAAAAAAAGCCAGCCGCAGAGAAGCCATGTTCCTGAAAATATAAGAAAAATTCTGTTTTTTAGGGGTTCTGGACATGCTACAGAGCTGAAACTTGACAGGTACACTTTTTAGACCCCCCAGACACTAAATACAAAAAATTACATGCCTGCCTAAAAAAATGCCCGCTAAATGCCTGCAAGAGAAAAAGCCAGCCGCAGAGAAGCCGTATTCCTGAAAATATAAGAAAAATGCTGTTTTTTAGGGGTTCTGGACATGCTACAGAGCTGAAACTTGACAGGTACACTTTTTAGACCCCCCAGACACTAAATACAAAAAATGACATGCCTGCCTAAAAAAATGCCCGATAAATGCCTGCAAGAGAAAAAGCCAGCCGCAGAGAAGCCGTATTCCTGAAAATATAATAAAAATGCTGTTTTTTAGGGGTTCTGGACATGCTACAGAGCTGAAACTTGACAGGTACACTTTTTAGACCCCCCAGACACTAAATACAAAAAATGACATTCCTGCCTAAAAAAATGCCCGATAAATGCCTGCAAGAGAAAAAGCCAGCCGCAGAGAAGCCGTATTACTGAAAATATAATAAAAATGCTGTTTTTTAGGGGTTCTGGACATGCTACAGAGCTGAAACTTGACAGGTACACTTTTTAGACCCCCCAGACACTAAATACAAAAAATTACATGCCTGCCTAAAAAAATGCCCGCTAAATGCCTGCAAGAGAAAAAGCCAGCCGCAGAGAAGCCGTATTCCTGAAAATATAATAAAAATGCTGTTTTTTAGGGGTTCTGGACATGCTACAGAGCTGAAACTTGACAGGTACACTTTTTAGACCCCCCAGACACTGAATACAAAAAATGACATGCCTGCCTAAAAAAATGCCCGCTAAATGCCTGCAAGAAAAAAAGCCAGCCGCAGAGAAGCCATATTCCTGAAAATATAAGAAAAATTCTGTTTTTTAGGGGTTCTGGACATGCTACAGAGCTGAAACTTGACAGGTACACTTTTTAGACCCCCCAGACACTAAATACAAAAAATTACATGCCTGCCTAAAAAAATGCCCGCTAAATGCCTGCAAGAGAAAAAGCCAGCCGCAGAGAAGCCGTATTCCTGAAAATATAAGAAAAATTCTGTTTTTTAGGGGTTCTGGACATGCTACAGAGCTGAAACTTGACAGGTACACTTTTTAGACCCCCCAGACACTAAATACAAAAAATTACATGCCTGCCTAAAAAAATGCCCGCTAAATGCCTGCAAGAGAAAAAGCCAGCCGCAGAGAAGCCGTATTCCTGAAAATATAAGAAAAATGCTGTTTTTTAGGGGTTCTGGACATGCTACAGAGCTGAAACTTGACAGGTACACTTTTTAGACCCCCCAGACACTAAATACAAAAAATGACATGCCTGCCTAAAAAAATGCCCGATAAATGCCTGCAAGAGAAAAAGCCAGCCGCAGAGAAGCCGTATTCCTGAAAATATAATAAAAATGCTGTTTTTTAGGGGTTCTGGACATGCTACAGAGCTGAAACTTGACAGGTACACTTTTTAGACCCCCCAGACACTAAATACAAAAAATGACATTCCTGCCTAAAAAAATGCCCGATAAATGCCTGCAAGAGAAAAAGCCAGCCGCAGAGAAGCCGTATTACTGAAAATATAATAAAAATGCTGTTTTTTAGGGGTTCTGGACATGCTACAGAGCTGAAACTTGACAGGTACACTTTTTAGACCCCCCAGACACTAAATACAAAAAATTACATGCCTGCCTAAAAAAATGCCCGCTAAATGCCTGCAAGAGAAAAAGCCAGCCGCAGAGAAGCCGTATTCCTGAAAATATAATAAAAATGCTGTTTTTTAGGGGTTCTGGACATGCTACAGAGCTGAAACTTGACAGGTACACTTTTTAGACCCCCCAGACACTGAATACAAAAAATGACATGCCTGCCTAAAAAAATGCCCGCTAAATGCCTGCAAGAAAAAAAGCCAGCCGCAGAGAAGCCATATTCCT
Organism: Pelophylax lessonae; assembly: GCF_965119305.1. Lineage (NCBI taxonomy): Eukaryota > Metazoa > Chordata > Amphibia > Anura > Ranidae > Pelophylax > Pelophylax lessonae. The sequence goes on along the minus strand of NC_138771.1, from coordinate 68,526,846 downwards.
GAAAATATAAGAAAAATTCTGTTTTTTAGGGGTTCTGGACATGCTACAGAGCTGAAACTTGACAGGTACACTTTTTAGACCCCCCAGACACTAAATACAAAAAATTACATGCCTGCCTAAAAAAATGCCCGCTAAATGCCTGCAAGAGAAAAAGCCAGCCGCAGAGAAGCCGTATTCCTGAAAATATAAGAAAAATGCTGTTTTTTAGGGGTTCTGGACATGCTACAGAGCTGAAACTTGACAGGTACACTTTTTAGACCCCCCAGACACTAAATACAAAAAATGACACGCCTGCCTAAAAAAATGCCCGATAAATGCCTGCAAGAGAAAAAGCCAGCCGCAGAGAAGCCGTATTCCTGAAAATATAATAAAAATGCTGTTTTTTAGGGGTTCTGGACATGCTACAGAGATGAAACTTGACAGGTACACTTTTTAGACCCCCCCAGACACTAAATACAAAAAATGACATTCCTGCCTAAAAAAATGCCCGATAAATGCCTGCAAGAGAAAAAGCCAGCCGCAGAGAAGCCGTATTACTGAAAATATAATAAAAATGCTGTTTTTTAGGGGTTCTGGACATGCTACAGAGCTGAAACTTGACAGGTACACTTTTTAGACCCCCCAGACACTAAATACAAAAAATGACATGCCTGCCTAAAAAAATGCCCGCTAAATGCCTGCAAGAGAAAAAGCCAGCCGCAGAGAAGCCGTATTCCTGAAAATATAATAAAAATGCTGTTTTTTAGGGGTTCTGGACATGCTACAGAGCTGAAACTTGACAGGTACACTTTTTAGACCCCCCAGACACTGAATACAAAAAATGACATGCCTGCCTAAAAAAATGCCCGCTAAATGCCTGCAAGAAAAAAAGCCAGCCGCAGAGAAGCCATATTCCTGAAAATATAAGAAAAATTCTGTTTTTTAGGGGTTCTGGACATGCTACAGAGCTGAAACTTGACAGGTACACTTTTTAGACCCCCCCAGACACTAAATACAAAAAATGACATGCCTGCCTAAAAAAATGCCCGCTAAATGCCTGCAAGAGAAAAAGCCAGCCGCAGAGAAGCCATATTCCTGAAAATATAAGAAAAATGCTGTTTTTTAGGGGTTCTGGACATGCTACAGAGCTGAAACTTGACAGGTACACTTTTTAGACCCCCCAGACACTAAATACAAAAAATTACATGCCTGCCTAAAAAAATGCCCGCTAAATGCCTGCAAGAGAAAAAGCCAGCCGCAGAGAAGCCATATTCCTGAAAATATAAGAAAAATGCTGTTTTTTAGGGGTTCTGGACATGCTACAGAGCTGAAACTTCACAGTTACACTTTTTAGACCCCCCCGATGCTAAATCCAAAGAAATTTTTTATTTTTATTTTTTTTTAATTTTTCCAATAATTGGCTCTCTATCAAAAAATTATAATTTTTAAGAACTTTTTTTTGCGTGATCCCTCTCCGGCATGCCACAGTCCAGGTGTTAGTCCCCTTGAAACAACTTTTCCATCACTATTGTGGCCAGAAAGAGTCCCTGTGTGTTTTAAAATTCGCCTGCCTATTGAAGTCTATGGCGGTTCGCCCGGTTCGCCGGTTCGCGAACATTTGCCGATGTTCGCGTTCGCCGTTCGCGAACGGCGAATTTTAGGTTCGCGACATCACTAATTGTAACTAGTTACTTTACTTAGTTACCAAAAAAAGTAATTTAGTTACTGTAATTAGTTACTTTGTAACTAGTTACCCCCAACACTGCTCCCAGCTACCATGGTAGCCAGAGAATGTGACAGCGTGACTCAGAAGTGAAGTCATACACGTTGCTTTCTGGGTAACAGCAAGAAGGGGAGGAGAGTGGACTTGTGTCTGCTTTTCTCCCTCTCCTCCACCCACCGGCACCCGTCATGTCACTCCCGGGCCCGCAGATGGGAAAACTGAGCCCAGAATACATGGCAGGGGCGTGCTGGTACTAGGAGGGTGTGGACGAAACTGGGCAGTAGTGCATATGCCCAAATGCCTGCCTGTCAGTTTTATTCAAAATCCCGGTGACTGCAGCCACCGGATTGTGTGTGAACCCCAGCATCCCGGTCCGGTCCATACGATGGACCTGGCAGCGAAAGAATAAAAGAATAAAAATGAGAAAAAAGCAAAATAAAAACACTTATATACATGGGTGCCCCTCTAGGAAGGGCACCAGTAGGCACATGCCTACAGTGCCTAGTGGGACTTGCTTGCAGGGACTAGAGTTCTGTCTCCCTACACTGTGTATATCTATAAAAGCACAAAGTTCCATAGCTTAAGATGGCAAGGAACTCACCTCATTCTCCCTCCTCCTTTCTCCAAGCTAACAGACTAACTGGAGATGGCATTGTCCACTGTTAACTATTTCCTGAGATGGCATTGTCCACTGTTAACTTTAACAAAGAGTTTACTGTGTAATGTATTTTTTATTGTGCTCAATGTGTTAAAAAAGAAAAAAACACTGAGAGTTTAATAATTCTTTAGCATTGCACTTAAAGGAGTTGTAAAGTCAGGAAGTTTTGCATTTTATGCAAGTTATGCATTAGGATCAAAAACCTTCTGGGTGTAGCAGCCTCCCCAGCACAACATGAGCCCCATCTCTATCCAGCGATGTCCACGAGTCCCTTTGCCAACCGGGCAACTCTCCCTCCTGATTGGCTGAGATTCAGCCGCAGCACCATTGGCTTCCGTACCTGTCAATCAAAGTGAGCCAATCAGGAGAGAGGGGGTGGGGCCGAATGGCAGCTCCGTATCTGAATGTATACATGGAGCTGCAGCTTGGCTCGGGTGCCCCCATAGCAAGCAGCTTGCTGTGGGGGCATTCAATGGGAGGGAGGGGCCAGGATCAGCAACGAGGGACCTGGGAACAGGAGGATCTGCTCTGTGCAAAACCAACTACACAGAAGAGGTAAGTATAACATGTTTGCTATTTTTTATTTTTTTTTAAACAAGACTTTACAGTCACTTTATACAGTATACTGTATATCTTGAACTTCTTGTTCAACATGTTGAAAAAAAAAATGAATACAACAAGAACATGAAAGTCTGGCAGAGCATAATTACAGTTAGGAACCCGATGCCATAAATTTCTAGACATAAAAATGTGAAATGTACAATATATATATAATGAAATAAACATGAATCACAATCCTTATCCCTTGTAACTGCACTTTGTAAAGGGCTTATTTCTGAATACTTCAGCTGAATGTCTTGTACTTTTTACCTTCCTCAGCAAGTGGTCTTGATATATCATGTGAATGATTACAGCTGAGGACAATAGACTTTCTGAGCGTCTCAAGCCATTAATATTCCATATGTGGTCACAATGACTAATGTTTGATTTCTGTTGCAGCAGAGGCTGGGAATCTGGAAATAACACAGAATATTTGACATTTGAATTGGAGTATTTGCCTTCGTGGGGAGAATATCTCCCAGATGTCCTTGTCCACTTGAAGTTTATTTATGTATAACAAACTTTACTTATCTATAAAAATGGCTTAAACATGCTGGCATCACACTGGATGAGCAGGATTCGGCTGAATATGCTATGTACATGCCAAACTTCTAAAGGCAGACACCGGAGAGCCTATCTACAATGGCAATTGATATTCTACAGTTGATGCGCTTATCTATTTTTGCTTTTTCCTACACTTGTACACTTAGCAGCTAAATCCATAATCCAAAGTTTTGCATATCTTAAATCCTAGTCACTTCAGAGCAGGCTGTATAAATTCTTTCAGTTCAATGCGATTAGAATTTTTTTTTGTAGACTGTTGTTTAGACATGCCCGAAGCTTGAAGGAAATGATAAGCATAGGGCATATACGATAGGGTGGAAGGCAAACCAGGCGGGGTTTATATATTTGTTGGGATATGGGAGGTCAGGACTCTTATTGACCGAGTAGACTAAGTGATGGGGAGGAGCAGGAGAGAGAGTAGTTGGAGGGGGGGGGGGAGTGAAGGGGCCTTACTTGTAGACTGGAGATCATAGGAGAAACGTCCCTCCCGCCCACCCTGGTGATGTCGTTTTCTGTTGTTCTGCTAAGGAGGTTGGACGTTGGCGGTTGGGGTCCTTGATGAGGGTCCAAAACATGGTGTTGAACGATAAAATGGTTGGACCCATCTCAGGTATGGTATGGTCATCTGTGTTTGGTCTGGTTCAGTCTAGACCGACCGGGTAGTGTAAGATGGTAGGAGTCTGTAGTCAGTTAGGATAGTCCTTGAGGTGGTGTTTTGGTGGCTGGGGACAGAACCTAACTTAATGGTACCACAGACTCCAAAGTTGTGGGAGATGGTATTGTCAAGGATCTGCAACCATTCTTTGATCTGGATTGGTTTGATTGTTTTATGTTTTTCTGTTATTTATGGTTTTGTTTAATAAAAGGCCGAACCGGCCATTTAATCCGAATGCTGAGTTAGTGTTGTCATTTAAAGGTAAAAGGGGGTGGTGTTGGGTACTGATCCAGGTAATATGGTTAAACAGGTGGGATCTGAACTACCATAGTCAAGACATGCCTGGAGCTTGAAGGAAATTATAAGCATAGGGAATACATGACAGGGTGGAAGGAAAAAAAGGCAGTAGGGGGTTAAATTAGTTGTTGGGATATGAGAGGTCAGAACTCTTACCTTATTGGCAGAGCAGACAAGGTGATGGGGGAGGAGCAGGAGAGAGAGTAGTTGGAGGGGAGGAGTGAAGGGGCTTCACTTACAGACTGGAGATTATAGGAGAAACGTCCCTCCCATCCGCCCTTGTGGTGCAGTTTTCTGTCATTCTGCTAAGGAGTTTGATAATTGGCGGTTGGGGTCCTTGATGAGGGTCCAAAACATGGTGTTGAACGATTAAATGGTTGGACCCATATCAGGTATGGTATGGTCATCTATGGTTGGTCTGGTTGAGTCTAGACCTACCGATTAGTGTAAGATGGTAGGGGTCTGTAGTCAGTTAGGATAGTCCTTGAGGTGGTGTTTTGGCGGCTGGGGACAGAACCTAACTTAATGGTACCACAGACTCAAAAGTTGTGGGAGATGGTATTGTCAATGATCTGCAACCATTCTTTGATCTGGATTGGTTTGATTGTTTTATGTTTTTCTGTTATTTATGGTTTTGTTTAATAAAAGGCCGAACCGACCATTTAATCCGAATGCTGAGTTAGTGTTATCCTTTAAAGGTAAAAGGGGGTGGTGTTGGGTACTGATCCAGGTAATATGGTTAAACAGGTGGGATCTGAACCACCCTAGTCATTTACATTTAAAGATTTTGTGGCAGAATGCATAAAAGTGTATCTATAGGCCAATCTTTTTTTTTTATATTTTTTAATACTGTCTGGGTCCCCATTGTGGCCATTCACTCCTCAATTTGTAATGGTGCCCACTGTCACCAAGAAAGAAACTGAAAATCCAAAATGTTAGAGTTGTCCACAGAACATGCAATGCCAAGCAGCAGCAAGCAAATCTAGCAGACTATTAGCATACTTTAACCGCTTAAGGACCGCCTCACGTACATTTACTGCAGCAAGGCGGCCCTTCAGCGCAAAATCATGTACCTATGTGTGATTTTTTTCTTTAGCTCTGGGGTGCGCCCACGCGATGTCCACCGGCAATCGTTCCAAGAGAGGCCGAACGGCGGTCTGCCTATGTAAACAAGGCAGATCGCAGTTCTGCTAGTAAGGAAGACAGAGATCTTGTGTTTCTGCTAAGCAGGAACATGGATCTCTGTCTTCCTTCAGTTAAACAATCCACCACATAGTAAGAAAGCACTCCTAGGGAACACATTTAACCCTTTGATCGCCCCTGATGTTAACCCCTTCCCTGCCAGTGTCATTAGTACAGTGACAGTGCATTTTTTTAGCACTGATCACTGTATTGGTGTCACTGGTCCGCAAAAAGATCAGTTAGGTGTTCGATTTGTCTGCCGCAATGTCAAAGTCCCACTAAAAATCACTGATCTCCACCATTACTAGTAAAAAAAATAAGAAGTCCAAAAAACTCCTATTCTATAGGTTGTAGACGCTATAGCTTTTGCGCAAACCAATTAATACATGCTTATTGGGATTTTTTACCAAAAAGTTGTAGCAGAATACATATTGACCTAAAGTAATGAAGAAATTTGATTTTTAACATTTTTTATTGGGTATGTTTTATAGCAGAAAGTAAAAAATATTGTTTTTTTTTTTAAATTGTTGGTCTTTTTTTGTTTATAGTGCAAAAATAAAAACCGAAGAGGTGATCAAATACCACTAAAAGTAAGCTCTATTTGTGGGGAAAAAAAGAGCATCAGTTTTATTTGGTTACAGTGTTGCATGACCGAGCAATTGTCAGTTATAGCAACACTGTGCCATATCGCAAAAAATGACCTGGTCAGGAAGTGGGGTGAACCTTCTGAAGTGGTTAAAAAGGATATTTACTCAAGAGGTAAAACTATAATTCCACCAATCTCTGGTTCGGTCTCATCCAGTTTTGGTCACCAATACCGAGGGAGGATGTCCTTGAACTGGAGAGAGTCTAGAGAAGGGCAACAAAGGTAAAAATTTGGCTGCAGGACCTTGGTTAGGCAAACACTGAACTTATGATGATGACTAGACATGTGCAGAACAAAAAAAAAATGGTTTACTTTTGTTTCGATTTGTTATGTACACACATTTGTTTAGATACATTTGTTTAATTTGTTTTCAAAATTACATTCAAATCACATCCAAATTGGAATCCAATTCCATTCAAATCAAATTTATTCTATTCAAAATTTGAATTTTGGAAGATGGTTCTATTCTTTCTATTCCATTCTATTTTATTGTTTTTTTTTTTCTATTATATTCTTTTATTTTCTATTCTATTTTTTTCTATTATATTCTAATATTTTCTATTCAATTCTTTTCTATTTTTTATTAATTTCTATTGTTTTATTTTATGTTGTTTTCTATTCTTTTCGACTCTATTATATTCTATTATTCTCTATTCTATTCAAACTTGAATTTATTCTATTCAAAATTCGAATTTCGGAAGATGGTTATATTCTTTCTATTCTATTCTAATATTTTATTCTATTCTTTTAATTGCTATTCTATTTTAATCTATTCTTTTCTACTCTATTCAAATTATTTTAATTTACATTTTGGGAAATGGCTATATTCTAATTGTTTTTTCAATTATATTCTATTCTTTTCTGTTCTAATCTGTTCTGTTCTATTATTTTCTATTGTGTACGAATTTGAATTTGAATTTATTCTATTTTAAATTCAAATTTCAGAAGATGGTTATATTCTTTCTATTTTATTCTATTCTATTTTATTTTATTATATTCTATCCCTTTCCTTCTATTCTATTTTATTCTGTTATTTTTTTCTATACTTTTTTTACTACTTTTTTATATTTTATTTTGTATCCTGTTCTGTTTTACTCTATTATATTCTATTCTTTCTATTCTATTATATTCATTATATACCTTTATTTTATGTTCTATTTTATTCTCTTCAGAAATTTGAATGACTCAAATTTGATTTAAAAATGATTTGAATTCAGTTTGAAAACTATTCAAATTCGATTAGAAAACTATTTGAATTTGGATTTTATCTGAAATAATGTTTTGTTATTTCAGATTGATTTAAATTCATTACTATTGTAATTCAGAAGTTCGGATACATTTACATTTTCAAATAACAACATTTTTTTCTGAATATTTATTTGAAATTAAATGAACTGCACATGTCTATGTATGACTAGAGTGACAATAGATAAAATAAATCACCAAGAAAATTTAGATATTAGTATTATATGTGTGCTCAAAATCTAAATGAAGGGATCATACAATAAAATGAGTTTTGGAACTATGGAGATATTACAAGCCATTATACAGGGGTCAGAAGCCCTCATTTCAATCACCGATCTTTTGATAAACAGGAAGCCCCAGTTGACTTCATCCAGTCAGGGTGAATAGAGACTTAAACAAATGCAGAGAGGTAGACATGTTAACTGCTTCCGGACCGCCCGCCGCACATTTACTGCAGCAGGCTGGCCCTCCTGCGTGAACCGATGTAGCCCTACGTTGGTCGCGCGCTTGGTGCTATGGGGGGGGGGGGGCGAGCTAGGCAGCGGGGGTGCTGATGCACGGGGCCGGCGGGTGAGAGAGAAAGACGGTCAGCTGTTGTAAGCACAGCTGACTGTTCCTCTCTCTGAAATGATCACAGAGCTCCTGTGATCCTTCTATATAGGATCACAGGTCTCTATGGTCATGTCACAAGCCCCTCCCCCCACAGTTAGTAAACACTCCCCTAGGCTCACACTTAACCCTTTGATCATCACTAGGTTAACCCCTTCCCTGCCAATGTTATTATTACAGTAACAGTGCATATTTTTAGCACTGATTACTGTAGTAATGTCACTGGTCCCCCCAAAAGTGTAAAAAATGTCAGTGAGGGGTCTTATCTGTCCGCCGCAATGCCGCAGTCCCGCAGTCCCGCTGAAAATCGCAGATCGCCGCAATTACTAGTAAAAAAAACAAAGAATAAAAATGACATAAATATTTTCCCTAGTGTGTAGACATGATAACTTGTGCGCATACCAATCAAAATACCCTTATTGCGATTTTTTTTTTACCAAAAATATGTAGCAGAATACAAATTGGCCTAAAAGGATGAAAATTTTTGATTAAATTTTTTCTGGGGAATGTTATATGGCAGAATGTGAAAAATATTGTTTCTTGCAGAATTGATGTTTATTTGTTTATAGTGTAAAAAATAAAAATTGCAGAAGTGATCAAATACCACCAAAAGAAAGCTCTATTTGTGGGAAAAAAAGAACAACAATTTTATTTAGGTACGGCATCGCAAGACCGCGCTATTTTCTGTTAAAGTAACGCAGTGCTGAATCGCAAAAAATGGCCTGGTCATTAAGGGGGCAAATCCTTCCGGCCCAGAAGTGGTTAAGCCACAAAATTCAGAACTTTGGAGCTCAGCTGGTAACATTACTTGGGGCGCCAAACACAGTGGATAGCAGCTACAATAGAAGTGCCAGGAAACAATATGTACTCCTGCTACTTCTGTGCTCCGCAGATGTGCTGCAACATTGGAAATGACATCATCACACATTGGCCGTGTTGGGAGATGACGCAGCAGGAACCAGAAAGGGATGCTTGCACACAAAGCACCCTCATTCACTATCAATAGATATAGCAGATGCCAGAAAGCACCACCAAATGGGAGTAGAGAGGTGAAAATATCAACCTCAAATAAACCCAGAGGTAAAATAAAGGGGGGGGGGCAATCATTGTGTACGAAAACATCAAGAGTGGGCCTGCATGTTCCGGGTATCAATCTAATCACTCATAATGACATGTTATACATGCAACAATCAGCCTAGAGCACAATAACAACAAACCAAATATAAAGATTACAAAAACAGGCTGGTGATTGGCACCTTAGTTGTTTAACCAGCTGTGCTACATATTTCGATTGGTTAAGGAAAAAGCTAGTTCCCAATCATGTGGATCAACATATTTATACCTCTCTGATTTTTATTTTTTACTTCTCTATTCACCCTGTTAGATGAAGTGGTGTTACCTGTTTATCAACAGATCATTGACTGAATTAAAGCAGAGTTCTAGGCAAAAAATACTTTTTTTACCTAAAAATACCCCCGGGACAGTCAGGGCTAGTGCATTTAAGCAACGATAGCCTCTGAACTTCCCCTGTTTCACTTATCTGTAAGAAGAAATACTTACCTTGAAAATGTCTTGTCCAGCGCTGCCATCTCAGGTGTGGGCAGCTGAAGCCGGAGCATCCCTCTTCGTGTCCTCTTCGGTGACGTCGGAGTCCCAGAATGCCCTGCCTGTCACTTCCGGGGCAGGCACGTCATCCCTGCACAGCTTCTGGGCATTCCCAGAAGCTGTTCAGCAGGGAATGACGCGCCTGCACCAGAAGTGATGAGTGACATCGGTGCAGGCGCATTGACTCCTGGGATCGATGACGCTCATCTCCAAGGAGTCAATGCAAGGAGGAAGTGACGTTGTGCGCCGCGGCCACAGAGGGAGAAAGAGGAAGGAAGATAAGTATATTTTCATTAAAAACAAGGTAAGTGAAACAAAAAAAATGTTAATTATCCAATTCTTTTTCAGGTTTGTGTAAGCTAGCGGACGGTGAAAAGTTTTTTTTTAAGGGTGGAACTCCGCTTTAAGGGCTTCTGACATGTATGATGGCTTAGTGTGAAATGTGCAGAAACTGCGCTAATTCCAATGTATCTCTAGCTGCTCAAACTATAATCGACATGTCATTGCAATAAACAGGTAATCAAAGAAAGTGCAGCACTAAACCAAATCGCAAAATAGATATCCCATAATAAGCTGAACAAAAAATGTGAAGAAATATATATAATAACAATAATAAAATGACGGTGCAGTCCAAGGGAATAAAGTCTTCAGAAAAGAAAACAAATATCCCAGTGCAGTGAATAATCGGAGAACAGGGAACAGGGTCAATGTGAAAACCTTCCACCACTTGTAAAAATGACCGCTTACCAGAACCTTTGGACTAAGTTAACCATACAGTTACTGGGTCAACACGTTTTGAATGTGTCCAGGAGTGTTACTAGAAGACTCCAAATGTTTCCACACGTAACAACATGATGAATACGCTCCACATAGATTGGTATCAAAACAGTGCGTTGGACCATGAAAATAGAGAAAGGCTCCACGTAGTGTAAAACTGTATCTCCAAAATGTATTTAAAAAAGTAGAAAACTTAATTCCCAATAAACAAGCACTTGTAACATCATCCAGTATACAAGATATAGTGCAAAGTGCAACGGCCTGAATGGTAGGAAACTAGTGATCGACCGATATCGTTTTTTCGTTGCCGATACCGATATTTTGGTCAATGCATATCGGTATCGGCCGATATGCACCGATATTTTCGTACATTTAAAAAAAAAATAATAATTTTTGACAGGTACACTTGTGGAGGGATCTGGGGGTCTAAAAGACCCCAAAACCCCTCCTCTGCACTTAAAAGCTTTCAAAATGCCAAGTTTGGCTGTTTTGAATGCTGTCATTTTTTTTAAATCTTGCGTTGAGTATTCGGAAGTGAAGTCATGACATTACTTCTGGGTTTTTACATGGAGACCCGATCAAAGCCGAATGCAGCATGCAGGCTGGTTACCCGGGTCTCCCGGTGGGACGAGAGACTCGGACGAGCCGTGGAAGGCAGTGGGAGGGGGGACATCCCCTCCCGCTCCTTGTAATGACAGCCAAGTTGCTTCTCAGCTGCATCGGTTGTCATTACAAGACAGCCGACTGTCGGCTATGGACAACGGTAACGGGTTGACGTCTCTAGCTGCAGGCATCAATCCGGTACATGCACTTTCCCAAAATATCGGTCATATCGGAAACCTCTGGGGCTGATTCCGATATATCGAGGAAAGCGCATATCGGCCCTCGATATATCAGCTTAACCGATAGCCAGTCAATCCCCATAGGAAACCAACGCGTTTCGTCTTCAAAGACATCATCTGGGGTCTGAAGAAATTCTGCCCATTGCTTATATATATAACATTTGCGATTTTGTTTTACCAAAAATATGTAGCAGAATACAAATTGGCCTAAAAGGTTGAAAAAATTAGATTTTTATTTTTTTTTTATTGGGAATGTTATATAGCAGAAAGTAAAAAATATTGTTGTTGTTTTTTTCAAAATTGTCGCTTCTTTTTTTGTTCATAGTGCAAAAAATAAAAATCGCACAGGGGATCAAATACCACCAAAAGAAAAACTCTATTTGAGGAAAAAAAAAGGTACAGTGTCGCACGTGCAATTGTCAGTTAAAATATTGCAGTGCCGAATCGCAAAAAGTGGCCTGGTCATTATGGGGGTAAATCTTTCTGGTACAGAAGTGGTTAAAGTCTTTGCAATTTTACATTGAGGAACGTTATTCTGAAATTGTTTGACCGTTTTTAAAACAGCTTTTCACAGTTATATTCATGCTATTCTATTCTATTATTTATTATATTCCTTTCTTTTATATTATTTTATTTTTAATTCTATTATTTTTTATTTTATTCAAATTTTTATTTATTCTATTCAAAATTCTAATATCAGAAGAAGGTTATATTCTTTGTATTTTATTCTATTTTTTTCTATTCTATTCTTTTCTATTCTATGCCTTTCTATTGTTTTTTAATTCAAATTTATTCTATTTGAAATTTGAGTTTCAGAAGATGGCTATATTCTTTCTCTTTTATTCTATTTTCTATTCTATTCTATTTAATTATATTCTATTCCTTTATTTTCTATTCTATTTTATTCTGTTCTTTTATTTTCTATTCTATTTTTTTCTCTTTTACGCTATTCTTTTATATTCAAATTTAGATTCTAGCCCTTTATTTTCTATTCTAGTTTTTTCTATTCTTTTATTGTGTATTCTGTTCTGTTTTACTCTATTGTATTATATTATTTTCTTTTCTAGTCTATTCTTTTCTACTATACTCTTTACTATTCTATTCCTTTATTTTTGTATTCTAGTTTTTTCTCTTCGGAAATTTGAATTCTAATTGGAATCGAAAACAATTAGAAAATAATTTGAATTTGAAAACTATTTGAGTTTTGGAAAACAGTTATATTGTTATATTATTTCTATTCTATTCTATTTTATTCTATTCTATTGTTTATTCTACTCTATTATTTTATTTTCTATTATTTTATTTTCTGTTCTATTCTTTTCTATTCTATTCAAATTTGAATTTATTCTATCTAAAATTGATTTTTTTTCTCTACTCTTTTCTATTCCTTTTTTTCTATTCAATTCTTTTCTATTGTATTCAAATTTATTCTATTCGAAACTCAAATTTCAGAAGATGGTTATATTCTTTCTATTTTTCTATGTTTTCTTTTCTGTTCTTTTATTTTCTATTCTATTTTGTTTAGTTTTACTCTTTGCTTATCTATTCTATTCTTTTTTCTATCTCATCCCTTTATTTTCTGTTTCATTTTTTCTATTCTTTTATTTTGTATTATGTTCTGTTTTACTCTATTATATTCTTTTCTATTCTCTTCAATTATTTTCTATTCTATTTGTTTGTTTTTTATTCTGTTTTATTCTTTTCGGAAATACTAATTTTAATTAGATTCGAAAACGATTTGAAAACTATTTGAATTTGAAAACTATTTGAATTTAATTCGAAAAGTATTTGAAATAAAATTTCATCCAAAGTTTTGCTTTGTTATTTCAGATTTGTTTAAATTTGTTACTATTGTATTATTATTATTGAGAGATTAGTCTAAACTTAAATTCAGAATGAAGCAAACCGCACATGTGTAAATAATAGTCTATAATATACAGTGCAAATAAACTATACAGTATGTTCCATGTTTTTTAGGAGCTTAAAGCTAAAATGGCATGGTAGACTCTTGTGTTTGTCTTTCTCCTTATGACGGCATGGTGCACGGTCATCATCCGCTGCTGCTTAACCACTTGCCGACCGCCGCACGACTATCTACGTTGGCGGTCAGCCCCTCACAGGCAAACTAACGTAGGGCTACGTTGCTTGCTTGTGAGGGTCTAGGGAGCGAGCGCGCGCCCCCGGAGGCGCGCTCCCGCGTGGTCACGGACCCCCCCGCGCGTGTGACCAGCGGACCCGATGTCCGCCGGCCACTCTGCGATCGGCGGGGGAGAGGGAGAATGTCAGGCAGCTTGTGTAAACAAGCTGCCTGTCATTCTCCTCGCTGCAAAGACACTGATCACATGGATCTACTATGTAGGACCGTTGATCAGTGTCCTTACAGCTGAAGCCACAGCCAATCACAGTAGAAAGCACACCCCTAGGGACACACACAGCCCCTCCCTCCCAAATAAAGTTAACCCCTTCACTATCAGTGTATTTTTACAGTAACAGTGCATATATATAGCACTGATTACTGTAGAAATGTCACTGGTAACCCCAAAAGTGTCAAAAATGTCAGTCAAGGGTCCGATCTGTCCGCCGCAATGTCGCAGTACCGCAAAAAAAATCGCAGATCGCCGCCATTACGCGTTAAAAAAAAAAACAACAAAAATGACAAAAATCTTTCCCTTTGTTAGTAAACGCGATAACTTTTGCGCAAACCAATCAAAATACGCTTTTTGCGATTTTTTTTACCAAACATAGGTAGCATAAAACAAATTGGCCGAAAATGTTAAAAAATTTTGATTTTTACATTTTTTTGGGGGGAATTTCATGTGAAAAATATTGTTATTTTTGCAAAATTGACGCTCTTTTTTTGTTTATAGCGCGTGATCAAAAAATCGCACAGGTGATCAAATACCACCAAAAGAAAGCTCTGTTTGTGGGAAAAAAAGGACACCAAATTCGTTTAGGTACAGCGTCGCACGACCGCGCAATTGTCCATTAAAGTCACGCAGTGCCGAATCGCAAAATACCCCCTGGTCGGAATGGGGGTAAAATCTTCCGGGGCTTAAGTGGTTAAGAAGTTTTAGGATTAAGCTGTCTAGAGATTTCTTGCATTTTCAAAATCCATTTCATGCAAGAAATGTGTAATTTGTAAAAATAATACTCTGTACTAGAAAACTCATGTTTTCTGGTGTGAATATTTAATTTTTTTGGTAATATTGTTTTATACAGTAGTGTACAGACTAGGATTTACCTAGAAGTTAAAAAAATAGCTTGAAACGCATTGGGTTACTGATTGTATCTACTGTAATTAGATAGTCAGGAAATGATCAATTTATAACTACGCTTGTTGAAATACAGACGGCTTATGTATTTCTCAATAGTAGAGTGACCCCTTGGTTTTAGAGTGGTCAACTCCTTATCTTCTATTGTTTTTAACTGAATTGTATAAATTGTATTTTTTTCTTTGACTACGCATTATGGATTTTAACAGGTTGTTGTAATTATTGGTGGTGCCTTAAAAATTCCAGTTTTTATATCAACTAGTCTTTCCTGTACATTGAGGGATGTGGCACCTAAATGGTGGTTTGTCAAACAGGGACTACTTTTTTCTTATTGAGCATTGCAGTGAAAGCTGCCTTTTTTTTTTTTTATTTCAACTGACCCAGTGCAATATTCAAAACAACTTGAGCCTGACGTTGGGCTTCATATCATGGGAAGTTATTTGCAGCCATAATACATACAGCAATAAGTACTAATGAAAAAATATGAGTACAAATATATAGAAATTTCTGGACCTTGGACCATGCAGGTACATTTCAGTAGACTAGATTTTAGAGACTCAGTCATGGAGGGATATGTTCTTGTGAAGGCACCTCTAAATCAAATCCCCCCTTACCATAGTGCCAAGGGCTCTTGCACTTTAAGTAAACTTTTATTCATATTGCAGCATTTTCTCATGTAAACATCATGGTGACACTTGGAAAAAATGCGATCAGGGTTCATTTATTAACCTCTTAACAACCGCTCGCCACAGAACTGTACGCCACTTTGCGGGACTGCTAGCAGGGGCCCATTCACCACAGGGGTAGCCGATCAGTGGGTCCGACACCCGTGATTGCTGCCAGGCACCAGCGATCGCTTCTCATGGAGACAGAATGGTGGTCTGCTGTTGTAAACACGGCAGACCTCTGTTCTGTCAGTAATGAACACAGGGATCCTGTGTATCTCTCATTTAGGAACACAGGGCTCTGTGTTCATGCAGAAAGGCCATACCCCACACAGTTAGAAAGCACCCCCTAAGGACACATTTAACCCATTGATTGCCCCTGGTGTTAACTCCTTCCCTGCCAGTGTCGTTAGTACAGTAATAGTGCATATTTGTATCACTGATTACTGTAGTAATGTCACGGCTTTCCCCCAAAAGTGTAAAAAATGTCAGTTAGGTGTCCGATCTATCCGCCGCAATGTCGCAGTCCCGCTAAAAATCGATGATCGCTGCTATTACTAGTAACAAAAATGAATAAAAATGACATAAATCTTTCCCCTAGTTTGTAGAGTTGTAGACACGATAACTTTTGCGAAAACCAATCAATCTACATTTATTATTTTATTTATTTTTTTACCAAAAGTATGTGGCAGAATACAAATTGGCCAAAAATTATGAAAAAAATTGATTTTTTAATTTTTTTTTATTGGGAATGTTATATAGCAGAAAGTAAAAAAATATTGTTTGTTTTTTTCAGAATTGTCTTTTTCTTTTGTTAATAGCGCAAAAAATAAAAACCGCAGAGGTGATCAAATACCACCAAAAGAAATATCCATTTTTGGGGAAAAAAAGGACATTCATTTTATTTGGGTACAGTGTCGCACAACTGCGCTATTGTCAGTTAAAGTAACACAGTGCTGTATCGCAAAAAAATGGCCTGATCAATAAGGGGGTAAATCCTTCTGGTCCAGAAGTGGTTAAACTGGAGAGTGAACAATCTGTTGCAGCTGTACATAGTAACCAATCAACATTTAAATTCAGATTTTTCAATTAAAGTGATTGTAAAGTGTTGTGTTTTTTTTTTTTTTTTTAAATAACAAACATGTTATACTTACCTCCAGCGGTTTTGCACAGGGCAGTCCAGATCCTCCTCTTTTCGGGTCCCTCTTTGCTGCTCCTGGCCCCTCCCTCCTGCCAAGTGCCCCCACAGCAAGTAGCTTGCTATGGGAGCACCCGAGCCAAGCCACAACTCCCTGTGTCCATTCAGACATGGAGCTGCAGTTTGGCCCCGCCCTGTCTCCGGATTGGCTAACTGACTTAGACTGACAGCAGCGGGGGGCCAGTGGCGCTGCTGCTGTGTCTCAGCCAATCAGGAGGGATAGTCCCGGATGGCCGAGGGACTCGTGGACATCGCTGAATAGAGATGGAGCTCAGGTAAGTATTAGGTGGTGCTGGGGAGGCTGCTACACACAGAAGGTTTTTTTTATCTTAATGCATAGAATGCTTTACAATAAAAAACCTTCTGCCCTTACAACTAGGGATGATCGAACGGTTCGGGTCGACCATCGGTTCGACCCGAACATTGGATGTTCGATATTCGGCCGAATACCGAACTTTTTGCGGCAAAAGTTCGGTATTCGGCCACCAGAACCGCCCAAAATGCACTGGGACAGGAACTGGGCTTTAAAAGCCCGTGATTGGCCCAGAAACGTCTGCAAAAGCCAATGAGGGGGCAGGAGTCTCCTAGGAACGTGATTGGAGTGACTACGGGGACCAGAGGCCAATCAGGAGTGAATACGCCCCACACTATATAAGATGGCCCCGCCTAACCCCTAGCACAGTTATCCAGAGCCTGTTGAAGAGAGTTGAAGCAGTTCTGTCTGACTCCTGCTTGCTACACTACATTTCCTACATATCGAGTGGTTCTAAAGCTCCATATAGCAGAATTGTATTTAGCTTACAGCCAGTGTAGTTAGATACAGCGATTGTGCTGGTTCTTAGAGTTAAAAA
Source organism: Pelophylax lessonae (assembly GCF_965119305.1). Taxonomy (NCBI): domain Eukaryota; kingdom Metazoa; phylum Chordata; class Amphibia; order Anura; family Ranidae; genus Pelophylax; species Pelophylax lessonae. The sequence goes on along the minus strand of NC_138771.1, from coordinate 68,509,478 downwards.
AAAAAAAAAAAAAAAAAAAAAAAAAAACTTAAGGGACAGTGTCAGTCTTCTGCTGTATGGAGCTTTCTATTTAGTGGAAAGGGATATCTAGTGTAGTTAGGGAACTTTGTACTACATTAGTTAGATTTGAAAATTTAGTTTCTGTAGGGAAAGTGTGAGGGTTCTGTTTAGTGAGCACGTGGCACAGTGCTGCTGTATCACAGCAGGTATACGTGCTTGCTAGGCAGCAAAATACAGTGACAACTTAACGCCTGTTGTTCAAAGCGTTAGGTGCACTGTACAAAAGCCTTTGCAACTGTGCGTGACACGCAACTGCTGTGCTGTATCCAGCGACAACTGTGGGTCGCATAGCAGTGTGCGTTTTTCACCGCACACAGTTGCCAACGCATCAGTGACAACCTAACGCCTGTTGTTCAAAGCGTTAGGTCCACTGTGCAAAAGGCTTTGCTACTGTGCGTGAACCGCAACTGCTGTGCTGTATCCAGCGACAACTGTGGGTCGCATAGCAGTGTGCGTTTTTCACCGCACACAGTTGCCAACGCATCAGTGACAACTTAACGCCTGTTGTTCAAAGCGTTAGGTGCACTGTACAAAAGCCTTTGCAACTGTGCGTGACACGCAACTGCTGTGCTGTATCCAGCGACAACTGTGGGTCGCATAGCAGTGTGCGTTTTTCACCGCACACAGTTGCCAACGCATCAGTGACAACCTAACGCCTGTTGTTCAAAGCGTTAGGTCCACTGTGCAAAAGGCTTTGCTACTGTGCGTGAACCGCAACTGCTGTGCTGTATCCAGCGACAACTGTGGGTCGCATAGCAGTGTGCGTTTTTCACCGCACACAGTTGCCAACGCATCAGTGACAACCTAACGCCTGTTGTTCAAAGCGTTAGGTCCACTGTGCAAAAGGCTTTGCTACTGTGCGTGAACCGCAACTGCTGTGCTGTATCCAGCGACAACTGTGGGTCGCATAGCAGTGTGCGTTTTTCACCGCACACAGTTGCCAACGCATCAGTGACAACTTAACGCCTGTTGTTCAAAGCGTTAGGTGCACTGTACAAAAGCCTTTGCAACTGTGCGTGACACGCAACTGCTGTGCTGTATCCAGCGACAACTGTGGGTCGCATAGCAGTGTGCGTTTTTCACCGCACACAGTTGCCAACGCATCAGTGACAACCTAACGCCTGTTGTTCAAAGCGTTAGGTCCACTGTGCAAAAGGCTTTGCTACTGTGCGTGAACCGCAACTGCTGTGCTGTATCCAGCGACAACTGTGGGTCGCATAGCAGTGTGCGTTTTTCACCGCACACAGTTGCCAACGCATCAGTGAAAAATATGCCTGGTAGACCAAGAAAAGGCATACGTGGCCCTGCTGCGGAAAGGGGCACAGCTTCTAGGGTGTCTAGAGGCAGGGGTGGACGTGGTGGTCAGTCCTCAGCCAGGCCACCATTTGGATTGTTCTCCGGCAGTGGCCAAGCTATACGTCCACAGTATGTACAGGAGGTGGTGGACTATATGAACAAACCCTCATCATCGGCATCATCTGCAACTACAGTGACCCAGGCAGAGAAAAGTGGTCAGTCTTCTGCAGTTGTCAGAACAAATACAGATGAGTCCATGTCCACCTCATGTCCTCCCTTAGACCCAATTTCAGACATGGCAGAGGAGTCAGCTGAGCTGTTTGACCACAGTGTCGGCCATCTACTCCAGCCTGATGCTCAGTCCTTTATGGAGTCTGATGTTGGGTCTGAGTTTGAGGAGGAGGCAGAGCAAACAAGAGGGGAGAGCAGACGGCCCGCTCCATCTAAGGCCGCACCTGTTGTCTCCCAGGCCAGGCCTGATGCTCAGTCTTTGATAGAATCAGATGTTGGGTCTGAGGTTGAGGAGGAGGCAGAGCAAACAAGAGGGGAGAGCAGACGGCCCGCTCCATCTAAGGCCGCACCTGTTGTCTCCCAGGCCAGGCCTGATGCTCAGTCTTTGATGGAGTCAGATGTTGGGTCTGAGGTTGAGGAGGAGGCAGAGCAAGCAAGAGGGGAGAGCAGACGGCCTACTCCATCTAAGGCCGCACCTGTTGTCTCCCGGGCCACTATACACACCTCATCTTGCTGGGCCTTTTTTGAGACATCCCATGCAGATAAAACAGTTGCGATCTGCAAGATTTGTAAGAAGGGTATAAAACGTGGCAAAAATGTCAACCACCTGGGTACAAGCTGCCTAAACAGGCATTTGACAACCCACCACTCGGCCCGTTGGCAGGAGCATTTAAAGAACCCACAAAAGGGCCAAAGATTGGTCAGTCGGCCTCCTAGTTCTCCTCGCGCTCCTCCTCATGCTCCATCTGCTCCACCTGCTCCACCTGCACATCAGTCTGTTCCTGGCCCTGCTATAGTCACTCGTCACCTGTTGGCAGCCTCCACTGGCAGGGATGATGATATAGCAGGCAGTGTCGCATCTACCTCCAGCACACCACCAGCTGTATCATCTAGACGCCAAATTTCGATTCCACACATGCTGGAACGAAAAAAAATGTATACTCCCCGCCACCCACATGCCCAGCGTCTAAACAGTAGTTTGGCTAAACTACTGGCTCTGCAACTATTACCATTTAACCTGGTAGAGTCTGCTCCCTTCCGTGACTTCGCAAAATGTGCAGTTCCACAGTGGCAGGTGCCAAGTCGGCATTACTTTTCCCGTAAGGCCCTGCCATCCCTATACCAACATGTGGAAGGCAATGTAGTGTCATCCCTGGCCAAGTCAGTCAGCCGTAAGATACACTTGACGGCTGACACTTGGTCAAGCAAACATGGGCAGGGACGGTACATTTCTGTCACTGCTCACTGGGTGACACTGCTTGCCAGTGGAAGGGATTGTAGCCAGGGCTCGGTGCTGCAGCCAGTGTTGCCCCCACGTCTGCAAACAGCTGGTGGTGTCGCTGATCCGGGTAGATCGATCACTTCTACCCCCTCCTGCTCCTCCTCCTCTACCTCCTCCATGCCCTCCTCTGCAGAATGGTCCTTTGAATATGATGAGATACCACGTAAACGTTCAAAGGGCTATTCTATGTCTCAGGCCAAAAGGTGTCACGCAGTGCTGCAGCTTGTGTGTCTAGGGGACAGGCAGCACACTGCCCCTCAGATTCTTGGGGCTCTGCAGGCACAGGCCCAGAGGTGGTTGACACCACGCCAGCTGCAGCCAGGGATGGTGGTTACTGATAATGGGTCAAACCTCCTGGCCGCCCTTCGTCAGGGAAAGTTAACCCATGTGCCATGCCTGGCGCATGTCCTGAATCTCGTGGTACAGCGGTTTTTGAACTCGTACCCGGGAATGCAGGATGTGCTAAGGATGGCAAGAAGGGTGTGCAGTCACTTCAGGCGGTCGTACAGTGCCACTGCACGTTTGGCCGAAGTGCAGCGCGAGTTTCACCTGCCGGTACACCGCCTCATCTGTGACATGCCCACCCGCTGGAACTCCACCTTGGCTATGCTGCAGCGCCTGTACACGCAGCAGAGGGCCCTCAATGAATACCTATGCGAGTACGGCACCAGCACTGGCTCTGCGCGCCTGGGCTTCTTTTCACCACGGCAGTGGCTTTTGATTAAGGATGCATGCGCTGTCCTCTCGCCATTTGAGGAGGCCACAAGGATGGTCAGCCGGGACAGCGCATGCATCAGTGACACCCTACCGGTACTGTTTTTGTTGGAGCACACTCTGCGTGGCATTATGGACAGGGCACTGGAGGCAGAGCAGCAGGAGGAAGAGGAGGACTTCCTTGCCTCTCAAGGCCCCCTTTATCCTGAGAATCCTGACCCCATTATGCCTAGCTCCCAGAGGCCCGAGCAGGATCCAGGGGTGGAAGAGGAGGAGGAGGACGATTCTGCGGGAACTTTTGCAGGGTTTGAGGAGGAGGAGGAGGAAGACATGCGGCAATCTGCAAGGCCTAGTTTGACTCCCTCGGGACACTTTGGAGTAGTACGTGGCTGGGAGGAGGAAGAGCCCGTTGAAGATAATGTCGTTATGAGTGACCCCGAGGAGTCAGCTTCTCAGGCCTTCGCTAATTTGCGACGCATGGGAAACATCATGCTCCAGAGCCTGCGAAAGGACCCCAGAATCAAGGCCATTAAAGAGACTAACCACTATTGGTTGGCCACCCTACTTGACCCCCGGTACAAGTGTAAAGTCTCGGAGCTTTTCCCATCCACCCATAGAGTCCACAGGATCAAATCCCTTGAGGACAGTCTCAAGAGGAATCTGGTGAACATGTTCCCCGACTCCCGTAGGGTGCAGGGGCGGGGACAACCTACCATGGATTCTACTGGTGGTCACGAGAGGAGCGTTGGAGAAGGCGTGCGGTTGACGGATGCCTTTCGGTCTTTTTTTAGTCCTCACCGCCCAGGCCTCTCAGCTGCCACATCGCATCGACAGCGTCTGCATCACATGGTGGACGATTACGTGAGGGCACAAAGTGACACAGAGGGCTTTTCATGTGACGAATCCGATCCACTGGCATACTGGGTCTTAAGATTAGACCACTGGCCAGAACTGGCCCAGTATGCCATGGAGTTGTTGGCCTGCCCTGCTTCCAGTGTCCTATCGGAACGGGCATTCAGCGCAGCAGGAGGATTCGTCACAGACCATCGAACTAGACTCTCCACCGACTCAGTCGACCGTTTGACATTCATTAAGATGAATCAGTCGTGGATATCAAGCTTTGATGCACCTGATGCAGACCTTGTAGACTAGGCTATCGTTGTGATGTGGCAGTTGAGCCTCAGTTTAAGCCTGGACCATGGTGCCACCCTCAAACCCTCCTCTCATTCTCTTTACGTTCACAGAACCTCATTTTGGTTATGACAAAAACGACAATGTTTGCGCACCTGTTCCACAGGTGCACACCTTTACAATTTTTGGGCCTCCTTCAACACCAGCTCTTTGGGGTTAAGGTGGGGAGGCTATGCTAAAACAAAAACGACAATGTTTGCGCACCTGTTCCACAGGTGCACACCTTTACAATTTTTGGGCCTCCTTCAACACCAGCTCTTTGGGGTTAAGGTGGGGAGGCTATGCTAAAACAAAAACGACAATGTTTGCGCACCTGTTCCACAGGTGCACACCTTTACAATTTTTGGGCCTCCTTCAACACCAGCTCTTTGGGGTTAAGGTGGGGAGGCTATGCTAAAACAAAAACGACAATGTTTGCGCACCTGTTCCACAGGTGCACACCTTTACAATTTTTGGGCCTCCTTCAACGCCAGCTCTTTGGGGTTAAGGTGGGGAGGCTATGCTAAAACAAAAACGACAATGTTTGCGCACCTGTTCCACAGGTGCACACCTTTACAATTTTTGGGCCTCCTTCAACACCAGCTCTTTGGGGTTAAGGTGGGGAGGCTATGCTAAACAAAAACGACAATGTTTGCGCACCTGTTCCACAGGTGCACACCTTTACAATTTTTGGGCCTCCTTCAACACCAGCTCTTTGGGGTTAAGGTGGGGAGGCTATGCTAAACAAAAACTACCATGTTTGCGAACCTGTTCCACAGGTGCACACCTTTACAATTTTTGGGCCTCCTTCAACACCAGCTCTTTGGGGTTAAGGTGGGGAGGCTATGCTAAAACAAAAACTACCATGTTTGCGAACCTGTTCCACAGGTGCACACCTTTACAATTTTTGGGCCTCCTTCAACACCAGCTCTTTGGGGTTAAGGTGGGGAGGCTATGCTAAAACAAAAACGACAATGTTTGCGCACCTGTTCCACAGGTGCACACCTTTACAATTTTTGGGCCTCCTTCAACACCAGCTCTTTGGGGTTAAGGTGGGGAGGCTATGCTAAACAAAAACTACCATGTTTGCGAACCTGTTCCACAGGTGCACACCTTTACAATTTTTGGGCCTCCTTCAACACCAGCTCTTTGGGGTTAAGGTGGGGAGGCTATGCTAAACAAAAACTACCATGTTTGCGAACCTGTTCCACAGGTGCACACCTTTACAATTTTTGGGCCTCCTTCAACACCAGCTCTTTGGGGTTAAGGTGGGGAGGCTATGCTAAACAAAAACTACCATGTTTGCGAACCTGTTCCACAGGTGCACACCTTTACAATTTTTGGGCCTCCTTCAACACCAGCTCTTTGGGGTTAAGGTGGGGAGGCTATGCTAAACAAAAACTACCATGTTTGCGAACCTGTTCCACAGGTGCACACCTTTACAATTTTTGGGCCTCCTTCAACACCAGCTCTTTGGGGTTAAGGTGGGGAGGCTATGCTAAACAAAAACTACCATGTTTGCGAACCTGTTCCACAGGTGCACACCTTTACAATTTTTGGGCCTCCTTCAAAGCCAGCTCTTTGGGGTTATGGTGGGGAGGCTCCGCCAACACCAAAACTACCATGTTTGCGCACCTGTTCCACAGGTGCACACCTTCATAATTTTTACGCCTTCTTCAACACCAGCTCTTTGGGCTTACAGTGGTATGGCTCCGCCAACACCCAAACAACAATTTTTGCGCACCTGTCACACAGATGCATATCATTGTAATTTTTTTCCTTACAAAGGCAATTATTGCTTTCATTACCAGCACTTTCATAGGGATATGGTGTCAAGGCATCGTCCGCACCACCAAATGCCCAATTTTTAAGCATCCTTTACTTCTATTCAAAGTCAAGAGACAACAGTATTCATCCAAAACATCTCTAATCTTGTTCACTCTGCACTACATTGTGGCCCCTACCCCTAACCCTCAATGTATCCGTGCATATATGTCTGTTTCTTGTGAGATTTCAAGTTAAAGTGCACCAAACACCATTTTACATGAAATAAAGTGCAATTACATACATCTTTGGACTTCTTGAAACATTTGGTAATAAAAGCCCCATTGTGGAAATACACCCGTTAATTATATGCACATTTAAAGAGACAGCACCTTTTTCCAAAAAAACCTCTAATCTTGTTCCCAGTGCACTGCATTATGTCCCCATCATACACATTGGCTGAGCCGTTGATTAGGAGCAAAAGAAAGGTGCGGTTAAGCAAAAAAGTCATTTTTGAAGGTTTGGTATGCTGTAATTCTGGTTCTGGACATGCTACAGAGCTGAAACTTCACAGGTACAACTTTTAGACCCCCCAGACACTAAATCCAAAGAAATCTCTTTTTTTTTTTTTTTTTTTATTTTTTCAATAATTGGCTATCTATCAAAAACGACAATTTTTAAGAACTTTTTTTTGTGTGATTAATAGTCCCTGGGGCATGACCCAGAACTCTAGGCACTTTTTAGGGGCATTTATTGGGTTTTAGGGCTTAAAAATGGTGTTTTTTGATTACAGAAGTTCGGGTCCCATTGATTTCAATGGGGTTCTGAAATCCGAACCGAACTTTCGTGAAGTTCGGGTGTTCTGGTCGAACCGAACTTTTCAAAAGTTCGATCATCCCTACTTACAACTCCTTTAAGCTTTGACAAAAAAAAAAACCTGAAAGCTGATTGGTTTCTATGTGGGATGCACCACATTTTGCACTCTCCAGTTTTAGTAAACCAACCCCATTGTTTTTCAGCTGGGCATACACCAAAGTGCATTGTGTTGGAAAAGTCTTGGCTGCTTGTTGGCACAATAGAGAACCTTTTGCCAAGTAACTGAATAGTGTCCTTTACAGTGCATGTAAAAACGCAATAAAATGTTCTTGCATTTACTCACACTAAAAGCAGCACAGAAAAGATTTTTATTTACCTGCCATTCTCCGCATATTCAACATAAAACTGAAACAGGACATCTGGTAAAAATAAAACCACAAAAATATGAAAATGCTAGAGCTAACCTAATTAAACTTAGTACAAAAATGTAAGCATATACTCACAGACATCACTAGAAGCTTTCTTTGGCTGCAATCCCAGACTCAGCTTGCTGTGATATTATACAAATCATTTTTCCCATGTGTTAGAAACATAGATTGTAAGCTCCTATATGTCAGGATATTGTCTGTTTTTTATACCCCAACATACAGTATAAAATATAATTGTTCTGGCTTATTCTTTTTTTTATTCAACAAAAGGGACATCTGTGAGTAGTTAGAGATGAAGTCCAAAAACTGTGGTCTTTTTTTTTTAATGGCAAAAACCATATAACAGGCTATGAGAGTCTAGCGTGTAAATGTGAGTTCCATCTGCAACTGTTTAAATGGTCCAGTGACATTCTTAAGGTCAGTGAATGACTACCTAATGATGGATAATTACATGAAATGTTTGTGCTATATGCATTAATTTTAAGTACTTAATGTAACAAAGAGAAATGAGATTTGGCTTTCCAAAATAGATCCTTGAATGATTTTCTCCTAAAACATTCTGTTTTTTCACCCTTTTGTAACCAGTCATAGCAATTAAATCCTAAATGATTGGTCAGTTGCTTTCCAATAGAATCCCGTACAAACTGCAAGCATAAAATCATATTCTGAGTTTTTCAAATTCTGTGGCAGCCAAATCCAGTAGGCTTTTCGTGACGCTTCTACTTGGGACTCCAGCCTCTTATTACCTAATTCTGTTTTAAACATTTTGATTTCACGCCGAACGCTCGGTATAGGAACTCTCTGGCTATGTTTATGCTGATCGCACCAAAGCTGTGCTTGCCACGGCACTGGAGGTCTACATCTCTGCCGACGACTCACGAGTGGTTCCATAGACTGAATCATATTGAAGAGATGGAGGAACTGGTTTGTATCTCCAATGACAATATCTCTAAGTTCACTGCAACATGGAATGATTGGATACGATACAAGGAATCAAAGCCTTACCAGATAATCATGGGCCTCTGAGGGGTCTAGTCTTTGCTGGCTCCACCCCTTATGGGCCTACTGTCTGGGGGTGATTGGGGGCCCTCTTCCCTGGCCCCCACCCACCCTGTTTCCAAACCCCTTTTCCTGTCCTCCCCTCCCCCTCTTCCTCCCCTATTTTTTTTTTCTCCGCCTTTTCGGCCGTACTTTCTCTTCCTCTTTTTGGCTTCCTCTCCCCTATGTCTCCGCTTTGCTCTCCTCTGCTCCCACTTTCTTCCTTCCCTTCCATTTTTCCCCAATGAGCCTACGCTACTCCCTACGCTAACTTCCAGGCCTAGATGCGACTGATGCGCCTATTACCTACACTCAGACCAGAGTGGGCAAGCTTGATCAACATGGCGAACTCTACCTTCGTTTTCTGTGGTACCGCTGTGGTACATAAGTCTAGTCATGCATTACCCAGTTGGTCGATTGCCCACGACTCTCATGAACATTATCCTCTGTGTTTTTGCTAGATGCACTTCCGATACTCCTTGCACTGGGTGTATCACCGCTCCACTTGTTCTTATGTAACCCTGATTTTCTGTATTTCCTTGACAATGCTCATTGTGGATTTCTTTCATTGTGTATAGAGCTTTGTACTTGTTATATATATGCATGTTGTTGCCTTTATCTCAATAAAAACTTCAATGGAAAAAAAAAATAAAATACATTTTAAATAATGTTGCAAAAGAATTAGAATGTGTGCCACATTTCGATTTTTCTATGTCCCCATTGGGGAAATGTTCTCTCTGCATTTGTGGTGGCTTCACAGAAAAGGGTAAGTATGCTTGTCACTGTGATGGCCATAAACACCTTACCAGATGATCTTATCTTACTCTTCGTACTAAAATGTGCTTTTGTCTGTGTCCCCATTGGAAAAATTTCCCATTATTTCATGTCCTGAGGGGGCATTTTCCAAAACCGGACAGAGATGGAAACATAAACCTGATAGAGGTTCCAACTCTTCTCTGCTCTACCCAAAACAAATATTCTTGGCTGGACTTGGGCTTTAATGAGGATTTACAATATCATGTTTTAAAAGGGAATTGGTATTTGTTCACATATATTCATATGTGTAGGTTGCTGTTCGTGCCTGTAACGCTAACCCCGTAGGGGCTGCTGGTATTTCCCCCAGGTCTTCCTCACTTTTGCCCCACAGCCAGGCATAAACTAAATCCAGAGGAAGGCAAAATAACCCCAATAAAGCATGATCCAATTTGCTCCAGCGGGGGAGAAAATTTCTTCCTGATCCCCCAACAGGCAATCAAATATTCCCTGGATCAACTTTACCTATAAAATATTATTATTCAGTTATTATGTGAATTTAGGAAAAGATCCAGGCCTCTTTTAAAAACAATCTACTGAGCTGGACAAAACCAGAGGGAGTCTATTCCACATTTTCTCAGCTCTTACTGTGAAAAAGCCCTTCTGTAATTGGAGATTCAATCTCTTTTCCTCCAAACGTAAACAGTGCCTCTCTGATGACCTTAGGGTGAATAGCTCTACACTGAGTTCACTACATGGACCACTTATGTATTTTTTTTTATAACCAAATTTTTATTGAATTTTTGCAAGAAGGTTAGATACAAACGTTGTATTAGCATAATAAGGCAGAGAAAAATGATCGCACAGATTTGAAACAAGAAACATGAACATAATAACAGGTCGAGTCAAGGCACTGCAGGTGAACCTTGCCGGTGACATATGAGTGTGTTGAGCTTCCGCCCTATGAGGACCAAACATTAAGGTACACCGGGCTCCGACTACCCCACATGGGAACCAACTGTAGTCAGGACCGGGTACAACAGGGGGAGTATTATGAGTTGGGGTCAGCTATGATTAACTAGTGGTAGGCCAATCGGTGGGGGTGCTACGAGAGGAGGGATCTTGTACCGGCAAGGTTTCACAAAAAGGAAAAATCCTAAGAGGAAGATGTTGTACTAAGTAGAGGTGGACACCTGATGCAGAAAGCGTGGGAGTGTCCCCAGTTCGGTGGGATGCATTGTATTTCCCAAACAGAACAAAGTTGGGATGATGTAGGTCATCTGGGGGTGGAGTTCAGGAAACAGTTAGATCGAGACCGTTGGAGATTCATAGGTTAGCACTCCTAGTATCAGAGAGGCAGGGTGCCCAATGCTTGTAGAAGGAGGTGGTGGTCATGTTGGCTTTGGCGAAGGCAAATTCCATTTGGAGGTGATTGTTTAGCAAGAGAATGGTGTCCGCTAGTGTGGGGGGTTTTGGTGATTTCCAGGCTTTCGCCAGTGCTAGACGAGCTGCTATGAGGACATGGGTAGCCAGGACTTTGATGTGAGAGGGCCATGTTGGAATTGAGAGACCCAAGAGGAGATCCAGAGGGGAAAGTGGGGAAGAAATGTTGCACAGGGAGGAGAGAAATGCTGAGATTGAATTCCAGAAAGGTTTGATATGCGTGCAGTCCCACCAGATATGTTGAAGTGATCCTATTCCTTGACAGCCTCGCCAGCATAACGGAGACGAGGTGGGATACATAGTTGCCAGTCTAGAGGGGGTAAAGTACCATTTGTGGAATAGTTTTTGTAGAGATTCCCAATGTGATATGCACCTTGAAGCTTTTAATGGAAGGAGCAGTGCTCGGTGCCACACATGTGGGGGTGGTGAACTGGGCACCATCGAAGACCAAAAGACCATAGATGAAGAGGATGCATTTTGTGTGGATTGTAAGAGTGTATTGTATATAAGGGATATGCTTTAACTGCAGGTTTGGGAGTGTTGTAGAATTTCATGATTGGATCCAATATGGAAGGTTCAGACGTCAGCTGAATTTTGGAGAGGAGTGAACGAGTCCTTAGGTATGGGAAAAGGGAGTTGGGCGGCAAGTCAAAGGACTTTTGAAGGTCATAGAAGGACTGTATGCCAGAGCTTGAGAGAATGTGGTTTAGGTTGCTTAGACCTTTGGCAGACCATGTAAAGATGGGGAGGTCCGGGGGTAGCAGTTTCAGAGCTGAAAGAGGAAGGTGGGTGAGTATAGACTGTGGTATTCCTTTTGCAGACTTAGTCGTGGCTGACCAGACCCTTGTTGCTGTATTGACAGATCCTAGATGATGGTGTTGGGGTTTAAAGTTAAGTAGAATAGCTGTGAGGAGGAGTTTTGGATCCACTCCTATAGTTGCGGACTCAATGCGTTTCCACAATTTTGTTGAATGTGGGGACCACCATTCTCTAAGTTGATCTAATACGATCGCTCTATAGTATTGCTTAATGTCCGGGGCTCCCACGCCTCCTTGAGACACTGGTGTAAGGAGAAGTGACTTTTTTATCCGAGGCTTTTTGTGTTGCCAGATAAATGAATTGATTAAACCTTGTAGTTTATGGATTTGAGAAGTCAAAAATGGAAGCGGGATGGTTCGGAGTAAGTACAATACATGGGGGAAAAGGTACATTTTTGCTTGGGCGATCCGACCTGCCCAGGAGACAGGAAGATGGCCCAGGTCTTTTGAGAGTTGCGTCAGCCTTCCCACGAGGGTGTCAATATTGCATTTTAGTATGTTAAAACTTGGGGAGGTCAGAGTAATGCCCAGGTATGATAAAGATGCGTTGGTGGACCACCGGAATGAGGTAGTGGAGGAGATGGTGCGTGCTACGTCAGGAGCTATACCGACATTTAGCATACTGGATTTAGAGTGGTTCAGTTTGTAAGGACGTTATCCCACTGCACAGCTTGGTGTCAACTGCAAAGGCTGAAATTTTACTTTTAATCCCAGACCCTATATAATTTATAAATGTATTAAAAAGTAAGGGTCCCAACACTGAACCTTGGGGTACCTCACTAACAACCCTGGACCAGTTTTCTATCCATTTCCAAACTGATTTTTCCAAGCCTGTAGTCCTTACCTTACACATTAGGCATGTGTGGGGAACTGTGTCAAACACTTTTGCAAAATCCAAGTATACCATGTCCACAGCCACCCCTCTGTCCAAGGTTTTGCTCACCTCCTTATAAAAAGAAATCGGATCTGTTTGACAACTTCTGACTTTCATTAATCCATGCTGATTATTGCTTATAATGTTTTTTTTCTAGAAAAACTCATCAGTTTGATCTTCTAATAAACTCTCCAGTATCTTCCCAAATATAGAAGTTAAGTTCTCAGGTCTATAGTTACTTGGTAAAGACTTTGATCCTTTTTTACATATAGACACCACGTTGGCCTTATGCCAATCCAGTGGCAGTATGCCAGTCATTTAAAAGTACCTAAAAATTTGAAATGAAGGCTTTGAAATGACCAAGCTCAATTCTTTTAGGTGTATGCCATCTGGTCTAGGTTCTTCATTCACCTTTATTCTGTCTAAGTATTTCTGGACCATATCAATGTTGAGCTATAGGGGTTCATTTGGGGTTGTGTCAATATTATCCCCACTATAGACACGGGTTCCCCCATGCTTCTTTGTAAACACAGAGCTGAAGAATGTATTTAATAAATTTGCCCCCAGTCACCCACTCCAGATTATTTTGTAAAGGGCCTATATGCTCAGACTTGACCTTTTTACTATTAATAGATTTGAAGAACTTCTTTGGGTCTTTTGCAATCTGTCATTTTTTTTTTATTTGTTGCTAAAGGAATATACTTTGCAGTTGAGTTCACATACAGTCATTTTTAAGAATTCCCATTTCTGTTCTGTGTTTGATGCCAATTTTTCCTCCCGGTCTAAATCTTGGAGAGCAGTCCTCAACCTTGGAAATTTTCCTCTCTTACATTTAAGTATTTTTATCTTTCTAGTATGTGCTTGTTGTTTACAGCTTACATTAAATGAAATCATGTTCGGCCCCTTTCACACTTGGCAACTTGTCATGCAACTTTGGACATCAGAGTTGCACGACATGTCGTTTGCCATGTTTTCCAATGATACCCATTCATATATGCGCAACTTAAAGTTGCAGCAACTTCAAAGTAGTTCCTGCACTACTTTGGCCCAAAGTGCCATTACTCCAGTCAATCTCCAGGTAGTTCATATCCCCCATTATTATCACTTTCCCAGCCCTTGCAGCCTTTTTTATCTGTGCAAGGAGCTAAGTGTCCACCTCCTCATTGACATTGGGTGGCCTATAACAAACTTCAATGATTAACTTTGCAGTACACACACCCATATGCAATTTTACTCATAATGCTTCAGCCTCAGAACACTCTCCATCAACTAGGACCTCTTTCACACTCGCTTTGAGATCACTTCTCATATTGAGACAGACCCTAGCACCTTTCCTTTTTACTCTGTCTCTCCGAAAGAGAGCATTGCCAGGAACACTAAAAGCCCAGTCAATGTGAAGAGTAAAGCCAAAATTCAGCAAAACCAATCATAGTTCTCTTTGTGGACCAAAGCTTACAACTTACTTATTTTGCTGGGCAGACTGCTGGCATTGGTGAACAAACACTTTAATACATTGTCACATTTTGCACACGTATTTGGCATATTTTTTATTTTATTACAAATAGCACAATTTCCAATTTTGGTTATTTGTAATATGGGAACCTTCTTATCACCTGCCATAGCCCTCCCCCTCATCTTTTCCCTCACCACCCACCAATAGGGACTGATCCCTGTCTGACCCATTATAATCTATTCCCTTCCCCCTCAATCCAAATTAAATAATCCTCTAACCTTCCCATAAACCTCTCCTCAGCACAGCAGACCCCCTTTCATTTAAATGCAGACCATCTTTAGCATATAGGTTGTACCCCAATGAAAAGCCCAGTGCTCTAGAAACCCAAATCCTTCCCTCTTACACCTGTTCTTTAGCCATGCATTCAGCTCTCTAATCTCCCTCTGTCTTTCCTGTGTTGCGCGTGGCATAGGCAATATTCAATGACAGTCAGCAGCTCCCTGCTCGAGGAGCTGTCAGAACCCAAGGATCAGTGGTGTTCAATTGCTCGGTTCTCAGTGCATCCGCATGCTGCATCCACCTAAGTACAGTGCACTCGGAAAGTTCTCCTCTCTCCACAGGGAAATGCTGGAGCTCTGTCAGAGTGACCATCGGGTCCTTGGTCACCTCCTTGACTAAGGCCCTCCTCCCCAATCACTCAGTTTGGCCAGGTGGCCCACTCTAGGAGTCCTGGTGGTTCTAAATGTCTTCCATTTATGGATGATGGAGGCCACTGTGCTCATTGGGACCTTCAATGCTGCAGATATTTTTCTGTACCCTTTGCCCAGATCTGTGCCTCGATACAATCCTGTCTAAAGAGTATTCCTTGGACTTCATGGCTTGGTTTGTGCACTGATATGCACTGTTTACTGCGGGACTTTATATAGAAAGGTGTGTGCCTTTCCAAATCATGTCCAATCAAATGAATTTACCACTTTAATTAAGTTGTAGAAACATCTCAAGGATGAACAGTGGAAACAGAATGCACCTGAGCTCAATTTTGTGTGTCATGGCAAAGGCTTTGAATACTTATGTACATGTGTTTTTTATTTGTTTATTTTGAATAAATTTGCAAAGATTCTTTCACGCTGCCAGGGTATTGTTTGTAGAATTTTGGAGTAAAAAATGAATTTAATTAATTTTGGAATAAGGCTGTAACATAACAAAATGTGGAAAAAGCGCTGTGAATATTTTCCGGATGCACTGTAAGTATAACTGGGGGGGAAAAAAACATTCCCATACATCTCCTTTAAATTAAATCCTAAGGAGCCTCCACCTTGTATTTATGCTGTCACTGCTTCCAACATGGACCAAGACAGCTGGGTCATGCTCAGCCCCTCCCAGTAATTTATCAACCTGGTCCACCACATGGCACCAAGGAGACAGCAAACCATTTGGTTGAAGCAATCCTGGGAACTAATCCTTCTGATTATAGAATCCCCTAATACCACCAATTGTCTAGGCCTTTCTGCACTACCCCCTCATCCCTACTTGATGGGCTGCTGATTTTGCCACCCCCACATCTTCAGCCAACTGCGCAAATCTGTATGAGTTCAGGGCTGGCCTTCCTTTTCTGTGAGCACCTACCGCTCCTTCATGATTACAGTAACTCATCTTCCTACCTGATAATCCTGATTTAGCCCTTCACTCTACACATCAACCCCATTTCAGGGTGGTCAGTTCTTCCAGTGTTGCAATTTCCTCCTCTATATCTCTAATATGAGCTTCCAGAAGGGCAACCAGCTCACATCTGTTGCAGCGATATCCATCCTGGAGCTGTTGCTCCATTGTCGTATACTGTACATGCGGCATAATGTGCACTGCACAAAACCTTCAGCCTTGCTAGCACGTATTATCCCAGTTACAATATTAATATTGCTAACAGGAAATTTCAGATGTTACTTACAAGTGAGAAGACTCCTGTTAATATCTACTGTTTTAAACTCTTGTTTTTAACTCACTACTTTCCAGCAAGCTCAGAGTGAGTTTCTACAGAAAGTTATATAGTACCTGTAGCACCTGTGAGCAATTAACAACTTCCCTTAATTAGCAAACTGAAGAGAAGAAAAAAAAATTCTACTTAAAAAGTGACAGAAAGGGTGTTTTAAAAAGTGCTAACAAAAATCCCAAAGAAGAAACTAAAACAATTGCAACCACAAGCAATCACCAGAAGTCAAAAGCACAACTGATTTTCACTCTCCATACAGATTTCTCACTTTTCTGCTTACAGATAGCAAGGTGTGGCAAGCACTCTACCCACTAGAGACAAACCACTGCATCAGACTGCATCAAAGTAGTTCAGGTAGGATGTCTCCAAGATCAGGCAATTTATCCATTGAAGAAAGGCTGGCACTTAAATGTTAAAGAAACGTCACTCCCTAGCCTGTTTGCATTGCTGCATTAATCGGGAGGGTCCATAAATTGCAAAAGTACTGGGTTTGCCTCAAACCCACACCCAAACTGAACCTGAATTTCATTCCTATTTACATCCATTGGTGTACAGCCTTCACAAAGTTCTAAGAAACACTAAATAGGCTTTGCAAAGTATGGCTCTAATATGGTGGCAAAACTATTTTGTTTGGTTAACTTGTAAAAAGAAGGGATGCTCTTTGAACCAGAGGTGTGTTTGCCATCATCCCTAAAAAATATTATCACTACGTTTTTTATCCTCTCTTTTGTGGGATTGTGCAGGCAGTGATTAGTTTCAACACAAGAAAAAATTATTATTAATAATTATTAATTATTATTGGAGTCCCAGCATATTTGTAGCATTCACCACAACAGAAAGTGTCGTATGAATGAAGGATCCCTACAATTAGCTGGAATTACCACCATGGTCTAAGTTATTTTATATGGAATGTAATATGGTGGACTATAGGGGGTTTGTCAATCTCTGATTAAGCTCACATAAGCCCCAATATACTGTTATATTGTGTTGAAAAATTAAAATTTTTGACTTCTAAAATGGAAAGACCCCCATCAGGAGGGGATTTGTTCTTTTTTATATGTAACCTAATTAAATGTAATTCTTTTTTATAATAATATTTTTTTTCTTGTGTTCAAACTAACAACTGCCGGCACAATCCCACGAAAGAGAAGCTAAAAAACTTTGTGATAACGTTTGGTTAACTTGTAACAGTGGGATTTTATTTTTTCTATTTTATACAATTTAGGTTTGACAGCATCGGGTGTTCCTGTGAGCTAAACACAATTTATTTAATGCAATCCATATCTATTTATGATGGTTACTTGAGTTATTTTAAGGTTGAATTAGCCATTTACAGGAGTTTTATGCTTTGATGGCACCATGCCTTTGGAGATAGCAAGCTTTTTATTCTTTTTGCTTATTGTTATTAGATTTATTGACTGTTGTTGATGCATGTATTGGTGTCACACTCTACTTGATATATTTGAATCAAAATAGAAAATAGAGTATAACATTCTTTACAGTACCTTACAGTATAATTTTTTTTTTTTTTGTGGAGACACAAAGGATTACAGCTTGGATAAGTATATATTAAGAATCTATTCTAAGGTTCTAATTTTCATTACAAGTTGTCATTTGAAGCATTTAATAGCAGGTATCCCTGTGGGACAATTTATTAGTCAGAGAAGAAATGCAATGATCAAGAGGAGCTTGAGAGCCAATGTAGAGATATGAAAGAAAGATTTTTAGATACAAGGTATCCCCTGGAGATTTTCAGCGCTTAAAACATAGATATGAAAAAGAAAGGGTATTTTGTGGCTGAGTGGTGACAGTATATCCTGCACCTCATCCTCAAAGTATGGTATACACAAATATGGATATATGATAGGAATATAGCAGTGCCAGAAATTATGAGAAGCAAAACAGTTAAAATATATATACTTTATTTAGTCCATGGTTAAAAGTAACCTCATTGGTTAAAAAGAAATATATTCATACATGCCAAGTAAGTAGTCACAATTACATATTACATAGGTGGTTGTGGTGTGTTTTTTGATGTCAACATGTTTCGCCAATTTTGGCTTCTTTAGGGGATTTAGAAACCACCACTAGTCAACTGACTACAAGAAGACAAAAAGCATAAAACCAACATAATCAGTTATTTGATATCTGCGTAATATAATATATCTATATATATTTACAATTGTGCATGTCTACATTTATTTATTTAAATTCATTCTGCCATAACCATTCCAATCTTACCCAATAAGCCACATGTGTGAGCCTGTCAACACCTTCCACATCCAAAGGGGAGGGGGCAGCCTTGTGACTACAGGAGGTACAAAAAGGACCAAGCTAAAATAGACAATATATAAAAGGTAAGTTTTATATATATCTTGGGCATATACAGTATCTCACAAAAGTGAGTACACCCCTCACATTTTTGTAACTATTTTATTATATCTTTTCATGTGACAACACTGAAGAAATGACACTTTGCTACAATGTAAAGTAGTGAGTGTACAGCTTGTATACTAGTGTAAATTTACTGTCCCCTCAAAATAACTCAAAATACAGCCATTCATCTCTAAACCACTGGCAACAAAAGTGAGTAGAAGGCATTTACCTCTGAAGAAATCAATTGTGATGAAACTAGTCAGGACTTAGCCTTATGCAGCCAGGATTATGTCACAGATTGTCTGATCTGTATACTTGTATTCACTGCTTTTTGATCCCGGACGTTTGTAAGTGTACTTTTATTAATTTATAAAAACGTTTAAAGCGGAAGTACTCTATGTTTGTTTTGTCTGGGATTGTCATTTTTATATGATCTGGAGAGAAAGAGGAGACTCGTCTCAACTTGACCCCTTGACTACAAACTTGAATATCCGGTGTTACAGCTTGAAGAATCGCAGGATATACATGAGCCTTCCTGACCCTTTTATCATATGATAAAAGGGTCATATGATAAAAAGGTCTATACTCTTACGTTCCTTCTATACTATACTATACTCTTACGGTCTATACTCTTACGTTCCCAGGAAGGAACGTAAGAGTATAGACCTCCCCTCAATGCTGATCTAGCATTAATTGCTCATCCCTTCTATTGTCCAGTGAGTGGGGACACAGGAGAGGAGTACAGAGTGGAACAGGAAGTATCTCACGATCCTTTTCATTTTGTGCACCAGCACTTTTTGAGGAATTACCAATATAATAAAGTCACAGTGGACTATAAAAACTTTTTTCCCTTGGCACTTTAATAATATTAATTTATTTTGTTTATTTATTGCTATGTATGTACATCATAACTTATCACAATTTTTTATATTGTATTGATACATATATTTGTGAATGGCACAATTATTTATTTGGTGGTGACACATTTGCATCAGGCATTTTGTTCATTCACATGTACCCAGAAGTAATGCTGACACATATAATGTAAACTATTTAAAGGAAAACACACCTTTTAATAAGCAGTAGCTCATTTTAATTAATTAAGCACATTCACGTTTTAAATATTTAATAACTATTTGCACTTGTCACTTTATTGATTCACATTTTGCACAGAGGAGTAGCGCTGATATATACACCACTAAGCAAATTTACACTGTTATACAAGCTTTACACTCACTACTATACATTGTATTAAAGTGTCATTTCTTCAGTGTTGTCACATGAAAAGATATAATAACATTTTTACAAAACTGTGAGGGGTGTACTCACTTTTGTGATATACTGTATATGCCCAAGATATATATAATACTTACCTTCTATATATTGTCTATTTTAGCTTGGTCCTTTTTTGTGCCTCCTGTAGTCACAAGGCTGCCCCCTCCCCTCTGGGTGTGGACGGTGTTGTCAGGCTCACACATGTGACTTATTGGGTAAGCTTGGAATGGATAGGGCAGAATAAATGTAAATAAATCAGTGTAGACATGCACAATTGTAAATATATGTATTATATTGCACAGATATAAAGTAACTGATTATGTTGGTTATATTATTTTTGACTTCTTGTAGTCGGTTGACAAGTGGTGGTTTCTAAATCCCAAGAAGAAGCCAACATTGGCAAAACATGTTGGAATAAAAAATAAAAAAAAAAAACACAACACAAACACCTATGTAATTGTGACTAGTACTTACTTGGCATGTATGAATATATCTCCTTTCAACCAATGAGGTTTCTTTTAACCATGGACTAAATACAATTTATCAATATTAACAATTTTGCTTCTCATATAAGTTTTGGCACCACTATATTCCCATGATATATCCATGTTTGTGTATAGATATGAACAAATCTCATTGGAAAATATTACATTGTAAGAACTGTCAAAAAATGGAAGTTAATGCATATTATCCATTATTTTTTCTCTATGGCATTAGGAAGTGAAATCAGGATAAGTTTAAGTATGAATCAAGGTATTGTTTGTAAGGTCTTGATATAGTTAATATGTGGGGTGGAAATGGTCTTTTCATCACCATTGCTTACTTTAGGTGTGCCTATTTTTAGGGCTGATGACGTTACACCTATCCCTCACATATACTGCCATCTCAAACCAGGATGCATGGCCAGTGGCGCCACCATCCAAACTTTATAGAGAAAAAAAAAAAAACATTATATAATATTTATTTTATTTGAAAAGTACATTAAAGAAGTTAAGCAATGTACTTCTGACTTTGATCAAAAAGCCTACAACAGTTAACCTGGACCTCAGTTTACAGACAGACTTAGTGGTTACAGTAGGCCAAAATTTGGCATGGATCATTAGCTTTTCTTCCAAGCCATGTACAAAAACAACACGAATACACGGGCATACTGCTTATTGCTATTTTACCAATTCATTTTGATTTTTATTCCTAATATATACTAGCTCCGCAAATCTTAATTTGTTTCACTTTAGTCAATCAACCTAATGTAAAGGCTGAAAGGAGTTGCAAAGTCAGAAGACTTTTTTCTATCCTAATGCATTCTATGCTTTTAAAAAAAAAGCCTTTTGTGTGTAGCAGTCGCCTCAGTACCCCCTAATACTTACCTGAGCCCAATCTCTATCCAGCAATGTTGACAATTCCCTAGACTGTCTGGGACTTTCCCTCATGATTGGCTGAGACACATCAGTGGTGTCATAGACTCTTGTTGCTGTCAATCAAAGCCAGCTAGCCAATTAGGAGTGAGGGGGGCGGACCGAATGGCAGCTCCATGTCTGAATGGACACACGGAGCTGCAGCTTCGCTCGGGTGCCCCCATAGCAAACAAAAAAAAGCACAAGAATTTACAATCACTTTCAGTTGCTCAAACCAGGATAGAAATTCAGCCAGTTCCGTAGGGAATCGTAGTTTGATTTATGTATGGGCAGGGTGGTTGACTTCTGTACAACTGCCCTGTTGGAAAATTTCTGCCTGATCAGTGCCAGCAGTGCTGATCAGCATATTCTAATAGCAATAAAGTCTCCCCACCGTCAGAGTACAATTTCTCAGCAAGGAAGATTCCCCCATCAACTTCAAATGTGTGAATGTGGGAATTAAAGTCATTTTTTTCCGTTTAACCTGCAAGGTTAAAAAAAAAAAAATGTCATCTATGGGCTGCCTAAAAGCTTTTAAACTACTCATATGTTTGAATCTGAAGTTTAGATTGCAGAGGTGTCCTGATTAAATTAAAGAGAAAGTATTGTATTCTGACCTCCCTGGTGATATGGAAAGTCTAAATAAAATGCTTTTTTTTTTATTAGTTTTCTCTGAAAATAATGACAAGGATAAAGGAAATTCCCATCATGTCCAACAAATGCTTTATTAGCTGATTATTCTTGTATGGATATTTTGTGATTTCCCAAATTCATAAAGGATTTTTGTGTATGTAGGGTATAAACAGATTGACAGTAATATTATTCCATGGTTTAATTTATAGAACAGGGAACTGCTAGGAACAAAATTACAGCTTCCTTGAACAAAAGAAACTAAGCATAACAATTTGTAGTCTTTTATAAGCTATAACACTTGGTGGAACAAACAGATAAAAAAAGACAAAAAAAAATGAGGCAAATATGTATGCATTAGTAAATCATTAAATTAATTTTTAAATGCAACCAGTTTAAGATCCTGGATTTGACATGGCATTTCAGACTGAGAGTGGGAGGGATAGACATGGTTTTATCATGATGTGAAGAATTAGGTGTTTTATAATGCCTGAAGCAAAGAATCTAAAATATTCATTGCAGCCATATATTTCATCGCATAACCTATGCAGTGATACAGTAAGCAACAATCGTAGCTGTGCCCAATCTCATTTCTTCCAGCTTTAAGATATACTATCCATTGTCTATCCAAACATATTTTTATATATTGTGCATCCCACACTGTGATTAACAGTTCAGAAAATCTTGGCTATAGCAACCAAATACTTTCAAACAACAGCTTCCCTACTGCATGTCAGAAAATTAAATTAAGCATCTACCAACTATGGCCATAAAAAATGTCTAGATTTATTTTTTTTTTTGGAAAAAGTACTTGGAATTTGAGTCCAGAAAAAAAAAAAGATCTACTAAAAATCCCAAATACACAGTGAGCAAAAGAAGGTGCCTATCATTTCTTTGAAACACCTGCCCCACAATCCCTAAAGACTAATGCCTAAATGTTTTATTATATTTAATGGCATACTATACGTAAGATATTAGCAAAGCATTCATGCAGATTTTTGACACTGCAACACATGGTTTATATTAATGTTTCTACTTAGCCAGCCCAAGTGCTCTGCAAAGGGATGACAACTCTCTTAAAATAGAACATTTAATGCACTTATGCATAATGTGCATCTAATGCACGTGTTATAAGCCTTTAGGCTTGCAGTAAAAAAAAAAAAAAAAAAAAGAATATTGCTTAGCAATTTTTCAGACTGTTTGAGTGAAGTTAGGGCATGCGTTGAGAACATCAATTGTGTTCAAAGGACATAAATCATAGGTAACATTTTCTGGCGCATTGCCTAGAAGGCCGTTCTGCTTTACAGTACTTAAGCAAATGCATTAAAGCACACCTTGTATGAAAATGCAAGGTCTGCTTATCTTGCTAGCTCCCTCTTCCCCCATGTAAAAATGCTAAACAATAGAAAAATTACATTTTATAAGAACGCTGTAAAGAATACTCACTTATCAGCATGCAGATAAAATCAAGGCCATTTCCCGCTATTTGTAATTAGTCGATTTTGCTTGTTTTAACAGATGAAAAGAAACAATCACTCTCTACACCTGTTACCACGATGAGAGATTTTGGGTTGACTGTAGTACATTACAAAATGTTCCTTACCTCACAGTTTCTGAAGACCTTCAGTGCACACTTACAGACGGTCACACCATTTCTAAAGACTTACTCTGGGCCAATATTCGGTAATACCCAAGGAGGGCAAAGACCCTTTTAGTTGTGTGAGCTATAGGCCTATCTCCCTATAAACTATGACCTAAGGATTAAAGTAAATAGACTGTTCACACAGCTTAGAGAAAAACTTGATAACACCAAACAAGCCATTGATCTTTTGGTTAGGGCAAAAGCAGAATCACCTCCATGCTTCTTCTGTCTACAAATGCAGAAAAAGACCCTTGGCAGGATGGATTGGCAGTTTTAAGATCAATCTCTAGCCCATATTTATATCCCTTTGTGGCCCCTAACATGGATCAAACATGGGCCTCATCCCAACTCTGTAGGCTTTAGTTAAAAATTATTTAACCTTTTCCAGACCCTTCACAATCCAAAACGGTCCAAGACAGGGTTGTCCCTTTTCCCTATTAATATTTGTTCTCGCACTATACCCATTTCTACAGCAAATCCAAAACAACCCTAACAAAAAGGGGGATGGTTGCTTGATGTGATCATCCTAAGGTCTCAACACATGCCAGTTACCTCCTCTTTTACATCACCATTCTACCTCTCTACCTTTGCTATTACAAGAATTTAGCACTTATGAATCAGAATTTATCCCAATTTTCTGTTCAAATGAGCAGACAGGACTATACGATACCTTGGTGCTCAGATAACTGTACTTTCTTCCCACTCCTCCCCGTGTTCTAAATTCTTGCATACATGGAAGTGTAGTGGAGGGGTCTAGGGTCTTTTAGACCCTCGATCCCTCCATAAAGTGTACCTGTCACTATATATTGGTGTCACAAGGGATGTTTACATTGCTTGTGACAGCAATAAAAGTGATCAGATTTTTTTTTTTTTAAAAAAACCTGTAATAAAGTTAAAAAAAAGAAAAAATAAATAGGAAAAAAAAAAAATTAGCCGCCCCCGTCACCGTTAGCTCGCGCACAAAAAAAAACGTTTACGCAAGTCGAGCCGCGAATGAAATCGCTGTTCAAACTACACATGTGAGGTATCGCCGCGATCGCCAGAGCGTGGGAAATAATTTTAAAAAAAGAGCTACACTCTAACTCTAAACTAGTAACCGTTAAATAAATTTAAAGCGTCGCCGATTGAGATCTCTATTGACCGTAGTTTGTCACCATCCCACGGGGGGGGGGGGGGGGGGCGCAATTTTAAACCATAACATGTTGGGTATCTATTTACTCGGCGTGACAACATCTTTCACAATATACAAAAAATGGGCTAACTTTACTGTTTAGTATTTTTTAAATGCAGTGAAATGTGATTTTTCTAATTTTTTCCAAAAAAATTGCGTTTGTAAAGACCGCTGCGCAAATACCGCGTGACAAAAAATTTTGCAATGACCGACATTTTATTCTCCAGAGTCTTTGCTAAAAAAATATATATAATGTTTGGAGGTTCTAAGTAGTTTTCTAGGAAAAAATACTGGTTTTAACTTGTAAACAAAAAGTATCCGAAATAGGGCTGGGGCTTAAGTGGTTAAAATGGGATTGGGACCTTCAGCTTATCTTCACAGACAGGCAAAAAGACAACATTTTATTATTTGCCCATAAAGCATCAATTAGTAGCAAATACCAAAAGATGAATGCAACAATTGTGATTCAGTGGTACAGAACCTCTTCTGTCCTTGGTAAGCTATTTCTGCAGCAGAGCTACACATGTTGATGATGTAACACACATACTAAAACATTTCTGTGCATCTTGTGGGACTGTTCCCTATAGTGCCCATCTGAGTGTCAGGTCACAAAAATGATTATTTTGCATAAGGGTATTACTAATAGAGCCAGAGCATGTATTCCCACTAACTAGACAAAATCTGCCCCCCCCCCCCCCCAATACTGTCAGTCGTACATTTCTCAGCTTCACAGCAATTGCCCAGTCTGATTTCCCCTGGGGTTATGACCTGCTCCAACCCCCTGGCAGGCTACAATCCCCTCTGGCCCAGTGGGTGGGGTAGAGTTCCACTGGCCAGAGTTCTTCCCTCCACTGTTGCTAGGGGAGGGCTTAGGTTCCAGCCATTGTTGAGGACAGTAACAGTCTTGCTTTTCCTGCCCTCTTATTCTGCACTGTCACTCACTAGAAGTGGGGAAAGCTGAGCTGCAGTGAGGCTTCAACCCCCGCTGTGTGGCCTACAGAGGATGATGGCCAGAGCGACACTGAGCTATATTCACACATATACTGTATGCACATCATTACTTGTGCTCTGTGTTATTGACATGTATTCAAAATTGCAAATTGCACTCCTCCAAAACATATATGCAGTGTAAAGAAATACATTTGCCCTTTGGTGCACCACAATACACAGATGTGAATGCACCTTGCATTGTGGTGTGCTGCACTAAACAAAAATAATTCTATCCTGAGGTATCCACGTAGCAGTTGCCAGCAGGTGGTGCTGTGGAGCAGAGCGCGGGATCAGAGGCTGTCAGGGCGTGCAGGAGAGAGGAGTGTGTGTGGAGTGTGTGCGTGACCGACCGCGTGTGAGTAACCCCCCCCCCCAGGAGAGCAGCGGCGGGGAGCGGCGCTCGAACCCCGACCCCCCCCCAGAAGCGAGCGGCGAGCGGGTCGGTAACCCCCCCCTCTCTTGTTGCGGGTGGCGAGCGGAACAGTAAACCCCCCCCCCCTTTTGCGGCGGGCTGTGAGTGGTGCGGACCCCCCCCCAGACAGAGAGGGAGCAGAGGAGACTAGCGAGCAAAGGCTGACCGGGAAGTGACAGAGGGAGGCGGGTGCAGAGCGGAGACTGACCGTCTGAGGGAAAGAAAAAAAAAAACTGCTAGAGACAGACTTAAAGGGACATACACTAGGTAAGTAAGACTGGTGACTGAGATTGTACACTGACTGAGGGTGTAGTGTAGTACCTGAGTACCTGAGTATCTGTGAGTACCTGAGTATCTGTGAGTACCTGAGTATCTGAGTACCTGTGAGTACCTGAGTACCTGTGAGTACCTGTGAGTACCTGAGTATCTGTGAGTACCTGAGTATCTGTGAGTACCTGAGTACCTGTGAGTACCTGAGTACCTGTGAGTATCTGTGAGTATCTGTGAGTACCTGAGTACCTGTGAGTATCTGGGAGTACCTGTGAGTATCTGGGAGTACCTGTGAGTATCTGGGAGTACCTGAGTATCTGGGAGTACCTGAGTATCTGGGAGTACCTGTTGCTACCCGAGTGTCTGGGAGTACCTATCACTACCTGAGTGTTGTGCGTCTGACCGGGCTGTGGGACTCGGTGTTGTGCGTCTGACCGGGCTGTGCGACTCGGTGTTGTGCGTCTGACCGGGCTGTGCGACTGAGTGTTGTGCGTCTGACCGTGCTGTGCGACTTAGTGTTGTGCGTCTGACCGGGCTGTGCGACTTAGTGTTGTGCGTCTGACCGGGCTGTGCGACTTAGTGTTGTGCGTCTGACCGGGCTGTGCGACTCGGTGTTGTGCGTCTGACCGGGCTGTGCGACTTAGTGTTGTGCGTCTGACCGGGCTGTGCGACTTAGTGTTGTGCGTCTGACCGGGCTGTGCGACTCAGTGTTGTGCGTCTGACTGGGCTGTGCGACTCAGTGTTGTGCGTCTGACCGGGCTGTGCGACTCAGTGTTGTGCGTCTGACCGGGCTGTGCGACTCAGTGTTGTGCGTCTGACCGGGCTGTGCGACTCAGTGTTGTGCGTCTGACCGGGCTGTGCGACTCAGTGTTGTGCGTCTGACCGGGCTGTGCGACTCAGTGTTGTGCGTCTGACCGGGCTGTGCGACTGAGTGTGTGCGTCTGACCGGGCTGTGCGACTGAGTGTTGTGCGTCTGACCGGGCTGTGCGACTTAGTGTTGTGCGTCTGACCGGGCTGTGCGACTTAGTGTTGTGCGTCTGACCGGGCTGTGAGATTGTGAGTGTTGTGTGACTGACCAGTGTCAAGTGAGCGGAGCGGAATACCAGAGGGTGAGAAGGTAGCGTTAGGAAGCCAGGAAATAGCCACATAGGATAGACTTAAATCGCTGAATCCCCATTAGATTAGATAGTAGGTACAATGCCCGGCGGGTGTGGAGATGCGACTCGGTGTACATCTTGGGATATGTATGCGTTCCTCGGTCATGCGATCGAGGGCGAATACAAATGCGCAAAATGTAAGCACGTTGCTTCCCTGGAAGCTCAGGTCCTGAATCTAGGGAAGCAGCTGGCAACACTGAGACGAATGTCCATACCGGAGGAGAGCCAGGATTGTACCAATCAGGTGCAGACAGGGGCCTGCACAGAGGTGGGCGGAGTATCGGAGGAGCAGGCATCAGAGCAGTCTAGAGGGGTGACAGTTAGGAGGGGTAGAAGGGAACAAGGCAAGGAGGCTGATCCTGGGCTGGAGCACCCCAATAGATACGCCCCGTTGTGTGATGTTGGGGAAACCAGTCAGGGACCAGCATTGCTGGAGCAGAGTGACGCCCCTAGCTGCCAGGGGACGAACTCCTCCAGTGAGGCCGTGAGAAAGGGAAAGGAAAGACAGGTGCTGGTGGTAGGGGACTCAATTATTAGAAGGACAGATAGTGTAATCTGTGACAAAGACCGTGTGCGCCGAACAGTCTGTTGTTTGCCGTGCGCTCGGGTTCGGCACATTGCGGATCGGGTGAACAGATTATTGGGTGGGGCTGTCATGGTACACGTGGGTACCAATGACATAGGCAGAGGAAGACGGAGAGTCCTAAACGATTTCAGGGACTTAGGCGCTAAATTGAGGACTAGGACCTCCAAGGTAGTATTTTCCGAAATTCTACCTGTACCTCGAGCCACACCAGAGAGGCAGCGGGAGATTAGGGAAGTTAACGAGTGGCTGAGGAGCTGGTGTAGTAAGGAGGGTTTCGGGTTCCTGGAGAACTGGGCCGACTTCTCAGTCGGTCACCGGCTCTTTGGTAGGGACGGATTGCACCTAAATGGGGTGGGTGCAGCCCAGGCCCGGATTGGCCAATCGGGAGAACCGGGAGAATTCCTGGTGGGCTGGTCGGGTTGAGGGCCAGTGACACCGGTGTTCTAAAATTTAGAACACAGCTGACAGAGAGGAGGCAGGACTGGTTGCTTAGCAGAGAGGAGGCGGCACGGATAGAATACATCCTCGGGTCTGAGAGGAGGCAGGGCTGAGGCGGGACGGACTGCTTAGCTGGGAGGAGACGGGACGGAGGTAGAGAAAAAATGTAATCAGCAAGCTCTGCATTATTACAATTATGCTCGACCTCCGTCCCGCCTCCTCCTAGCTAAGCAGTTCGTCCCGCCTCCGCCCCGCCTCCTCTCAGACCCGAGGATGTCTTCTCTCCCTCCCACCTCCTCCCAGCTAAGCACTTCGTCCCGCCTCCGCCCCGCCTCCTCTCAGACCCGAGGATGTCTTCTCTCCCTCCCACCTCCTCCCAGCTAAGCACTTCGTCCCGCCTCCGCCCCGCCTCCTGTCTCAGCTAAGTAATCTGTCCCGCCTCCTCTGCCAGCAATGACCTAATGACGCTGTGGGGGGGGGGCGCCATTTTTAAATCGAAAGAAAAAAACTGCAGTGGCCCAGCAGTGGCGCTCGCCTCTCATCACGGCCAGGTAAGACCCCTCCACAGCCTCTGACCATCTCTCCCTGTACCATGCCCACAGCCTCTGACCATCTCTCCCTGTACCATGCCCACAGCCTCTGACCATCTCTCCCTGTACCATGCCCACAGCCTCTGACCATCTCTCCCTGTACCATGCCCACAGCCTCTAACCATCTCTCCCTGTACCATGCCCACAGCCTCTGACCATCTCTCCCTGTACCATGCCCACAGCCTCTGACCATCTCTCCCTGTACCATGCCCACAGCCTCTGACCATCTCTCCCTGTACCATGCCCACAGCCTCTAACCATCTCTCCCTGTACCATGCCCACAGCCTCTAACCATCTCTCCCTGTACCATGCCCACAGCCTCTAACCATCTCTCCCTGTACCATGCCCACAGCCGCTAACCATCTCTCCCTGTACCATGCCCGCAGCCTCTGACCATCTCTCCCTGTACCATGCCCACAGCCTCTGACCATCTCCCCTTGTACCATGCCCACAGCCTCTGACCATCTCTCCCTGTACCATGCCCACAGCCTCTAACCATCTCTCCCTGTACCATGCCCACAGCCTCTGACCATCTCTCCCTGTACCATGCCCACAGCCTCTAACCATCTCTCCCTGTACCATGCCCACAGCCTCTGACCATCTCCCCTTGTACCATGCCCACAGCCTCTGACCATCTCTCCCTGTACCATGCCCACAGCCTCTAACCATCTCTCCCTGTACCATGCCCGCAGCCTCTGACCATCTCTCCCTGTACCATGCCCACAGCCTCTGACCATCTCCCCTTGTACCATGCCCACAGCCTCTGACCATCTCTCCCTGTACCATGCCCACAGCCTCTAACCATCTCTCCCTGTACCATGCCCACAGCCTCTGACCATCTCTCCCTGTACCATGCCCACAGCCTCTAACCATCTCTCCCTGTACCATGCCCACAGCCTCTGACCATCTCCCCTTGTACCATGCCCACAGCCTCTGACCATCTCTCCCTGTACCATGCCCACAGCCTCTAACCATCTCTCCCTGTACCATGCCCACAGCCTCTGACCATCTCTCCCTGTACCATGCCCACAGCCTCTAACCATCTCTCCCTGTACCATGCCCACAGCCTCTAACCATCTCTCCTTGTACCATGCCCACAGCCTCTGACCATCTCCCCTTGTACCATGCCCACAGCCTCTGACCATCTCTCCCTGTACCATGCCCACAGCCTCTAACCATCTCTCCCTGTACCATGCCCACAGCCTCTGACCATCTCTCCCTGTACCATGCCCACAGCCTCTGACCATCTCCCCTTGTACCCCATAGACATGCATTATGTCCGTATATCATCCGCAAACGGATAGGATGATATGCAGACATACGGACCGGATGACACAAGTGTCATCCGTGTCCGTAAAAAAAAAAAAAAAAAAGTGCCACAGCGGACAAAAAAAACGGAGCGGCCGTGTGAAAGAGGCCTTATGCCCCGTACACACGTGCAGATTATCTGCAGACTTTTGTCTGCAGACTTACCAAAACCATATAATATGAGGTCAAACCTAAACACTTTCAATTTGTATGCAATCCGGCAGGCCCTTACACTACATAGAAAAGGTAAATCTGCAGACAAAAGTCTGCAGATAATCTGAACGTGTGTACGGGGCATTAGGCTACTGAATTTGCACTGAATTGTAAATATTTTTTGAAAAATACAATGAATTACAATGCTGTAGAGAATAGAGAACAGTGCACCTTTGCAAACTTATATTCTGAGGTTTTAATTACATTATTTTAATATAGTCAGTCGTGAACTAAAGTGGGCCGGTCTAAGTCATGAAACTCCAGGGCTGAAAATGAGTCCCACTCCGGCCCTGGTGCAGCCGTACTGGGTGCGAGGATGGCCAAAAAGTTAGAGGAGCTTTTAAACTAGGGAATGGGGGGGAGGGTACAGATGTAGAATTAACCAGTGGAAAGCAAGTTTCAGAGGGCAGAAATGGGGGCAGTAGCGGTAGGGTGTTCGGAGCTCCTATACCCAGGGTGGGTACAGGGAAAAATCAAGAGAGCAGCCTAAAAACATCAAAATTACGAGACTTATATACCAATGCCAGAAGCCTGGCCAACAAGATGGGAGAGCTGGAGCTGCTGATGTTTGAGGAGGACTTAGATTTTGTGGGGATAACTGAGACTTGGTTTGACAGCTCTCATGACTGGATGGCGACCATTCAGGGGTATTCCCTTTATCGCAGAGATAGAGAGGGTAAAAAAGGGGGAGGGGTATGTTTGTATATTAAGAACAGTATACAGGTAAATATGAGGGATGATATTAATAATGGAGCTATGGACGAGGCAGAATCCCTATGGGTAGAGCTTCAAAGGAAAGGCATGGTGGGGAAGGTAATATTGGGCGTATGCTATAGGCCCCCAAACCAGAGGGAGGAGGGTGAGGTGGACCTCATGTTACAGATAGGATTGGCAGCAAGGATGGGAAATGTCATTATAATGGGGGACTTTAATTATCCTGATATAGACTGGGCAGAAGGAACCGCGCATTCAGCCAAGGCTCGGCAGTTCCTAAATGTTTTGCAGGACAATTTCATGGGTCAGATGGTGAATGCACCGACAAGAAACAATGCGGTACTTGACCTACTGATTACCAATACAGACCTGCTCACGGATATAGAAATACGGGACAACTTAGGGAACAGTGACCATAGGTCAATTGGTTTCAGTATTAATTACAGTAATAGGAAACACAAGGGTAATATAAGGACACTGAATTTCAAAAGAGCCAATTTCCCTAAACTGCGCTCGCTGCTAGAAAATATCAATTGGGATAGAACCCTGGGAACAAAGAACACGGAGGAAAAATGGGAGTGCTTCAAGAGCATACTTAACAAGGGGGTGGGCCAGTGCATTCCACAAGGAAATAAATTTAAAAGAGCAAAACTAAACCCTGGGTGGCTAAACTCCAACATAAAAATGTATATTAGAGCTAAAGAAAAGGCCTTCAAAAAATACAAGACTGAGGGGTCATTGGCAGCATTTAAGCATTACAAAGAGTGTAATAAGAAATGTAAAGACGAAATCAGGGCGGCTAAAATAGAACACGAGAGACATATAGCGGAGGAGAGTAAAAAGAACCCCAAGAAGTTCTTTAAGTATATAAACAGTAAGAAAGCAAGGCCAGAACACATTGGCCCCATAAAAGATGATAAAGGAAAAATGGCCACTGAGGACAGAGAAAAGGCGGAAGTGTTAAATAAATTCTTTTCTTCAGTCTTCACAAAGGAATCGGGGGGCTACACGAACCCAGCTTGTAAGGCCGAACTAAATAATACACCTCAGGAAGTGCCGCCATGGCTAACAGAGGATAGACTTAGAGCTAAACTAGAGAAACTTAACATAAATAAATCCCCGGGACCGGATGGCTTGCACCCAAGGGTTCTTAATGAGCTCAGCCAGGTGATTGCCAGACCATTATTCTTGATCTTTAAGGATAGTTTACAGACAGGTATGGTGCCAGCTGATTGGAAAAAAGCCAACGTGGTACCAATATTTAAAAAGGGGCCGAGATATATCCCGGGTAACTATAGGCCGGTCAGCCTAACATCAGTAGTCTGCAAAATTTTGGAGGGGATGATAAGGGACCACATACAAGACTTTAGTAATGAAAACGGTATTATAAGTAGTAATCAGCATGGATTCATGAAAAATCGTTCATGCCAAACCAATCTTTTAACCTTCTATGATGAAGTGAGCTGCCACTTAGATAAAGGTAAGCCTGTGGATGTGGTGTATCTGGACTTTGCAAAGGCCTTTGACACCGTTCCCCACAAACGCTTACTGTACAAACTAAGGAAGGTAGGTATGGACCATAAGGTGAGTACCTGGATAGAGAACTGGCTCCAGGGGAGAGTCCAGAGGGTGGTGATTAATGGGGAGTACTCTGATTGGGCGGGTGTGGAAAGTGGGGTCCCCCAGGGTTCTGTCCTGGGACCAATCCTGTTTAATTTATTCATAAATGATCTAGAGGAGGGGATATCTAGTACAATCTCAGTATTTGCAGATGATACTAAATTAGGCATGCCAATATCTTCTATGCAGGACGTGGAAATCTTGCAAGCAGACCTGAACAAAATAACGGGGTGGGCAACTACATGGCAGATGAGATTTAATGTAGAAAAATGTAAAGTAATGCACTTGGGGGCCAGAAACCAGAAAGCAAGCTACTCACTAGGGGGGGAACCTCTGGGTGAGTCTAGGATGGAAAGGGACCTGGGGGTACTGGTAGACAACAGGCTTGGAAGTGGCATGCAATGCCAAGCCGCTGCAAGCAAAGCCAACAGAATACTGGGATGTATAAAAAAGGGGATTCACTCCAGAAATAAAGAGATTATTCTTCCACTCTACAAGACTCTGGTCCGGCCACATCTGGAGTATGCTGTCCAGTTCTGGGCACCGGTCCTCAGGAAGGATGTGCTGGAACTGGAGAAAGTCCAGAGAAGGGCAACAAAAATAATTAGGGGAATGGAGGACATCAACTATGAGGAAAGACTACAAGCACTGAACCTATTCTCTCTGGAGAAGAGACGATTGAGGGGGGATATGATATCAATGTACAAATACTGTACTGGCGACCCTAGCATAAGGAACAAACTATTCAGAGAAAGGAGATACAATAAGACATGTGGCCACTCACTAAAACTTGAGGAAAGGCGGTTTAACCTTAAAGTGCGTAAGGGGTTCTTCACTGTAAGAGCGGTAAGGATGTGGAATTCTCTTCCGCAAGCAGTCGTATCAGCGGGGAGCATTGATAGTTTCAAAAAACTATTGGATGGACACCTTAAAGACCACAACATACAGGGGTATACAATGTACGGTTAAAAGCAAACACACACACACATCATAGGTTGAACTGGATGGACTTGTGTCTTTTTTCAGCCTCACTAACTATGTAACTATGTAACTATGTAATTCAGGTACATCTCTTCCTATGTTGAGACCTTATGGCCCATTCCATCATTAACACTTATAGATGTTAAAAATGTAAAGTCTGTCCATATTCATAGTTTTTAAAATATAGCATGACTATTGAATTGGAGGTTCTAAAAAATTGTGGCTAAATTAATATTTTATGAATATATTTATTTAGAATTTTAAGTATGTCCAAAGCCAAAATGTTTTCCTTATTTTAGAAAGAGCAAGGAATAGTTAAAACTTGTGCCATGTTTTTTTCTATGTTGTTTCCATTGGGGAGATTTAACTTCACTTGCAGTCCTGCAGGAGCAATGAAATCTCTTCAAATTGAAGGAAATTCTCTTTCAGACAGTTGACACTAAAAGTATCTCCATTGGAAGACTTACCTTCTAGGCTAGGTTTACACTTGAGTTTGAGCTTCTTCAACAATTTTTGAAGCATTTTTAAATGCAGCTTTGTACATAATTGTTTCTGGAATTGTCAGGCTTGGACATATTTGCTTTAGCAAATTTGAAAGGTAGTTACTAGGAGAAGGAGATGCAAGCAAAAAATTGCTTGGAAAAAAAACAAAGACAAAAGGCATTCTCATTGACCACTCTCCTAAGGACCACACATGTTTGACTCTGCTCATAAAATGTTTTGAGCATCAAGCTTTAGGTGTCACAATGCTCAGATGTGAACAGACACCACTGGATATAATGAGAATCTCGATGTTAAGAATTGTTGTTCTTCAGGCAATGCCCTTCAAGTCATTCTGATGTGAATTGGACCTTACTGTTTAAGTGGCAAGTTATATTGGTCACCGGGACAAATGGAGGGGAGAATCTCCCTAGAGTGGACACAGACAGCAATAAAAACCCAAAAGGGGTTCTCATCATCCTTTCCTATTCAGTCTAAAACCAAAAAACAAGTTTTAGGTTTAGATATACTTTTACAATAATGAAGTAAACAGAAGTTTAACAAACGTTATTGTTTCTGTGTGAGTTTCTTCTCCTTTGCCTCTACTATTCGACCTGATGTAACCACACTCACAGAGCAATCATGTTTTAACAGGTAGCGATTAGATTTCAGTTTTCTTTAGGCTGGAAATGCTAACCTTCTAAAAAATGTATTTTGATTGGTTGATGGGGGTTTAGAAAATCACTTTTCCCAAAGTACATTACATCTTACAACAGTCAAGTTTTGTAATAATTATTCTACAGTATCTTGTTAATGCTTTTGAGAACTGGTTGTTAATTCAGAGAATTATTTAAGACACATTTGGACTTCATTATGGTACAAAATTATCATCAATTTATATGTGTAATTATTGCCACAAGGCATTCAACTTTATACATGTCGTGGAATGAATAACCTCTCTGGATAGATGGTGTATGCTAAACACTAAGTCATAAATATCATTCATACAAATCACTTATCTAAGATTAGCTTTGCCAATGTAATACTATTTTTATTTATAGCAAATTCAATGCACAATTCCCATTTATTAAAAAAAAAAAAAGAGAGACTGTAAAAGGTCAGTCTATTGAAATTCAGTGACAATCTGGTTGTAACAATTTGTCATAGAAGGACATCATACATCTGCCTCATAATAACAATGTAGAAGTGCAGAGCATAGTTGTGATTATAGCAAAGTGAAAATTTCAGGCATCGTCGCTTCGTACAGCATCCAACTTTCCATCATAGCCAACAGTAATTTGTAGACTGCATTGATCCGTGTACATATTCACATGGTAATTTTCCTTGTTAAAGCCCAACAAAGAGAATGGCTGTAAATTTCACTCTGAAAGTATGGAAACAATTCATTTTATAGGAACAAAACCATATGGGAAGCACACAAAACTATGAAGTTTACTAATAATGATATCTTTTCTAATGTAAATTTCTGCCAGAAGTATAGGCTCATATTTTTATTGTTTATTTGTATTTATTTTTTCATTTTGGTATTATGCATTAAAAAAATTTGATGAAAAAGTCTATTTTTAAAGATTAATGATTCTATGTATATTTTTTATTGGATATGGTAGAAAGGCAGTTGCTTTGAGGTTTTGTGATTTTGTAGAATTACCATGCAGAACTCAGATATTCTGTTCATAGTACAGTCGTATTAAAACATAATGAAATGTACAATTACTGTCACACAGGCTATTCATTGGAAAGACGCCACTGTTTCTCTGTATACATATGTAGTACCATGGTGACCTTGTATAGCACACTGTTATCCAGAAATATTTCATTCCAGAAATTTAAATGCACTCTTTAATTATAAATTTGTCAATGATAAAATTCATTCATATTAACTAGCTCTGCTACGTAGAAGGAAGAAACTCAAGCTGCTTGAATGGACAAGTGGTTGCTAGCAGGGGACAGGCTTTTCTACTCAGACCATGGCTGCTTTAGAAAGGAAACAAAAATTACATTGAAAATGCCTATGCAGATAGGTGGCTTCTGTAGAAAAAACAAACTGCACAGCTCTGACTAAAGTTGAATAATGTCCTATAGGTGGAGGCCATTTATATACCTTATGAACCCTGACTGGAATACTCCCAGGACATTGTTAAGTGAGGCCTAGTGGTCACTAGGGATGATCGAACTTTTCAAAAGTTCGGTTCGGCCAGAACATCTGAACTTCCCGAAAGTTCGGCCCGGATTTCAGAACCCCATTGAAATCAATGGGACCTGAAATTTGGTAATCAAAAAACACCATTTTGAAGCCCTAAAACCCAATAAAAAGTGCCTAGTGTTCTGGGTCATACCCCAGGGACTATTAATCACACAAAAAAAGTTCTTAAAAATTGTCATTTTTGATAGAGAGCCAATTATTGGAAAAATTAAAAAAAAAAAAAATCTTTGGATTTAGTATCTGGGGTGTCTAAAAAGTGTACCTGTGAAGTTTCAGCTCTGTAGCATGTCCAGAACCATTTAACAAAATTGTTTGTATTTTGTCACTTATAGAACAGGTTAGTGGCTTCTCGCTTTTCACACCTTGCCGGTTTAATAGCAGGTGTTTTTTTTCTGGCATTTTTTGGGTTCTTTGGAGGCAGGAAAAACATCTGAACTTGTGTATACGGGTATATATACCACTATACACAAGTTCAGATGTTTTGCCTGCCTCCAAAGAACCCAAAAAAGCTAGCGTCAAAAAAAAAACCGCCCAGGTCTGTTGTTGCAGGCATTTTTTGGGGGTTTTTGGAGGCAGGCAAAACATCTGAACTTGTGTACACACACATACTTATATGTATTTTACACTTAGACATATATAGGTGTTATAGGAGCGTAACCATATTAGTGTAAATGATTTCATTAGCGCAAGCATATATTTCTGCTACTATCACACCTATATATGTCTAGGTGTGTATATACATATAAGTATGTGTGTATATACACCCATATACACAAGTTCAGATGTTTTGCCTGCCTCCAAATAACCCCAAAAAATGCCCAAAAAAACGCTAGCGTCCAAAAAAAAAGCCCAGGTGTGTTGTTGCAGGCATTTTTTGGGGGTTTTTGGAGGCAGGCAAAACATCTGAACTTGTGTACACACACATACTTATATGTATTTTACACTTAGACATATATAGGTGTTATAGGAGCGTAACCATATTAGTGTAAATGATTTCATTAGCGCAAGCATATATTTCTGCTACTATCACACCTATATATGTCTAGGTGTGTATATACATATAAGTATGTGTGTATATATACCCATATACACAAGTTCAGATGTTTTGCCTGCCTCCAAAAACCCCCCAAAAATGCCTGCAACAACACACCTGGGCGTTTTTTTTTTTTTGGCGCTAGCGTATTTTTGGGCATTTTTTTTGGGTTCTTTGGAGGCAGGCAAAACATCTGAACTTGTGTATACGGGTATATATATACACACATACTTATATGTATATATACACCTAGACATATATAGGTGTGATAGTAGCAGAAATATATATTTGCGCTAATGAAATCATTTACACTAATATGGTTACGCTCCTATAACACCTATATATGTCTAAGTGTAAAATACATATAAGTATGTGTGTGTACACAAGTTCAGATGTTTTGCCTGCCTCCAAAAACACCCAAAAAATGCCTGCAACAACACACCTGGGCGTTTTTTTTTTGATGCTAGCGTTTTTTTGGGCATTTTTTTGGGTTCTTTGGAGGCAGGCAAAACATCTGAACTTGTGTATAGTGGTATATATACACACATACTTATATGTATATATACACCTAGACATATATAGGTGTGATAGGAGCGTAACTATATTGGTCTTAATTATTTCATTAGCGCAAGTAGTTTTTTCTGCTCCTTTCACACCTATATATGTGCAGGTGTATATATACATACATGGGTGTGTATATATACCCCCTATACACATGTTCAGATGTCATGCCTGCCTCCAAACATGTGCTAAAATAATCCCTATAGACGCCTGCAGCCAAAAAGCAAGCTGACGGGGGCGAAGCCATATTACTATAGCGAAAGTGACTTCAGAGAAACTAGCTTTTCTCTATAGCGGTCACCCTGATATGGAAGGGTTTGGTCACCCTGCCATAGCAGTCACTGTCAGTTCACCCTACACTACATTACGGTCACCCTGATATGGAAGGGTTTGGTCACCCTGCCATAGCAGTCAGTTAACCCTACACTACATTACGGTCACCCTGACACTTCACACTTTCCTTACAGAAACTAAATTTTTGAAGCTAACTAAAGTGTAAAAGAGCACCCTAACTACACTAGATATCCCTTTCCTCACACTAATAAATGCTAAATGACACTTTTAAAGTAAAATTAACAGAACTGCTTCCACTCTCTTCCATGTCCCTGAATAACGATGCCAGAAAGTTGGCGGGGGCTACCTTATATACTGGGGGGCGTATTCACTAATGATTGGCCTAGGGACCCCCTAGTCACTCCAATCACATTCCTAGAATTCTCCTGCCCCCTCAATTGGCTTTTGTTAATGGTTCTAGTCCAATCATGGGCTTTTAAAGCCCATTTCCTGAACCATTGCATTATGGTCGGTTCTGGTTGCCGAGTTCCGAATTTTTTGGGCAAAAAGTTCTAAATTCAGCCGAACCTCGAACACCCAATGTTCGGCTCGAACCGATGGTCGACCCGAACCGTTCGATCATCCCTAGTGGTCACTGCTCACCTCCATCATTACAGGAGTGAGCTCTCAAATGCTGATCTCAGAGCTACTGCATCAGGGGAGGGAAAAAGAATGTGAGGGGTTTTTAAATCAGAGAAAGAGCTCAGTCCTGTAATGGTGGAGGTGAGCAGTGATGACTAGGCCTCGCTTATTTGCGTCCTGGGAGTATTCCAGTCAGGCTTCATAAGGTATGTATGCACCTTATATACAAGCTGCACAGTTTGTTTTAATCTATAAACATCCCTTACCTGCATAGGCAGGTTTATTGTAAAGGTGAACTATCCTTTTAAAGCGTAACGCCACTTTTGTTGAGAAAAACAAAATTCCCATTCCCCTCTGGGTAATCTCTGTACAGGATTTTTTTTTTTTGAAAAATTATTTTTATTGAGTATTGCAACAAGAAAAATACAGACAATAACAAATACCAGTCCCTGGTACAGGCGGGACGGCATAACACCCAAACATAACCCACCCCACCCGCCCTCCTTCCCCCCAACCCCTGGGCAGCGCATTCAACAGAACGGAGTAATAGGGCCCTAAGGCGACTGGGGCGGAGCAGCCCACCCCCAGTCACCCTTCCATTCATAAAAGGTGCAGGATACAAAAAACATCACATTACAGCTGGATTAGAACATAGAACTAAAATAATGGAGACATCCCCAGACTGAAAAACACTAGCGAAAGATCGGGCCTAAATAGACAACTACGGTGAAGTCGTCACCCAAATGTAACTATCCCACTGTCTCTGTAGATTCTACCCAAGCCTTCCACACCTTCTCAAATTTTCGGAGACAACCCCGGGACACATAGGTAGCCTTATACAAAGGTAAGACAGCATTTACCTGCCCCTTCCAAAATTCCAGTGTAGGAGGGGACACCTTCTTCTAGTGCAACAAGATAGCTTTCTTGGCATAGAATAACAGGGTAATCAAGAGCGTCCTATGGGCCACCGAAGGGACCACCTCCTCCACCAGACCTAGGAGACAGACATCCGGGGTCAACAGGACCAGAGTCAAAAGCACCCTCCCAAGACAGGAGACTACCTCCGACCAGTAGCGTCGAACCAGGGCACAGTCCCAGAATATATGACGTGCATCCGCGGGAGTAGCCGAGCAACGCCAGCACTCAGCGGATGCAGTCAGGAAGATCTTGGCCAACTGGGCTGGTGTATAGTACACCCTGTGGAGAAATTTAAATTGGATAAGTTTGACCCTAGCCGCAACCAGGTGTTTAAAGGGATCAGTCCACAGGTCATCCCAGTCATCCCCATGCAGGTCAGGAACGTCCTCCGTCCATCGCTCTCTACAGCGAACGATACCCGGGGGTGTCAGTCGGAACAGTTCCTTGTATATAGTAGACAATGTTTTACTAAGGTCAGGATTAGTTAGCATCAACTCCAGGTCCGACGGCACCAGCTCAATTCTAAGATCAGCAAACTGACTCTGAAAAGCGTGCCACAGCTGTAGGTAACGAAAAAAATAAGTTGTGGGCAGGTCATGACGAGAGCGTAGGGTATCAAAAGTAACCAAGTCCCCCTCAGTGGTAATGTCCCCCAATGTCTTGATCCCCACAGCAGCCCACACCCCAGGGTCTGGAAGTCGGTAGAAATGAGGAAGTTTAGGATTCATCCATAAGGGGGCAGATGGAGAAAATCCAAGATAACTAGGACATGCCAGCTTTACCGTCTGGCCCCACGCCTTAATCGTAGCCCTCATAGAAGCTGTCAGCGGCAGGTCTGTGCCCACACCTCTGAACAGTGCCAGGCACAAACTCTCATAGGATCCCAAGTGAGCAGCCTCCAGAACCATAGCCGAATCCTCTGTGTCCGCCCGTAACCATCGTCTTGCAAAAACCATCTGCCCCGCCAGGTAATATTTACGCTACTCAGGGAGGGCGAGCCCACCGCTATCCTTAGGCTCCTGGAGGGCCTTCAGGCCTATCCTAGGGGCCCCCGGCGACCATAAAAAGGAACATATGATGCCATCCAATTTACGGAAAAAAGCCCTAGGGACCCAAGTGGGGGAGTGCCGCAGAAAATAAAGCACCACCGGTAGAAATTTCATCTTCAACAAGGCAATACGGCCAAGCAATGAGAGCGGGAGCCTCTTCCACACCTGCACCAGCTGCTGTAGTCTAGGCACAAGTGGGAGGAGATTCAGAGTATAATAGTCCCCCGGGCACCGCGTAACCCGCACCCCCAGGTAAGTGAAGGCCTCCACCCAGCACAAGAGAAAATCAGTAGAGGAGACCGGCGTCAGGGCCCCGGCGAGAGAAAGGATGGAAGACTTCCCCCAGTTCACCCGGAGCCCCGAGTAGGTATCAAAGGTGTCCAAAATGTGTAAAACCGCCCGCAGGGAGGGACCATAGTCTCTAAGGAAAAGCAGCATATCGTCAGCATAAAGTGCTACACATTCTTTAATGGATCCGACGCGAATAGCATCAAAGGCTCCAGAGGTTCTGAGAGCAGTGGCAACCGGTACCCCTCCCTACCCCAAAGTACACAGATGTGGCCAGACCCAGCCGAATGGCCGTACGAGGAGAAGAATACAGCAGT
Source organism: Pelophylax lessonae (assembly GCF_965119305.1). Lineage (NCBI taxonomy): Eukaryota > Metazoa > Chordata > Amphibia > Anura > Ranidae > Pelophylax > Pelophylax lessonae. The sequence continues at coordinate 68,467,799 of NC_138771.1, read as the reverse complement.
TTAACCCACAGCCGGAACGTAGGGCCGAAACCCATCAGCTCCAGGACCTTATGCATGTACGACCAGTCGACTGAGTCAAAGGCCTTTTCAATATCAATAGGAACCACAATTCTCTGCGGATACTCAGTATTAGGCAACTGAAGGTGTGTAAAGAGACATCTAATATTGGTATCCACCGACTTACCTGACATAAAACCCGTCTGGTCCGGGTCAACAAAGGTATGGATGACCCCCGCCAGCCGGGACGCCAGGACCATTTAGGAGGGCTATGGGCCTGTAAGAAGAGCAATCCAAGGGATCCTTACCCGGCTTCGGCAGCAACACCATATAGGCATCGAGCATGGAGGGGGGAGAGACTCCCCCTCAAGACAGTATTGAAATAAACTACTAAGGCGCGGGGCCAGCCGTTCAGCAAACGACTTATAAAAATCAGCGGGGAACCCATCGGGACCCGGAGCCTTGTGCGGTGGAAACGCAGCTATAGCCTTTTCCACCTCCAGAGGGGTGATAGGTGTAACGCTCCTGCGTTTCATGTATGGTGTGGATTTTCAGCTGCAGAAATATTCCACTTCAGTAGTCATGTAAGAGAGATGCTGAGATACCATTCCCAACCTCAATGACTCATCATGTGTGGAAGGTCTTAATTCAGCTAGTAAATACACACACTCAACAAGCTGGTTCCTAGAGTGACTTTATGTATGTAGTAACACAGTGATGAAGATTTAAGAGACAGGTTGTGGAGGTGGTAGGTGACAGACACTTGAAGGTAAGACAGTAGCAGATGGATGCAGATAGGTTTAGCAATCATGTATGGTAGCAGATGACAGAGTAGCAGGTGGACATACAAGAGTGATCAACCCAGTGCAGGAATAAGTAGCAGTAGTCTTAAGAGTTAGCAATCTAGATATGCAGATGTGATAAATAGTCTTTGCTATGCAGAGCTAGATAGTGTAAGCTTAGTAAAGGTTTATAGAGGGTTCCCCTGCGGGGTACTTAGCACTAATAGCAATACAGCCGAAGGTTGGTTCAGGAGGAACGGATGATCCGGAAGCGGGATGCAGGGATCAGCGCAGCGAGGTTCCGTCAGCGAAGTATGCTTGCAAGCACGAAAGCTTCAAGCCAAGTTAGCATCCAGGTAAGGGTGTTTGAACGAACACATGTGAGTGAGAACCGGCGCTTTAAATAGCCATCTAGTCCGGCGCTGAGTGATGACAGCTTCAGTCTTAAAGGTGTATGCGCACCTTTCCAAAAGAGAATGGTGGGGCGCATACACTTGTGAAAAGAGTAATTTAGGGTACCAAAGGTACCGGAACATTACAATACCCCCCCTTAAGGCCGGCTCCTGAAGGCCTCTGGAGCTGGTTTGTCTGGGTATCTCGCATGAAAATTGCAGATTAATCTAGGGGCATGTATTTCAGAGGTGTTTAGCCAGGTGTCGTCTTGGGGCCCATAGTTCTTCCATCTAACCAAGTACTGAAGTCTTCTTCTGTAGATACGAGAATCCAGAATCTCTTTTATCTCGTATTCTTCTCCACCTTCAACTTGTACAGGAGGCGGAGGTGGAATATTAGGCCTTATTCCGTGGTCCGGAACATGGGGCTTCAGTAGCGACACATGGAAAATGGGATGGATTTTTAGGTCTATTGGCAATGTAAGCTGTACTGCAGCTTTTCCAATAAGTTTTTTGATTGGGAAAGGTCCCAAGAACAGAGGTCCAAGCTTTTTGCTAGGGATCTTCAATCTTAAATTTTTTGTTGAGAGCCAAACGAGGTCTCCGATAGTGTACTGTGGAGAAGGTCTTCTGCGAAGATCATAGTACTTCTTTTGTTGACTGTGAGCGTGTGCAATGGTAGTATTTAATAAACCCAGAGAATCCTTTATTTGGGTAAGATAGTCTGAGGCTACTGGGTTGTTTGAAGGAAGGATGCGTGGTGGAAGAATAAAGGGATGAAACCCATAGTTCAAGTAGAACGGACTCTGCTTGGTTGTACTGTGGGTTGCGTTGTTGTAGGCAAATTCTGCCAGAGGGAGAAGATCCACCCAATCATCCTGTTGGTAAGAAGTATAACAACGTAAATACTGCTCGATGCATTGGTTGACTCTTTCAGTCTGTCCGTTGGTCTGCGGATGGTAAGGAGAAGTGAGCTTCCGCTCGATCCGTAGTATGTGACATAGTTCTTGCCAGAACTTAGAAATAAATTGGGATCCACGGTCAGACAGAAGAGTTTTTGGGATACCATGTAATCTAAAGACATGTTTCATCAGGAGTTCTGCCGTTTGTTTGGACGAAGGTAGTCTGCGAATAGCAATGAAATGTGCCATCTTTGTCAGATGGTCCACTGACACCAAGATGGTATTAAATCCTTTGGAAAGAGGCAATTCTACGATGAAGTCCAAGGACAAAACTTCCCATGGAGTTTGGGGTATTGGTAGACTGCATAGTAGACCGGATGGTCTCGTAGTGTCAATTTTGGACCTGGCACAGACATTGCATGAAGAGACGAATTTTTGTATAGATGTTTTCATGTCAGGCCACCAGAATTGCCGGGAAATCAAATTAAGAGTCTTTGTCATACCCATATGTCCTGCCATAGGCACATCATGAGATAATTCTAAGATCTTGGTGCGTAGGGTAGGTGGTATGTAAAGTTTGTCGTTGTAGTAGAGGAAGCCTTCTGCATCAGTATTTAGTTGTGGTGGGGGTGAATCCAAACTTATACCATGCAAAACCTCTTCCTTCAAGGAACGGACAACTCCAATAATGCGTTTGTGAGGTATTATAGGAACGGAAGGGATTTCAAAGTAGTTTTCTTCAGATAGTCGTGATAGTGCATCCGCCTTTTTGTTCTTATTTGCAGGTGTGTAAGTCACTAGGAAGTTAAACCTTAGAAAGAATAGTGACCATCGTACCTGTCGGTGTGAGAGAGTTTTGCTAGTCTGAAGATATTGGAGGTTTTTATGGTCCGTGTATATTATTATTGGTAATTGGGTGCCTTCGAGTAAATGTCGCCAATTCTCCAGAGCCAATTTTATAGCAAGCAGTTCCTTTTCACCCATGGGGTAATTTATCTCGGGACTGCTTAGGGATTTAGAAAAAAAGGCGACTGGATGAAGTGGTGAAGTGTGGGTTGGTCGTTGGGAGAGTATTGCTCCTACTGCCATGTTTGACGCATCTACCTCCAGAATGTATTGGAGGGATGGGTCTGGATGGCGTAATATGGGAGCGGAAGTAAACCTTGTCTTTAACAAGTGAAAAGCTTTATTGGCTTCTTCTGACCATTTGAATGGTTTCTTTATGCTAGTGAGCTGTGTGAGGGGTCTCACAATAGCAGAAAAGTTTTTAATGAACTTCCTGTAGAAATTTGAAAATCCCAGGAATCGCTGTAGCGCCTTGCGTGTGGTTGGTGTAGGCCAATCCTGAATGCAGGATATTTTACTCATGTCCATCTCGATTCCTGTTTTGGATATGATGTAGCCTAGAAAGAGTACCTCGTCTTTATGAAACAAGCATTTCTTCAGTTTCACATAAAGGTTATGTGCAAGCAATCTCGATAGTACAAGTCTTACATGTCTTATGTGTTCAGACAGGGATCGTGAATATATAAGTATATCGTCCAGATATACCACAACACAGACATCTAGTAAGTCTTTAAAAATATCGTTTATAAATCGTTGGAAAACTGCAGGGGCGTTGCATAGCCCGAATGGCATCACAAGATATTCGAACAATCCGTATCTGGTTCTGAATGCAGTCTTCCACTCGTCTCCATCACGGATTCGAATGAGATTGTATGCTCCCTTCAGGTCCAATTTTGAAAAATAGGTAGCTCCACGCACCTGCTCAATGAGCTCAGGGATAAGCGGTAGAGGATAGCGATCTTTTATTGTGATAGCATTCAATTTCCTGTAGTCGATGATAGGTCTGAGACTTGAGTCCTTATTGCGAACAAAAAAGAGTCCTGCTGCTGTGGAAGAAGTGGAAGGTCTAATAAAACCTTTTTCCAAATTCTCATCCAAGTAGGTTTTGAGATGGGAAAGTTCATCCTGTGAAAGAGGATAAACATGACCGAATGGCAATTTGCTATTTGGGAGTAGATCAATGCTACAATCATAGTCTCGATGAGGAGGTAATGCTTGAGCATTTTTCTCAAGAAAAACCTCAGAAAGATCCTGATAACATAGTGGTGCAATCTCATCTGTCACCATAGACAGAATCTTCCCGGAAGACGGGAGGTTACACGTATCCTCGCAATAGCAAGAGAGGAAGGCCAAGGACCGTTTCTTCCAATCTATGGTTGGTTGGTGTGTGTGTAACCAGGGAAGTCCCAACACAATGGGAAAGTGGGGTGAAGATATTAAATCGAAGGTAGTAGTCTCCCTATGAGACTCGTTAATAGTGACTAGAAGTGCTTGTGTCTGATCGGTGATTGGACCAGAGGATAATGGAACACCGGTAATAAGACTTACTGAGACAGGTTTAAGTTTAGAAATAATAGGAATTTTATTTGAAGCAGCAAAACATATATCTATATAATTTCCACAAGATCCTGTGTCAATCATGGCCTTAGTAGTAATCCTGTTCTGGTCCCACTGTAATGTCAAACAAACAAAAATGTAAGCGTTAGTGAATGAAGTTGTCAATCCCCCTAGGAGGACATGTGAACACTCACCCTTCTTTTTGTTGACTAGGGGACAGACATTTATCTTGTGATCCGGGGATGCACAGTACAAGCAGAGATTTTCATATCGTCTTTTGGCTTTTTCCATAGTTGATAGCGGTGGGCGTATGGTTCCTACCTCCATAGGAACGGGGTTATCGGCCGGAATCCGAGGGGAAACGGATAATGGCATTCCCATTTTCTCAGCCTTTCTTTCTCGTAGTCTTCTATCTATGGTAATACTGAGTTGTATTAATGCATCCAGGGTTTTTGGTAGATCCGCTCGGGCGAGTTCGTCCTTAACGGCTTCTGATAGGCCAAGCCTAAATTGGGTTTTCAGAGATGCATCATTCCATTGTGAATCAAGGGTCCATCTCTTGAATTCCGCGACAAAGTCTTCTACAGGCCTCCTTCCTTGTTTCAAGGATCTTAATTGAAGATCGGCAGTACTCTGCCTATTGGGGTCATCATATAGGCTAGTGAGTTCTGCTAGGAACAAGGCATAGGAGTTGAGAAGCTGGTCGTTTTTCTCAAAAAGAGAGTCTGCCCAGGCTCGAGGATTGCCTGTTAGGTAAGAAATAATAGTACAAACCTTAATGTGATCAGTAAGGTAGGTACGAGGTTTTAGCAAAAAAAGTAACTCACATGCGTTTTTAAATTCGCGAAATTTTTTGCGATCGCCTGTAAATACCAAAGGGGGATTTATCTTGGGTTCAGGGGACTGAGCAGAGGTAAGTTGTGTCAGTCTAATTACCTGCTGCGACAGAGCCTGATTGTCTTCTTTTAATTCAGCAAGTGCGTGTATTAACGCAGTTACTTGCTGTTTTAATTGTGTCACCTGAGTGGTTATTTCTGCTGAATCCATTTGTAGGTTCGTTCAATCTGTAACGCTCCTGCGTTTCATGTATGGTGTGGATTTTCAGCTAAAGAAATATTCCACTTCAGTAGTCATGTAAGAGAGATGCTGAGATACCATTCCCAACCTCAATGACTCATCATGTGTGGAAGGTCTTAATTCAGCTAGTAAATACACACACTCAACAAGCTGGTTCCTAGAGTGACTTTATGTATGTAGTAACACAGTGATGAAGATTTAAGAGACAGGTTGTGGAGGTGGTAGGTGACAGACACTTGAAGGTAAGACAGTAGCAGATGGATGCAGATAGGTTTAGCAATCATGTATGGTAGCAGATGACAGAGTAGCAGGTGGACATACAAGAGTGATCAACCCAGTGCAGGAATAAGTAGCAGTAGTCTTAAGAGTTAGCAATCTAGATATGCAGATGTGATAAATAGTCTTTGCTATGCAGAGCTAGATAGTGTAAGCTTAGTAAAGGTTTATAGAGGGTTCCCCTGCGGGGTACTTAGCACTAATAGCAATACAGCCGAAGGTTGGTTCAGGAGGAGCGGATGATCCGGAAGCGGGATGCAGGGATCAGCGCAGCGAGGTTCCGTCAGCGAAGTATGCTTGCAAGCACGAAAGCTTCAAGCCAAGTTAGCATCCAGGTAAGGGTGTTTGAACGAACACATGTGAGTGAGAACCGGCGCTTTAAATAGCCATCTAGTCCGGCGCTGAGTGATGACAGCTTCAGTCTTAAAGGTGTATGCGCACCTTTCCAAAAGAGAATGGTGGGGCGCATACACTTGTGAAAAGAGTAATTTAGGGTACCAAAGGTACCGGAACATTACAATAGGAGCGTCAAGGAGAGCACTGTCATCTGCACCTAAAGTAGGGAGGTCAAGATCCCGGAGGAGCAGTTCCATATCGGGATGGTCGTAGTTGGGGGCAGGAGCGTATAAGGCCTCAAAGTATCGTCTGAACTCTTCCAGTATGTCCGCAGGGTCTGTCAGCAAGTCGCCCCCCGAACTCCTAATAATCGGGATATTAATCGGGGCCTGTTGGTCCGCCACCAGCCTTGCCAAGAGCTTGCCATTTTTATCCCCCTGCGCAAACACAGAAGCTCGTACATGGGAAGCCTCCGTGTGGGCAAGATCCGAGAGGTGGAGCAAGAGATCGCGCCGCGCCTCCAACAAGGAAGCATAACTGGAGTCAGAAGGTGACTCCACATGTGTCTTCGCCCTCTCCCTCTCCACCTCCTGTAGGGATGCAATTACACCATTGTGATCCTTCCTAGCAGACTTAATGCCGGCTATACATTCCCCTCTGGCCACCGCCTTAAAGGCCCCCCACACCACTCCCGGCCTGGCAGAGTCCTCATTGTTCTCCCAATACATCTGGATGACCTTTTCCAGCTGGGAGGTAATCTGCTCATGCTGGAGCCATCCAGAAGACAGCCGCCAGCCCCGCTCTCTAACCCCCACACGGAGGTGCACTGTCGAGAGAAGCGGGTTATGATCAGACACCCCCCCAGCCAGGTAGTCAGCAGTTGAAAGGAGGGATTGGAGATGAGCATTACCAAACGCCAAGTCAATGCGAGCCGCAGAACGATGGGTGGCAGAAAGGTGGGAATAACACCGACCAGCAGGATTCTTCCATCTCCAGAGCTCAACCAGGCCCATAGCAGCCACCCAAGCCATAAGGTCGAGCGAGGCCGGCCGACTGGGGTTGGAAGTATCCAGATCACTATCCAAGATGGCATTAAAATCCCCCATCATAAGCACCGGCAGTGAGACATGTTCAGAAACCTTGTCCATAAGATCATACAATAGTTGTACTCTGAGGGGTGGAGGCACATAAACATTGATCAAAAGCATTTTGAGAGAATACAGAGTTATGACTAAAGCCAGAGATCACCTGGTGGATGGTACAGGGAATGGCTTTACTAATCAGCACCGAGACATCTCGGGCATAAGTGGAATAAGTGGCATGAAACGCCTTCTGTATCCACGGCTTTTTAAGAGCTAGGACCACACTGCCATCCAGGTGAGTCTGAAGGAGGAGCACATGCGGCCTGTACTGCTTAAGATATTGAAATACAGCGGCCCGTTTATACTTGCTATTGAGCCCTCTCACATTCCATGAGAGGAACTGAAAAGCATCAGCCATGAGGGACATGTGAAAAAATAAAAGAAGGATGGAGAAAAAAAAAAAAATAGAGCACCACTGGAGCCAGCAGGCCCCGAGGATCCACATAGTCAAAAATGAGAAGAGCTGCCCAAAAAACTGCCCAAATGCCCTTGTATCAGCAACAACAAACAAGCCATGAGAAACTGGCAAAACCCCGCCGGTATGGGCCTTAAATGCCAAAGTTCCCAACATTAGAGTCAGTGAACGCTGTGCAGAGCAAACAAAGTTTGACAGGTACTAAGTAGAAATTATAGGGACTCTTGCGGAGCCCCCGGAAAAACAGGATCACTCATAAAAATGGCACAAAGCTGTCACCAACACTCCAATAAGTAAGGGATAGATCCGTAAAGGAGAATGGCCCCCCACAAGCTCATCAACGGAGACCATCCAGCCACTCCAAGACTTCCTGGGGAGATTCGTAGAATTTCACGGAACCATTATACTAAACCCGGAGCCTGCTGGGGTACAGCATACTATATTTGATTTCTTTATCCCGGAGACGTTTGCGGACCTCTGTAAACGACCGGCGCTTCCTCTGGGTTTCAGCCGAAAAATCTGGGAAGAGCATAATGCGTGCGTTTTCAAAGTGTAATTCCTGATGTTTCCTTGCTTCAGCTAGGAGCATGTCACGATCCCGATAATTCAAGAATTTGACCAGAAAGGGTCTCGGTGGGGCCCCTGGCGGCCTAGCCCCCATGGGATCACGATGAACTCGCTCCACAATATAGGTGGGGGGTAGATCAGTGAGGGTGAGTAATTGCTTAAAGAACTGTTCAACGGCTGGTTTAGACCCCTCCACCCCTCCACCCCTTCAGGGAGCCCCACCACTCTCACATTGTTCCGCCGCTGACGGTCTTCCGCATCATCCGCCCGGTGCTGCAGGGATTTGACCAGGCCCTGGAGCTTGGACAGTTGAGCTGCATGGGAGTGCGTGCTGTCCTCCACATCAGAGATGCGACCCTCAGCGGTAGTAATGCGGCCCCTCATTTTGTCTAAGTCATGGCGGATCAGGGTGCACTCGGATGCCAGGTGATTGATCCGGACCATGAGGGCATCCTTGCAGCTGTCAATGGCCGCCAGGATAGGAGCAGTAATGGCCTGCTGGTCGACTTCATGCGGCGAGGCCGAGGGCTGGGATGGCGGTGGCAGCTGTGCGAGGAAACATCACCACGCTTCTCCTGCTCCATGTTCGCGCCCACTCTCAAAGCATGCTGAGAGGCCGGTGACAGCACCAAGATGGGGAAGGCGGAGCTCTGGGCCTGGCCACGAGTGGAGCGGGTCTGGCGCTGATCCGTCCGGGCCTTTCCGGGACTGTTGGAGGTAGATGTAGGCATCCCCGAGATGAGTAGAGATTCCCCCACTGAACTAGGGTAAGCTTGGGTCCAGGGGAACACCCATTAAGGATAAACGGCAGGATAATCCGGGAGCTCCGCCGAGACACGTCCTGTCCTGCTCACATCTGGACACACCCCCCCCCCCCCTCTGTACAGGATTTTAACAAACTTTGTTGCAGATTCCTACCTTTTGTTATTCTGAAGAAATCATTGTTTGTTCCTCTGAGCTTAATGGGTCAAATGGAAGTGGTTTCATAATTATCAATCAGCTGTGTCAGCTGCAGGAATCTAGTGAGGAAAGCTGCTGGGCCTGCATTCCTTTAGACGTATTCCTATTGGAAGTATCTCACCAAAAATTACATTTTTGTTGCAGGGGATACCAGAAATCTGACTTGTATCTTAGTACAGACTTCTGGGAAAATTGGTGAGCCAATCACACAAGCAGGAAATTATGTTTCTGGGGTGTGGTCAGTACACATTCTGTGTACAGAACAGCTCCAGGTAGCCATATTGGATTGCATTTTCAGAAAATTACAACAGCAGCAGATTGACATGGAAAGGTAATTTTTAATAACATTCAAATACAATATGATTTGTGTCGCAATTGTATACGCTGTATTGTTTTTTGTTTATTTGCTGATTTTTTCCCCCACTAAAGTGGAGTTACCCTTTAAGGTTAGATTGGGTTTTAAATCAGTATAAATCTGATTTTTTTTGATTGACTTAAATGAGTCATAAAGGCAGAAGGTTTGTTATCTTAATGCATTCTATGCATTAAGATAAAAAGCTGTCTGTGTGTAGCAGCCTCCCCAACACCCCCTATACTAATACCAATATATAGTATGTGAAAAGTAATTAGATACCTGACTTGTTTCTTTTTACATCAGTAACCAAGAAATTGGAGTGATTGTATCTGCATACCTTTGATGTCATCATGCAACCATACCACAAGCAGAAACCATTAAACAAAAAAAAAAAAAAAATAGCCAGTGAATAATATATTACAGAACATGACAAAATACTAATTATGACTGGAGCTGAATTGTAGATCATTTTTACGAAGTTCAAGTTCCCAGAATCATATTGATGTTCTAAAAAGACCGTTAATATTTTTAAGACCCGTTGCCACCATTGTGTGGCTTCTTTTCCCCTTAATTTTCCTGACCATAATTGTCTTTTCTAGTGAGTTAATTATTCCTTTATGTCCAAAAAAGACAGCTTCGGGTTAGTCATCAGGTTGTCAAGTAAAAGGTTGAGCTTGATTTGTTGAAGGATCTATTTGTTTGTTTTTCTTGCTGTCCATGATATTCTTAGAATTATTCACCAACACCAAAGTTCAAAGGCATTAACACTTTTCCTGTCTTGCTTCTTCGTTGTCCATCTCCCACCTCCATAAAGAATGACAGAAAATACCTTTGCCTGGATAATTCTGATTTTTGTTCTCACAGACACATCGGTACATTAAAAGATCTTTTCTAGGCCTTTCATCCTTGCTCTTCTAGTGCCAAGCTGCATCGTATATCTTGACTGCTGGATACTTTGTTGTTAATAATTGATCCAAGGAGGCAAACTCTGTCTTCTACTTCTATGCCGTCACAATGAGCTCTGAAGTTAACCGTCTTCCTTGTTGTCATAACCTTCGTTTTCTTGATATTCTGCTAAAGGCTAAGTTCACTTTTGCGGACAGAATTTCACTTTTCGTAATAAATAAAAGTCTTTTCTAATGTCCTTTCTGCTCAAGCCAACCCAATGTACTCCTCTCTCACTTGCCTAGTCCATAGAAGCTTTGAATCTTCAGCTCTCAGTTTAAAATTAAAAAAATGCATTCTGACCCCTGACGTCCTGTATAATCATGTGATTTTCCAGGAGACTGTATATACCATTATCTACTGCCTTACTGCATTACATAATAGGTGTGTTTACTTCTGTAGACCACACCTCCCTCATAAACCCCTTTACCCCCCTTCATGACCAGGCCATTTTTTCTGTACTGACAGAACCGCAATCTGCCTTGTTTACAGAACAGAACGGAGCTGCCAGACCTCAGATTCACAGCGAGAGCGAGCCGCCGGCAGTGGGCACTCGTGCCCGATACCTGGAGGTGCGCAGCGTGGCCGCCCTGTAGAAGTAATTGTGCAGTATTCAGTCGGCAAGCGGTTAATATACCACCCATTTTTGTTATTTCCCCCTGTATAATCTGATTGTACAGTCTTCTTTATATCTACCATCAGCTATGTCGTGCAAGGTTCTGCCTGATTTGACACAAATTTGATTTTGATTGGCTGCCCTGCATGCAACAAATGCGGCAAATTAGCTCATGGGGAATTTTGTTTCCATTTGCATGTTTTTACTCTTACCAGAATGGATTACATTTTGCTATATAGGACTCCTGTCCATCACTTCCGCCCTCAATTGGTGTAAGAGTACTGTTGTAGTACGATGTTTCGTACTGCAAACAAGGCCAGATTTCTTTTGGCTATGAAAAGGAGACTTACTGGGCCGTTGAACCACATAATTTAGGAAGTGAGAGCGAGGCTTGGTCAGCTGTGATTGATATTTTGAACAATGGCGGGATGTGATACTCATGTCCTGGAAGAAGTCCTCTTGTGACAAAACCGGTTGGGCGGAGTTACATATCCTCGTCATCGCGATTAATCGGTAGTGCAAGCGATCACTATTTATGCATTAGTTTTGTTTTTTATGCTGAATTGATTTTTGGAACATGTAAATGCGATATTTTTAAAAGTTGGCTCCTAAGAGGTTTTACACTATTGGCACTTATATCTTTATTGGGGTTTTAACACTGGCTATGACGGCCTGAGGCGAGAGGATTGTTGCCATGTCCTTGGATGGCCTATAGCAATTCCTATCTTTGTTTTTCATTCTGAATCAGGAGTGAATGAGACATCTTAGCCTGTTTTGACCCCCTGTAAAAGGAGGTATATACTCCACAGAGCACATCCTTATATGTGGTGGCGGTGAATCCACAAGGTAGTTTGTCTACTCTTGGAATACAGGATTATCATCTATAATCACAATCTTGGGACTTTCAGTTTTTGTTATGAAATTGACACTGGGACTCACTGTTTGAATAGTTTAAACATAGTGCAACACAACTGTTTATGATTTTTTATTGTGACTGATCAATATCTCATGTTAGTGGTCCAGCTTTAATTTGATTTTATTATACCACAAGCGCAGTATTCTTCTGTTGTTATTTCCTGTCTCAGATACAAGGATGAATAGCAGGAAGTAATGGAGGAGTTTTCTAAATGAGACTGGAGGCTGAGGTATAGCTTTCCTAGAATATACAGAAAGTTTTTTCTTTTCTGCAACTGAGGTACATTAATAGTATATTGGTACACAGGGAAGCTGGAATTTAGAAAAAAAAAAAGGTGAACTTTGCCCTAAAGTCCCATCTTTTTAAATGACAATTGCGTGGTCATACAACGCTGTACCCAAATGAAATTTGTTTCACACAAATAGAGCATTCTGTTGGGACCGAAAATGTTGAAAAAAAACAGTTTTTCTTAGATTTAGTCTGAAAATTTTGTAAATAAGTAGTTTTGCTCCTTCACTGATGTGCGCTGGTAAGGCTGCACTGATGAGCACTGATAGGCTCCACTGATGGGCACTGATGAGGTGGCACTGAAGGGCACTGATGTGGTAGTACTGATGAGGAGGCACTAATATGCAGCACTGATATGCAGCACTGATGAGCACTGATAAGGGGCACTGATTGGCACTGATGAGGTGGCACTGAAGGGCACTGATGTGGTAGTACTGATGAGGAGGCACTAATATGCAGCACTGGTGAGCACTGATAAGCGGCAGTAATGGGCACTGATACGTGGCACTTATGGGCACTGATGGATGGCACTGATGGGCACTGAAAGACAGCTCTGACTTGCATCACTGATGGGCACAAATTGGCCTCACTGCTGGGCACTGTTGGGGCTGCACTAATCACCAGGGCACTGATTATCAATACCCTGATTATCTGTGCAGGTCTCCCCTTTTAGGAGATTCCACCGATTAGCTCTCCTCTCTGCACACTCTTTCAGTGTGAGAGAGTAAAAGCCGATAACCGGCATTTCCCTGTTTACATGTAATCAGCTGTGATTGGACACAGCTGATCACATGGGTATAGAGCCTCATCATCGGGTCTCTTTACCGAGATCAGGGTTGCGCCATGTCCCAGTGACACAGCATGCCAGCAATGGCCACACTGTGCACCCCTATGGGCGAGCAGGTGCGGTGAGGCTGGGGCGACATCATATGATGTCATCCGAGAACAATAGAGCATCCCACCACCAGTTGTTTATACGGTGGGCAGGAGGTAGCGAAAATAACATAACATGATATTTTTACATTTCCTTTTCAGAGCCTCCTTTCACAGTTGTCACCTGGCCACCGCACCACTATATTCTCATTCTCTCGGTGCCCCCTGTGACACTTATGGAGTCCTGTGAGTCTCTGGAAAATGTGTGCACTCCCACTCTGTACTAGAGAGAAAGGATATACCTGTGCTCAAATCCCAATAACTTGTACATGTATTTAAACTATCAGGTGCTACAAATTCTGGATGGACCCTCTGAATACGGCTATACACCCTTTCTAGGAAACTATGCAAATAAAAAACAGGGATGTTTAGTTCACACATATTGCAATACATGCTTAAGCTGGCCAACTCTGTCAAAGCAATCCCTCTAATGGCCAGTCCTACATTGCTTTGCCGCAGCAAATGCTACGGTGGACACCATGCTAACATGGGGCATAAAGACACAAGATTGGGTGAGAGCTACCACTCTGTACTAGAGTGCTGCATGCAGCCATTCAGAGTGCCGCACACACAGCCAGTGAGAGAGGAACATAGAGAAAAAGCCAGGCCAAACATGTAAATTATGATATGCTTTATCTGGTTGAGGAAAATAAATTATTTAAAAGTCTAATCATTAAAAGTCTATTTTAATGAAACGTGTAAAGTGGCAATAATGTCAATATGAGAGTAGGTTAAATACATGACCCAGATAGGGCTGAGAGGGATGAGTGATATTGAAAATCAAAATCAAACACATTAACCACTTGCCGACCGCTTACTATATATGTATACGGCGGCAGTATGGCTTGTATAGGCAAAACAATGTATAGATACGTTGCTCGCTTGGTGGCAGCTAGGGGGCAAGCGCACGCCGCCGTTGGCACGCTCCTGCTCCCGATCGTCACCAGGGAAGCCAATGCGTGTGTCAGGCAGCTCCGATTGCCGCCTGACACCAGCGATCGTTCCCCACTGAGAGAGAAGGACGGTCGGCTGTTGTAAACACAGCCGACCGTTCTTCTCCCTGGAATGGTCATAGAGCCCATGTGATCCTTCTATATAGGATCACATGTCTCTATGGTCATTTCAGAAGCCCCCCCCCCCCTTCCCTGCCAGTGTCATTATTACAGTAACAGTGCATATTTATAGCACTGATTACTGTAGTAATGTCACTGGTACCCCCAAAAGTGTCAAAAATGTCAGTTAGGGTTCCGCTCTGTCCCCCGCAATGTTGCAGTCCTGCAACAAATTGCATATCGATCGCCGCCATTTCTAGTAAAAGAAAAAAACAATAAAAATGACATAAATCTTTCCCGGAGTTAGTAGACGCGATAACTTTTGCGCAAACCAATCAAAATACACTTATTGCGATTTTTTTTACCAAAAATATGTAGCAGAAAACAAATTGACCTAAAATGTAAAAAATTTAGATTTTTACATTTTTTTTTTTGAGAATGTTATATAGCAGAATGTGAAAAATATTGTTTTTTTTTTTTTTCAGAATTGTCGCTCTTTTTTTGTTTATAGCGCAAAAAATAAAAATCGATCAAATACCACCAAAAGAAAGCTCTGTTTGTGGAAAAAAAAGGACATCAATTTTATTTGGGTACAGCATCGTACGACCGCGCAATTGTCCGTTAAAATAACGTAGTGCCGAATCGCAAAATAGGTCCAGGTCATTAAGGGGGCAAATCCTTCCGGTCCTAAAGTGGTTAAACATCATAAATAATCCAATGTGACACAAATTATTTTCATTGGAGTGTTATTTCTGCAGCATTTATTAACCACCTGCCGACCCCTCACAGTAAATATACTGTAAGGGGTGGCAGGTAGAGGTATGGTCATGTACATGTATGTCACCGTCTTTTTTACAGGTTTGGGGCACGCATGCACAGGGCCCTCTGCCTACCTCTGTGATTGGAAACAGAATGAGTTTGGCAGCAGATTTCAGCCGATAATTTAGCCTGGAACTTGCTGATCGGCTGTGTCCAATCACACAGAGAACTCAGTGTACACAGGAAAAGCAATCTGGCTGTTTCTTCTCCTTGAAAAGCAGGGAGAAAAAGCAGCCTGATTAGTAAGTAAAAGCAGCACACATTACACTTGTTAGGCACACAGTTAACCCCTTGATTGTTCCCAGATGTTAACTTCTTCCCAGCCAGTATCAATAGTACAGTATAGTACAGTACAGTATTATCACTGAGCACTGTATTATTGTCACTAGCAATGTTAGTGTCAGTGACCCTCCCAGCCAATGTCTGTTAGAGCCAGATTGCCCACCACCCTATCACAGTCATGCTATAAATCGCTGATCAATACAGCTAATCATTACAGCTAATTATTACAGTATAACATCTATAGCTGCGTTAATTCCAGTATATATACCAAAGTTTGTAGACTCTATAACTTTCACACAAACCAAAAGCTCTATTTGTGTGAACAAAAAAATGTAAAGTGGTTGTAAACTCAAATGGGCTAAATTGTTTTAACATTCATTACATTGCTCTCTTAGCAATGCAGTGTGTGTGTGTTTTTTAATAGTAATACCTTTTTTTTTTTTTTTTTTTTTCTTTTAAATAGCGGTCACATGTCCTCTCTCCTCTCCCTATCTCGAGCTAAGGGAGCCAAGTAGGAGGGCCCAGATTTCCTTCTGACGTATGTAAGATACATCAGAAGAGGAATCTGTGCTCTCTGACCCTGCGTCCCTGCAGTGAGGACTGGTGCCGTGCCAGTCACAAGACTAGAAAATAAAATAAATAAGTAAATAAAAATGAAGCAGAAACGCCTCACATATTTTGCTAATGTTGCATTTTAATATATATGTTTTTAAAACAATGTTTTGATTGATGAATAACATTTTGTGGGCAGGGCGGGGTCACAGATTATTGACAGGTACTCCATTTCTCAGACTCGGAGAGGGGAGGGGCGGGGAGGAGAGGGGAGTGGAGGGGATCATGTTCTTAATGCTGACTACAGAACTAACAGGGAGAGGGAGGGGGAGGAGAGGGGAGAGACGCACAGAGGAGACCTGCAATAACGGAGACACGTATCCTGACCACGTTTTCATGGCTCAGTAGCCATGATAAATGTGGTCAGCTCTCAGTGGGGAAGTCAGGACCAGGCAGGATCAACCAGGTACTGTAGAGGATAGAAAGGGGCAATTGAAAAAGCAAAAGCACTATGCTACAGCTTGTACCTTAAAGGGACCTGTACTGGCCACCAGCCATTTACAACCAGCTTGGTGGGTACACACCAGTTATTTTACACCATCGTTTACTTGGAATAAACCTTAGTAATGACTTTCTTCCTGAACATCACATAATCATACATATTTGCGCCAAATAAAGCATTTCTTCACCCTGAAAACAAAAAGTTAAAAGTCAGCAGCTACAAATACTGTAAATATTAATAGGACCCTTACCTGTCCAGGGATCCAGCACTGTCTTTTACCTGAGCCAACTCTTCTGTCATATTCTGGCAGGTTTACTTTGCTTCGAGCAGCAATCCAACTGGAAGTGGGAGCGGGTACATGTCAAAACCAGATATCCACTTCCCCCCCCAAAAAAAATGAATTGCTAAAACTTAAAGAGGAGGGAGGGAGGAAACAGACAGGCTGAATTTCCCCTTTGGTGAAGTTCCGGTTTTAGGTTAAGCCACTTGTCCAAACATTACCAACTATCCCACTTTTTTGGCTCCATCAAGGACCTGCTGATTCTGTGACAAAATTGCAATGTGCCTCACAAGTCCCACATCCTCTTTCCATACCATAATAATTCCCCAAAGTATGAACTTGTAATTATTGCTATATCCACACTGTTACCAAGAAGACAGTAAAGTGGGCCAAATTGTTCACCTCACTGTTTCACTGTCAGTGGTCAGGCTTGGAGGCCAGTAGTCATAGCAGTAGAAAGGTTCACACAGTAACCAGCAGGATAGATACACAAGCAGATTCCCCCAGCAGGTGGAGCCGGCTCCCCTGAGGTGCGGGGCCTAAGCACTAACCAATAGTCACTAGAGATCCTGATGGAGCAAATGGGTTTCACAGCGTGCTAGTACCAAGTCATGGCCCTCAGGATTGCCCCACCAGGAGGTAAGCAAGGAAGAATCTTATAACAGATGTAGCACACTGGGATCAGATAAAAGAGCAGTCATTAAAAAAAGCCAAAGGTTGGTAAAAAGTAGTATTAGGTTGGAATCAGGCAGAAGCATAGTCAATGAATAAACCAAAGGTCAGTAACAAGTTGTGGTAAAAGAAAGGAGGGTAGCTGGAGTGCAACAAGCAACATTTTTTCTGGAACAGCACAATAATTTGGAAGTGCAGATACATGGCTTGAATAGGAACTTCATGGGAGGAGCAAGGAGTTTAGGGTTTAACAGAAAGTATATACAAAGTTAGGTTGTCCAAGGGATCAGGCAGGGACTGTTCAGCATTTCAAGTGGCACAGTAAGAGCTACTGCCAGACGCAATAGAGGTCCTGGGTTCAGATCCATATCCTATTCCTCATCGAGGTCTCCCTTAATTATAACAACTTCCTCCCTGCATCATATCTATAAACCATTCCCCACTCCTAATCCTTTTCCTACCTTCCAGCCCACCATGCCATGCACCCTTTATCCTAAGTGCTCAGGGGAACCCTGGAACCCTGCTTCAGCAATTTGAAGAATGTTATACCTACTGTAAATTGCATAAAATGTACTGCCATTTGTCATTTGAGGTTTTTCTTTTCATCTATGTTTAATGTCTAATCTTTTTATTTACAGGTGGAACTGTGAACAATGGTAAGCCAGTACTATGATATCACCTTCTACTGCTGGGTACTTGTGGGGACATACACAAATTTGCACCATGTCTGTGAATGCCTACATGTACCCTCCACTATGAGCACATGCAAAAGAGGTCTCTACATTATCATAAAAACAGAGATGTATAGTAACTAAGTAGAACTACTTCACTACTGTACTTAAGTACCGAAAGGCGGTATCTGTACTTTCCTAGAGTAGTATTTTTTTCTCCTACTTCCACTTTTACTTCACTATATTTTTTCGATTATTTCAATACTTCTACTCTGATATTTTTTTTTTGTGCTGCATAGTTACTCGTTACAATTATAAAAATTACCACTGCCAGAACAGTAGAAGGCAGGTTTCATGAAGCTCAAAACATGTGTATTATCAGCGCATACGAAAATAAATGCTACTGTATGTATAAATAAAAGCTGCATTTGAAATAATAAAAAACAATATGATGTTCAAACTTTTGACTTCTTTCTTTAATAACTACATAACACAGTACTTGTACTTTTACTTTCAGTACTTGAGTAGCAATTTTTTTTTCAAATCTACTGGTACTTTTACTTTCAGTACTTGAGTAGCAAAATTTAAAAAAAAACTACTTGCAATACTTAAGTACAAAAAAGGTTGAATACTTTAGTACTTCTACTCAAGTCACTTTTTGATCGAGCACTTCCACTTCTACTCAAGTCACTTTTTGATCGAGCACTTGTACTTTTACTCAAGTATGGGTTTTGAGTACTTTATACAACTCTGCATATAAACTGCTTGATGATGTCACTGTCTTGTGACCACCATCGTATAACTGATTTACTATGTTCTTGTTGGGCTGAAGGTGTGTTTCTGCTCATCTCGAGAACTTAAATTAGTTTGTGTTAACATATATAAATCTAAAAGAACATGCCTCAGAACATACACAGAACTCTCCTAGAAAAAAGATGATTTGTTTAAAATACCCTTATCCAAAAAGATCCTTAACTCTGAAAGCACATCTTTAAATGTCATTAGCCCCCTCTTCACCTGAAATTTCAATCTTGAATTGGCTGGATTTCTCTTGAACTGGAGCCCTAGTGAATTCTACAAATGGTGATACATTCTCCTTGCCAAAACTCTATTCATTCAGAAAATGAATAGGCTCAACTTAACACATAAAAAAAAAAACATGGAAACTGCTCTGTTTCTCTAAATAGTCTTTCTCGTGTACTGCTGACATTTGTTTCCATTTATTCTGCAGACAATAAACAGAAACTCCGATATGCAGACTGTATCTAGTAATATTAACCATTTTATGAGAGCTTGTGTCATACTGATAGATGGTACCTTGGTTTTGGCACTGATGTTGTAGTCTCAGGAGCAAGTCTTTCACGGTCAAAAACCAAATATGAATACCGAGTGTCCCTTACCCTAAAGAGCTATAACTCAGAACTGACCTTTAAAGGTAACTCTACTTTAGTGGGAAAATAAAGCAAAAAAAAAAAAAAAAAATATATATATATATATATACAGTATAGAAATAAAAATGACCTTTGCATCTCAAACTGCAGCTACTGCAATTTTCTGTATGTAGCGCTACCCTTGTGAGGGTCGCTGGTAGAATCTCTACCCCACTGGTTGCACCAACCCTGCAAGTCCTCCGACACATCTGACACCTTGGGTTCAGTCTTTATTTCCAAAAGCACAGGTAATCAGCAACACACACAAGTCTACAGAAACTGTTAAGCTTTGTTTACTGGTGCAATAAAGACATTTAAAAGGTGAACAACATAAACTTGTACTTTATAGAAATACCTCAGGTGAAGCATCACTGATAGTAAAAAGCAACAATAGCAGCAAAAATATCTGATAAAAAAATATAAAGAGCAATTAGATGCAGACAAATCCTTGTTTAGGCATATGAGGCCTAAGTAAACAGGCAGAAGGAGGCCAGGGAAAGGACTTTTAGCTATGTCAGACCACTTCCTCCTGTAACTTAACCCACAGGCGCAATCAATGTGAGAAGTGGCATAAAATTCAACAAACTGTGTTAAATTGTAGGATTTAACCTACTTCTTTAAAGAGAGAGTTCCAGGCAAAACCAAGGCTCTTTGTGCACAGTATAAGAAATCCCTTATGAGTAGAGGGGAGGTTAGGTATAGTTCCATTTTAAAGAGGCAGGGCTGGCCCAAGACATTGTGCTGCCTGGGTCCAAAAATGAAATTCTGCCCCCAACCCCCCCTCAAAAAATGATGCCCAACTAAAGGCCCCCTCATTTATTATTTAATATAAATATAAAACGTAGAAAATATAATATATACTGTTATCTTATTCCATAACTCACCACCGGATCGGTCCACCAAACATTTACTGTCTGTCCTCAGTCCTCCTGTCACTTCTATATCTTCCATGGCCACCGCCCTAGAAGATCCAGCCTGCCCTTAATGAGATGTCTGACGTCATTACGCACTCCACGATCTTGTGAGGGACGTTCTCTTCATCAGTTTACACTACAGGTGGAAGTATGAGATGGGGAAATGCCGCCTGTAACATGCCACAAACTGATGACACACAAAACTGCTGGAAAAAAAACCTTGGGAGTCAGTTTGCCTCTCCTCTCCAAGTTCTACCTAGGCCCAGTGGGACCCATGGTAGGGCTGGCACTGTAAAGAGGTGAAGTCTTTCGATTTCCAGCTAGCCATTAGGTCAGTTGTATTAGAAGAAATACTGAATGGCAGAGCAAAGCAATTCAAACTGGTTCTTTCTAATAAGCAAGAGACGCAGGGAATGCCTATGATGCTCTGGTGCCAAGTAAATACTGTGGCTGCTTGCTTAGGTGTACTCTGCCATGGAGTTCTACAGGCATAAGCAATGTGAGAAGAGACAATGTTGTCTTCATGCAGTGTTTATCTGGAGTAGATGGGCAAGTGCCCATTCACCGATACTATAATTGATGATGATGATGACAAAGTTGAAGGCTTTACAGGAGGATGGTGTTCGACCTCCGTCGCACTGTGCAATGGTCCAAATAGATCTAGTGTGAATGGAGCAAGAACAGCCTCCAGGCTCCTGCAGAACAGTAGGGAGATGCTGGCAGCAGATGCCCCTTGGACACAAACATGATGACTCTTCCTTGCACAGGCCCGTGACTCGGCCACAACACCCTTAGACACAGAGTCCTTGCTTGCAGATCCAGACCGGGGTCCCAAGAGAGCAATCTAGGTCTAGCACAGCCTTTTTATAAGCTCTCCCAGCAGTCTGTTCTTCTCTCCCAGCCGGCTGGTAGTTGTAGCTCAAAACATCCCAGCTAGAAGTAAAACCCCAGCTTCCTGAACTATACGTCCCAAGATGCTTTGATTTTGACTTAGCGCTCAGTCACTCTACATTTAGGAAGTGACAGCACAGAGTCCAGGCCAAACACTAGGAGGAAACAGCTGCACAGCAGCGATGCTGTACAGTGTCTCCTGGATTGCAAAAGCCGGCTTTTGGCTACATGTAGATTTCAAAGGGATTTGGCAACTTGGAGGAGTTCTGTACACCACTGGTCTACAGAATGCCTACAAAAGTGTCCTTGCTGCTTGTGTGATTGGTTCTCTGATTTTCCCAGAAGTTTGAACTAACATA
Organism: Pelophylax lessonae; assembly: GCF_965119305.1. Taxonomy (NCBI): domain Eukaryota; kingdom Metazoa; phylum Chordata; class Amphibia; order Anura; family Ranidae; genus Pelophylax; species Pelophylax lessonae. The sequence goes on along the minus strand of NC_138771.1, from coordinate 68,446,073 downwards.
CAAGTTACCTTTTAGTTATCCTCTGCAATAAAAATGTCATTGTTGCTTAGATAGTTCCTAGTGGTTAATTACTTTTAAAGGGATGCAGACACTGCAACTTTTCTCATCAGAACACTGAAAGTGCACCTGAGGATTATAATGAACCATTTACTGCTATTCAGTGTCCATATGCAAAAGACATAATAAAAACAAATAACTATTCCTTCTGAAAATAAACCTACGAATCTGAAATGTTTAATAAAATCCTTGCAATGTACATTAATCATCCAAAGGCAAATGTTTTTTTTTTTCTATTCTTTTTTTTTCAATTCACAGTCATATATCTACTTTAGCTATGGAAGGTTTACCCCTCTTCCTGATCAGGTCATTTTTTGCGAGACGCCACTGCATTAATTTAACTGACAATTGCGCAATCGTGCGACACTGTACCCAAATACAATTTATGTCTTTTTTTCCCACAAATAGAACTTTCTTTTGGTGGTATTTGATCACCTCTGTGGTTAAAAAAAAAAAAATACTTTTTACTTTCTGCTATAAAACACATCCAATAAAAAATGTAAAAAAAAATCAAAATTCTGCTTCAGTTTAGGCCAATATGTATTCTGCTACATATTTTTGGTAGAAAAAATCCCAATAATCACAAACTATGGGATATATATATATATATATTTTTTTACTAGTAATGGCGGCGATCAATGACTTATAGTAGGGCTGCTATATTTCGGTGAACAAATCGGACACTATATGGCACTTTGGGGACTAGTGACATCAATACAGTGATCACTGTACTAATGACACTGGCTGGGAAGGGGTTAACATCAGGGATGATCAAAAGGTTAAATGTGTAACTAGGGAGTGCTTACTAACTGTGGGGGGAGTGCTTTTACTACTTGAAGACATGGATCTGTGTTTCTGCTTCACAGAAACAAAGAATCCATGTCTTCTGTACTCACAGATTGACAGTCTGCCTTGTTTACATAGGCAGGATTTCATTCTACAGACAAGGAGTCACTGCTCGAGGTGGTGTAATTGCCTGATGACTCACACAGGTGCATGCCCCGGCTCGCCTCCGTGAAAACTTGATAAAAGAAAAGGAATTGGCAGCACTCCAGGTTGAGTCAAAATCCAGATTTATTGACTGGACATCCAAACATGACAATCGTGACAAGGTATACGCGTTTCACACACTGACTGTGTGCTTAATCATTACAAAGAAAAATGGATATAACATCTCAATATATACACACACAAAAATCCAATCATCAATTAGAAAACAGGTGATACAAATAAGGGGTAAACCATTTTCCTAATTACCGAGGACACTGATAGACCCATAAAACATCTATGTAAAACTAGTGAAAAATCAAATGTGAATGCTGTGACACAATTGTGTATGAAAAAATATATAAGTGCAAAAAATCTGATAAAATCTAAATATGTATAAACTATATGTGAAAATTAAATGTATTGTGATTAAAGATATGGATAAAATTACCATTGTTTAATAATATGTGTCAATTATAAAATGAGAATAAAAGCGCAAAAAAAATGCACAAAAAATATACAAAAATACAAGGAATAGTGAATATATATATATTGATATCTGTACAATCCGATTATGTGAATATAAAACTATGAAATAGTTTGTTATTAAATTTTCAATTTTAAAAATGTTTTTTGTCAAATATATAAATCTATTCGTGCATATTAGTTGTATGGGTCAGAAGAAAATCGATCATATAACATACACAGACCAAACGATATATGTACAATAAAAACAATTTCGAACAATATGGTTTTTAGAACAAAATAAACACATATGATCCTGTGTATATATGCATCAACCGGTCACCTATAAAAACAATTACAATCATATCGGGGTGACCGGAGAGAGATATATAGTTCGAGGAGATCAAGACTACATACATCACGATTGTCATGTTTGGATGTCCAGTCAATAAATCTGGATTTTGACTCAACCTGGAGTGCTGCCAATTCCTTTTCTTTTATCAGGATTTCATTCTGTTAGAGTAACGAATGATCGGAAGGTCCCGGTGGACATCGGGTCCAAGGGACCCACTGATTAGCTCCCACTGTGTAAAATCACAGCGAGCGCAAGCTGTCATCAGCACACACTTGTGCCCAATACCCGGTAGTGCAGAATCATATTTATACGTGATTCTGCACAGAGCGGCCGCCCTGTAGCAATAAATCTGCTATGGGGTGGTCGTAAAGCGGAATATACATCTATTGAATGTAAAAATACAGATCACAATATGTCAGTATTATAGTATTACATACTGCGGACATTTAATCATATGAAACAATCTCACTGAGCTGAACATGACAATGGGGGAATGACAGGTAACTGGGAGAAGTAGATACTATTGTTGATAAGAGTCTCCTGCCTGGTTATAGAGCTCCCATATCTAACATAATGTCTTAGTACAAAGAACGATGACTGTTGTAAGGTGAACAAAAGGTGGTCAAATGACTCTAGAGCTTGAGGTCACTAGGGAGTCATATAGGAGAGAATTTAAAACAGGCATCTGGGAAAGAAAGCTGTTGGTCATGTAAGAGCAACCAGGAGGGAGGTATGACCCCCAGGACGGAAAAACAGCAAAAAAGGATAGGGTGGTAGAGGTTAGGATATCAAGGTGTGACTGTGGCTGAATGATTCATTGAGGACTGTGGATTTTTTCAGGACATCCAGCAATACTTTAGGCAGGTGAATTTAAACCAAAAGTCCCATGGTTTTTCTAATTGTGATGTGAATTTGATCTAGCCATAAGTTCCTCGATTATTTTGATTTTGTTAATTTACAAAACCCACAAACTAACTGAAGGGGTATAGTTTGCATTTAAAAAGTGTATTATTATATAGTGTCTATATCAATTTATTGGCAGTGGTGTCAAATGAAAAACAAATGCCACTGGATTATCATGCGTCTGTAGTAGTAAGTTTATCTGTCTCTGTCTCGTGACTTGATCTCAAAAATCTCTTATTTCTGGACAAATAATGGGAAGCATTGTCGAAAGAATTTATGAAGGGTTTTAGAGAACTTGTACCCTCAAAAACTTTTTGTTCCTCAAGCCAGTTAAAAAATTGGACTTTTTAGGCAATTTTTAGTATTTCATACAGTTTGCGATTCATGCGATTTTTTTAAAATAAAACAGAGAGAACGAATCTCTAAAAGTCACCATTATCACACTGTCACAACTTTCTACCTTCTTTCACCAACTCACTGATGGGCCTTTATCCCAACTAAGCACAAAACATACCTGTCAAATGTAAATACAAATAAATATGTTTAATTTAAAAAAATCGCATGAATCGCAAACTGTATGAAATACAAAAAATTGCCTAAAAGGTCCCGTTTTTTACCTGGCTTGAGGAACCAAAAGGTTTTGAGACTACAAACAAGGGATGTTGGCACACTATACTTGTATATATAAAGCTTTGTTTTTGTGTATCTATCTATCTATCTATCTATCTATCTATCTATCTATCTATCTATCTATCTATCTATCTATCTATCTATCTATCTATCTATCTATCTATCTATCTATCTACACACAAAACAAAGCTTTATTAGAGTATCAGAACAATAACCCCCCACATAGGGAACTTGTACTAGCACAAGATAATTTTCTAGACTTTTACTTGAATTTTACTAAACATGTTTACCCTGTGGGGATAAAAGTAGGCATCCCTGCTAGTACCATTACAAAGTTCAAAAGCCTTTGAGGCTGTATCATTAAAGCTGTTGTATAGCCTGAAGGTTTTCACCTTAATGCATTCTGAAGGTAAAATACATTGTCTGTGCAGCCCCCCCCCCCTTATACTCACCTGAGCCCAATGTTGATCCAGCGATGTGCGCAATAATTTTAAAGAGCTTTCTCAGCTTTTGCTTCCTCATTGGCTCAGACACAAAAGCGGGAGGAGGGGGGGGGGGGCATCCCAGGCTGCGCTCTATGTGTCTTATGGACACACAGAACCGGCATGGGGGTGAGCCCACACGAGTGCTACCATAGCAAGCGGCTTGCTTCGGGGCACTCGGCGGGGAGAGGGAGGTAGACAGGAGCACCAGCAGGGAACCCAAGAAGAGGATTGGGGTTGCTCTGTGCAAATCACAAAATCGCCTTTACAATAATTTTGACTTTGATTCTCGTGCTAGGTGGGAATATATATTGTGTCTATCCACAAAGCCCCCTTGGTCTTTGTGGATAATTTTAGCAATGACAGGGAGTAATCTGGCAGCTAAAATTTTTGTTAACATTGTATGGTCTATATTTAACACAGAAATTGATCATAATTAGCACATTTCCTTTTTTAGGATCACTGCAACAGTTGCTCGGAGGGTATGTGTACGAAAAGAGTGACCTTTGAGAACAGAAATTAAGCCATGTATGAATGGATGGGCCAAAAGGTGGGCATACTTTATAGTAAATATAATATGAAACAGTAAAACCACCTGGGCCTGGAGCTTTATGAGGTTTAGAGTCTTTCAATGCAATTAGCCATTCCTATGCTGAATTAGGCTTTCCCATGGGGTAACAGCATTCAAATTGTAATTCAGGGAAACCTGTCGTAGACAGGTATATGTACATTTTTCTGTTTTGTTTGATTGGGCCTATTAGCAGAGAGGCGGAGGAGGTATAAAGTTCTGTGTAATAGTCTCAGGAAACTTTACCTGACCGCTGTTACCCCATTGATGAAAATGCTTTCTTACTCTGGTATGGTGTGGGAGGTCATTAAGTCTTTCACAAAAGAGCTGCAGGTTAAGTAGGACTGTTGCAGTATATAGTATATAGGGGATGAGTATCCCTCTTATAAAGCATCTCTGTGCCTCCCAGTGTATAATTGTTGTTGATTCTATATTTTGGTGGGTTTGGAAGAATGCATTGAGTTCTGCCGCCACTAAGGCTATAATCTGATCATCCTGCAGTAAAGATTTATTTAGCTTCAACTGCCATACCCTGTGGGTCTCTTTGGTTAGGAGGATATCAATACTGACTGGGGAATGTACAGGGTTTAATCTAGGCCACATAAACCTGATGAATATCTGACTGTTTGATTGGAAAATAATCAAATCTGGAATAGGAGCAGTGTGCTGCGGAGAAGAAAGAAAAATCCATGTCATTATTGAGCAGGAGATGCCAAATGTTCATTCACTGTTCACTGTGAAGGATTTCCATTATATTAAATTTATAAAGTCGTTCTGCAAAGATAAACATGTCTTCAAGTCATCTCTCAAGAAAAGTGATCTGGTTTTTGTTTTGGGGCATAGAGGCTGACCAGGGTTACTTATTCTCCTTCAAAACTTCCCTTCAAAAAACATGTAACAACCTTGGTCATCATAGTTGATCATTAAAGTCCCCATTTTTAGTACAAGAGATGACAGTGCCCCCCCCCCCCCCCCGAATTTGAGTTTGGTGATGTACTATGATAGGCTCGAGGGAAACAAAATTAGTTAGACTTTAGGTGATTTTTTTACTTTAAAATGTGTCTCCTGGAGAAATGCTACGTGAGTTCTCTTTCTTCACAGGTTTTCCAGAACTCTGGAACATTTTTCCAGTACATTTAACCCATTCATGTTCCATGAGGTAATTCAAGTTTCTTTGGATGTGTTCCCTGGATTGTCATCTTCCAGGTGTGAATGACTTGCTCAGCAACAGAATCTCAGCTAGAGGGGGGTAGGGGGGACAGGAGGGGTGTTGGAAAAGCAGGAAAAAAAAACAAAGGTGTAACACAAATAGGTTTAACAGTATAAGGCTGGCCATACATTGATCACAATTCAGCCGGTTCATCGGGGGCCCAGATGAATTTCAATCTATGTATGGGCAGGGGGGTTGTAAAGAAGTTGATCTACTGATCAGCTTCTGTACAACCACCCTGTCAGATTTTCCTCACTTAATCAGTACCACAGGCTAAAGCCTGCAACGCTGTCCAGTGTATTCTGAAGGCGGGAAAGTCCCTATGTCTACATCTAAGCACACATCTACGGAGAGTGGGAGTTCTAGTGAGAAAGGGAATTTTAAATAAGAATTTTGAATATCAAAGGTACTCATTTTGTTTCACATAGTCCAGGTGCTCACTGTAGGTCTCTAAAATACATCAGCAATAAAGCATTGTTTAATATCCTGGTATCGTCATAGCAAAGAGTGTCCCCAGTAGGTAAGGAAATATTTATATGATACCTGAATCAACCATATAAAATAGGGTCCCACAACAAAAGTCAAAACCTATAAACACAATATATACAGCAGGTCCAGAGAGTGAGAAAGTATCAGGACTATGACATCAGGGTGACCATACTAATTGGATGATCAGATGTTAGGCACAGGAATAACCCTCTGCATTACCTGGAATCTTGGCCTGCTATTTAAAAAGTTTTTTCGGATAGTTGAGTTCCCTAGTAAAGAAAAGGCGACCATAGAATGTTTCCTCTAACTTGTTATCAGTGTGATATAAGAGTTACAGATAGGTCCTGTTTATGATTTTGATTCCAAACAAAGGGCCTTATGCCTCCCGAGCAACCTATTGGTTAACCGACAGTGGAGTCAGTAGCAGCTGCCCAGAAAATATGTGTGATACTTGTGTAGGATACGTCCTAAGCCTTGCTTAGAAAAACTTGGGAGAAACTTTATCTTTTGGTTGCTGTGGAACCTAGGCATTCTCTTCCTTGATTGCGTGACTGTGGCTTCTCTGGGATTGGGGAAGAAATACTTGATGTCATGGAGGCACAGAAATTAGCCATTGGGGCTAGCCAATCTGGAACTTCTCCTGCATTGGTGTTTAAGAAGGTAAAGAGAGCTAGTAGTTGGTCTTGCATCTATAGGTTAAATTGACAACCTTCCTTTTTACACCTATAGATGGAAATGTTGACCTCTTCGGTAAGCTTCTTCAGCTTCTCTGATGCTTTTTAGTGAAGGATGCAGTAGTCTTCTCATCAATAAGGTCTGTCTGGAAAGGTCTGGTAAATCGGAGATAATGGCTCCACCACAACCTGCAAACTTTTTTTGCAGGCCTTGCCCATTACTTCTTCTTTGATTACAAAGACATAAATGTGGCATAGGACATCTCTAGGGGCTTTTCTATTGTACAATTCTGACCTGCCACTTGTGTAAATGCAAAAGCCCAAAATATTAGGAAATCCAAAATTTACAATCATCAGAACAAGTAATGTTCTTGTGAAATTTTCTAAGAGTGAATTTTTTTCTTACTTCCTGTTGTGCCTGTGGGTTGTAAAGGGAAATCTCCCCAAAGGGGCACACACTACAAAGAAAAAAAACTCATCTCTACTCCAAACCTAATAAAAAAATGTTTTGCCTTTAGAAAACTATATTGTATGGAAATTTTAATTACAAATTTCTTATTTTCTTATTTGGTGCATTGTGACCGAATAAATATGCCAAAATAATTTTGTTTTAGCTCTTACTTAACCACTTCCATACCAGGCCACTTCTGGCAATCCGCTCCTACATGTAAAAACCATAATTTTTTTGCTAGAAAATTACCCAGAACCCCCAAACATTATATACCATTTTATATATATATATATATTATTATATAACATTATATATATATTCTTTTTTTTTTTGCAGAGACCCTAGGGAATAAAATGCCACTTATTGCAACTTTTTATGTCACACGGTATTTGCGCAGAAAATTTTCAAACCCAATTTTTTGGGGAAAAAATACTGTTTTATGAATTAAAAAAGAAAAAAAAACACTAAAGTTAGCCAGATTTTTTTGTATAATGTGAAAGATGATGTTACGCCGAGTAAATAGATACCGAACACCTTATGCTTTAAAATTGCGCACACTCGTGGAATGACGCCAAACTTCGGTACTTAAAAATCTCCATAGGCTTTAAAATGTTTTACAGGTTACCAGTTTAGAGTTATAGAGAAGGTCTTGCGCTAGAATTGTTGCTCTCACTCTAACGTTTGCGGCAATACTTCACATGTATGGATTGAACGTTGTTTACATATGTGGCCGCAACATATGCATACATTCGCTTCTGCCGTTCCGGGGACTGGAGCACTTTACAATTTTAATTTTTTTTTTTTGTTTATTTTTTTTTTTACACTTTCCCTTTATTTTTATTTTTTTATCACTTTTATTCCTATTACAAGGAATGTAAACATCCCTTGCAATAGGACTAGCGAATGACAGGTTCTCTTTATGGGGAGATCTGGAGTCAATAAGACCTCAGATCTCTCCTGCAGGCTAGAAAGCCTGAAATAAAAATTAAAAAAAAACCCACAATCTTGGCTATAGAGCTGATCTCAGCAGTATTGACAACTGCCAGGCATCACGTTGCGCCCTGGCCTCCGAGAGTCATAGAGACTAGTCCTCGGCAAATTCTATGGTGTACTTCTGCCACCGGCGGATTCCTTCTATGGCTTGCCGATTACATAGGTGAGCTGGTAGAAGCACCAGAAGGCGGCGGGAGGGGGGCTTAACAGCCCCTATGATTGTTCTTATGGTTCAGGGAAACGCCGGCAGAAAAAATCATATCTTAATGATGCCCGCAGCTGCAGGTATCATTCAGATATCCCGACTTAAAGCCCTGGAGGTCATATGACGTCCAGCGGTAAGGAAGTGGTTAAAGAGGTTCTAAAGCCTCAAGGTTTTTTACTTTATTGCATTCTTTGCATTAAGGTAAAAAAAACCTTCTCTGCTGCAGGATCCCCCCAGCCCTCCCTTATTCTTATTTGAGCTGAGCCTGATCCGATCCAGACATGTAAACCAGAGCAGCAGCTCTCGCCGCTATCTTTTTCCTCATTGGACAGATTAATAGAAGCGGCTGCTACCAGCGGCATGGCTAGGTGGGAAAAAGACCAGGGGCTTCAGCCCGAAGGGAAATTTGATAACCCCTCCCACATTTTAAAGTAAGTCAAGCCAAAGCTTCACCCAATGCCCCCCCTCACCCCTGCCCAATGCGTGCTGGGCTGCAGCCTGTTCCAGTGGGCTGAGGACTCACTTGAGCTGGCTGTGAAGTGTGTGCTGCTGCTGCTGCGGCCTGTTGCTGTGCTGTCCTGTGGGTGGTGGACCGCAGCACAGCAGATGCAGAGGGGAGGGAAGCCAGAAGCGCAACTGGAAGGAGGCCACACTAAAGCCAGTGTAACCGGCCCCCCACCCCCCAATAAATAATTAATTTGGTGTCTGGCATTCTCGTTCTGGGAACTGCCTGGTGAGTGAGCAATGATGTGTGCAGGGCCGGACTGGGAATAAAAACCAACCCTGAAAATAATTTCATACCAGCCCCATAGCACTTTTATACCAGCCCAACTGCATAACGTCATTATTTTCTTGTTCATAAAAGGGAAACCCATGCATTTTAAAGCACATTTGAAGTGTGTATTATATATAAATAAAGAATTACTAAGGTAAGGAGGTTACCGATATAAGAGGGAAACCTTTATACCAGTGTCCCCTTACATTATTGTATTCATTTCCAGGTTGGTTGCTCCAGTTTTATCCTATAGTCTTCTCTACCCAGTCCACACACATTTGACTTCTCCCATGACCCCCACCCCTGTGGCACTCCCACTTTTGACTACTCTCCAGACTCCCCCTCAAAGACTGCAGACATGAAAAAAGACAAGAGATAGTCAGAGGTTGCAGACATGATACAAGAGATGGGTAGAGGCTGCGGACATGGTACAAGAAATGTCAGAGGTTGCAGACATGATACAGGAGATGGTCAGAGACTGTGGACATGATACAAGACATGGTCAGAGACTACAGACATGACACAAGAGATCAATGCAGCCTCACCAGTGCCCATCAAGTGCAGCCCTTATAAGTGCCAATCAAATGCAGCCTACCAGTGTCATTTAATGCAGCCTCTTCAGTGCCCATGAAATGCAGCCTACCAGTGCCCAGCAGTGCCCATCAAATGCAGCCTACCAGTGTCCACTAAATGCAGCCTCATATTGCCCACCAATTCAGCCTACCAGTGCCCATTAATGCAACCTACCAGTGCCCACCAATGCAGTCTATCAGGGCCCATCAATGCAGCCTGCTAGTGCCCATTAATGCAGCCTACCACTGCCCACCGATGCAGCCTACCTGTGCCCACCAATGCAGCCTACAAGTGCCTGGATGGATCACACACAGAGGAGCGATCTCCCGCTGTGTCACGGTTGGAGCTTGGATTTGAATATACTGGCGGCCACTGTAACAATTCAATTGGATCAGTGTTCCATCTATCACAGGAGCCGGTCTAGGAGGCAAGACTATGTTACAGCAGCTGCAAACATTTCAGACCTAAGGTCTGTGAATCAGTGGGAAGTTCCTGTTGTGTGTCACGTAAAATAAGGAGAGGAGGAGGGAGGGGAGGACTCTGGCACTTGAGCTTTGGCGCCTGGGCTGCCCAGGATCAGCCCCGCTGCAGCCACAGCTCAAAGCAGTCCCAGAGCAGACGGCCTACCCAGAGATTTCCTGCTATCCTGGTAGACCAGTCCGGCCCTGGATGTGTGCAAACTGCATACTATAGCCCCGAGTTCCTGGTCAACCCCAGGCCTTGGGTCTCTGCAGAGGCGGCTCTCTAATTAGGCCGGTAAGGCGGCCGCCGAAGGCCTCGCACTGAAAGGGGCCTCGCATCCTTCCCAAACTTTTTTTTTTTTTTTTTTAGACCTGTCCCGACCTTCACCATGCGACACGCCAGGTCGCCGGGAGCCGCATCCGCAATCCACATTCCACACATTGCGGCGCAGCGGCGCTACGCGCTAGCGTAGTAGACTGTCAGTGTGTCTCTACTCTCTAGGCTGTCTGCATCATTCACTCCAGCCAGGCCCGGCCCCGCACGCACTCACATCGGTTTCTCCTGGCTGGCAGGGCTGCTGGCTGCACTGTCTCCGCCTCTTGCTCCTTCATTCAACCAATCATGGTCGGGTATTGCGATGACGTCACAACGTGGTGTCACGTAACCCCACCCCTGCATTCTCCCGGCTTCGGTACCATGAGGACTCCTTGCAGAGAACAGCAGACGAGAAGAAGAAGACGAAAGGTAAGTACTGGAGTCTGGAGCTGTGTGACTGACTGCAAAAACAAGGCCTGTAGTGTCCTGTCCAAGAGGCAGCCAGCCCGCCGCCGGCCCTGCAGTGACTAGTACTGTGTCCTACTGTCAGTCCTGACTCCTGTCATCCTTATTCTGAATCTGAATTAATAAATTAAATAATACCTTACCATCCAGGCTGGCTTGTTGAATTTAAAAGGCTATATGGGAAACGAAACGCTATGCAACTGAAAAAAATGAGATGAAAAAAAAAAAAATAATAAAAAAGTGCTCAGTCTCAGTGCTTCTGCTTCATGTATAATGTCACTAGTTCTTCTCTTATGACAACCAAATGGTATGGTTTTTTTTCTTTCTTTATATAAGTGCTCTGTGCTGCTAAGTCAGATAGATTCCTCACAATTTATTTTTTATCCAGTGCATCCACTCAGTGCTCCCCTCTCAATCCCCCCCAAGTTCTCACTGTACAATTCAGAGCCGGTTCATACTGATGCGGCTGCGGCGATCGCATGTAATGTCGGAGCGCACTGCTCCGACATTACATGCGATCGGCTGTGCGGTGCGAGTTTAGCCATACACTTTGTATGGCTAAATTCGCACCGCAGCCTCAGCAAACACGCAGAGGAGGCATTTTTGCAGCCGCATCAGGATAGGATCGCACAGCGGTTCACACTTGTGCGATCCGATCCTGTGCGAACTGCAAGATCGCACTGTGATATGCGATCAAACTGGGGGTGTCGTTAACATTACATTGACACCCCCAGCGTATCGCATATGGCAGTGTGAACTGCCGGGGGTGCGTGTGCGATGCGGGAACAGGCTGCGAATTCGCAGCCTTCCCGCATCACACAAGTGTGAACCGGGCCTCAAGGGAAAAACGCCTGTCACAGTGTCACAGCATTAGCCTCGGTTCACACTGATGCGATGCGGGAAGGCTGCGAACTCGCAGCCTGTTCCCGCATCGCACACGCACCCCCGGCAGTTCACACTGCCATATGCGATACGCTGGGGGTGTCATTTAAATGTTAACAACACCCCCAGTTTGATCGCATATCGTAGTGCGATCTTGCACTTCGCACAGGATCGGATTGCACAAGTGTGAACCACTGTGCGATCCGATCCTGATGCGGCTCCAAAAAAGGATCCTGTGCGAGTTTGCTGCGGGTGCGGTGCGAATTTAGCCATACACTTTGTATGGCTAAACTCGCACCGCACAGCCAATCGCATGTAATGAAGGAGCAGTGCGCTCCGACATTACATGCGAACCCGGCACTCGCATGAGTGTGAACCGGGGCTCAATAAGGTGCCAGATCCCAGATGAATGGTGTGTAGACTGCCTGCACTTATAAAGGGGGTAACATGTTCTGGAGCTGAAGTGGTTAAAAGAGTTAGCGAATTGTTAATTTTTTTAAAAACCAATAAAAAAAAGGCTGCAGACATTAATCCAGTTTGGTGTGTCCAGTATTCTTTGTATATTTGGAGTATATGTAATGCCACCTACCGTCCCCTGTTACATCACTTCTGCTTTGAACGCAAAACATGTCGTCACTTTGACACCTGCGATTCATGAAGTGTATCCATATTTTTGACCAAACTCTGTGTGTGTGTGTAAATATATATATAAAAATAAAGTATATCAGACGGGGTTTCTCTTTTCCCCCCTATCTTTTACCACTTGCTGACCAGCCACCGAAACATATACTGCAGGTTGGCAGATTCCCGCAAAATGATGTGCCCATATGTACCTTTCCAGGAGCTCACGTACCCATTTGTTAGGGCAGAGGGGAAGCTGATCTTTGAATAAAATATCTGGAAGGTACCTCACTATGGAGATCTCCTTTTTTATACCCATGGGGGGAGCTATGTAAGAGGCACCGTGACCCAAGGACTTGCAGAACTTCTGCTGAAGATAAGACCGTGGCATAAACATGGCTCTCAGTCAAGTCCTTGGGTCACGGTGCCTCTTACATAGCTCCCCCCATGGGTATAAAAAAGGAGATCTCCATAGTTAGGTACCTTCCAGATATTTTATTCAAAGATCAGCTTCCCCTCTGCCCTAACAAATGGGTACGTGAGCTCCTGCAAAGCGACATATGGGCACATCATGTTGCAGGAATCTGCCAACCTGCAGTATATGTTTCGGTGGCTGGTCAGCAAGTGGTAAAAGATAGGGGGGAAAAGAGAAACCCCGTCTGATATACTTTATTTTTATATATATATTTACACTCACACACAGAGTTTGGTCAAAAATATGGATACACTTCATGAATCGCAGGTGTCAAAGTGACGACATGTTTTGCGTTCAAAGCAGAAGTGATGTAACAGGGGACGGTAGGTGGCATTACATATACTCCAAATATACAAAGAATACTGGACACACCAAACTGGATTAATGTCTGCAGCCTTTTTTTATTGTTTTTTACAAATATAAACAATTAACAATTCACTAAGTCCCGGGTCACACTTGTGTAATGCAGGAAGGCTGCGAATTCACAGCCTGTTCCCGCATTGCAAACGCACCCCTGGCAGTTCACACTGCCATATGCGATACGCAGGAGGTGTCAATTAAATGTTAACGACACCCCCAGTTTGATCACATATCGCAGTGCGATCTGACAGTTCGCACAGAATCGGATCGCACAAGTGTGAACCACTGTGCGATCCGATCCTGATAGGGCTGAAAAAAAGGGTCATGTACGTCTTTGCTGCGGGTGCGGTGCGAATTTCAACCATACAAAGTGTATGGCTAAACTCGCACCGCACATCCGATCGCATGTAATGAAGGAGCAGTGCGCTCCGACATTACATGCGATCGCCGCAGCCGCACATATGTGAACCGGCACTGACTCTTTTAACCACTTCAGCTCCAGAACATGTTACCCCCTTTATGACTAGGCCATTTTTTGCTATTTCGGCACTGCATTACTTTAACTGGTTATTGCAGCTCTTGCAGTTGCAGCGCTATACTCAAATACAATTTATCACACTAATAGAGCTTTTCTTTTGGTGTTAAAAATATGTGTTACTTTCTGCTGTAAAACCTATCCAATGAAAAAAAAATAGAATGTCTTCATTAAATTGGGCCAAAATGTATTCTGCTACATGTTTTTGATAATAAAAAAAATCCCAATAAGTGTAGATTGATTGGTTTGTGTGAAAGTTATCACGTCTACAAACTATGCACTATTCAAAAAAATTAAAGGAACACTTTTTTAATCAGAGTATAGCAATCAATACTTAATGGTCAGTAAAATGGCAGAGGGGGTTGTTTATCAGTTTCAGCTGCTTTGGTGTTCATGAAATTAACAACAGGTGCACTAGATGGGCAACAGTTGACCTCCAAAACAGGAATGGTTTTACAGGTGGAGGACACTGAATTTTTTCCCCCTACTCCTCTTTTCTGATTGTTTTTCACTAGTTTTGCATTTGGCCAGGGTCAGTGTCACTACTGGTAGCATGAGGCCATACCTGGACCCTATAGAGGTTACACAGGCAGTCCAACTCCTCCAGGATGGAACATCAATACGTGCCATTGCCAGAAGAGCATGGAGGAGATACCAGGAGAAAGGTGGTTATTTTAGAAAAGCTGGACAGAGCCATAAAAGGTCCTTAACCCTTCAGCAGGACCGGTATCTGCTCCTTTATGCAAGGAGAAACAGGATGAGCCCTGCCAGAGCCCTACAAAATGTCCTCCAGCAGGCTACTGATGTGAATATCTGACTAAACAATCAGAAACAGACTTTAGGATGGTGGATATATTATTTTTATTATATTAATAATTATTATAATATATATTCATATATTGTTAATATATTAATTATAACACAGGGCTCGACATTGGCGCATTGGCGACTAGAATTAGCGACCTAGCGCCTGGGGTTTTATCGCGCAAGGGGGGCCTCATATTTTAATTTCGCCTAAGGCCTCATAAAGTCTAGAGCCGCCTCTGGGTCTCTGGGATAATAATTCTCAATGAACAATATGAAACCACTGAGCTTTTTGGGGACCCACTCGGGGCTATAGCCTGGGTCAGTCCCTCCTCCCGACGCCACTGCCTGCTGCTTTCAATCAAATGCTGTGATGAGGGAGAAGGGGCAGAGTCAAATTGCCTCTTTGTCAATAGACGCAGACAGGGCAGCTCCTAGAGCGAGCCTGTACGGGTGCCTTCATGGAAAGATGGTTTCCATGGGGGGCACTCACCGAGAAGGAGGGGCCTGAATAGCCGCTGAAAAGGAGAATCGGGGCTGCTGTCTGCAGAACCATTGCATATACAGTAGCAGGTAAGAATACCATGTTTGCTAATTTAATAAAAAAAAAAAGGTTTAATGTTACTTTAGATACAAATAAACAGCTGTTGATTCTGTTAGTATCTGGACCTTTCTTGTGTTTCCCGTGACAATAATGCTAATTGTTTCACATAAACATAAATGAAAAGTATGTGGATCAAAGATAAATAGGAAGGAAAACTAAAAAGTATGTGAGAGAATGAGTGAGCAGGGATAAAAAGAATTCTGTGAAAGGTGAAGGAAGGAGAAGATACATGAGCAAGAGAAATACGTGTGAAGAGGATGAGTATGTGTACAGAATTGGAAAAAGAAGGTTGAGTAGATGAGATGACTGAGCATTGAAGGAGCGAGGAATGACTGAGGACGCAGTGCTTATGATCTTCTGTAAAACTTGCCTAGTTTCTGCTTTGTAAAGCTGACAATCCGGTAGGTCATTTTTTGGGGCTCAGGATGATTCGTTTTGTTCAATTTATTCCATCTGTATTTTAAAATAGATTACTGTTAACAGCTATTGTTTAGGTCTTGCATAAAGTTTAACAATAGAAAAAAAAATAAGTAAAATTGACTTTTTGTTATTGTTCTCCTCTTCATGGCTAATTTAAACTGTCCCATCTAAATCCTTTTGTCTGCAGTTTTTGTACTTGATCATGCTTTTAGTAAGTTAGTAACTTTTGGCTAGGTATAGCACAGTCCTAGATACGTTGCTAGAAAAGTCAGGTATTTTTGTTTTTTTCTCTCCCCTGTAGTCAGTAAAGCAGTAGTTGATAGTCAGGTGATTGCTTTGGGCAGTTCTAGGCTTCGCTGGTTGCAGGCTCAACTACTTTCAACTGCCTTCAGGTGGATTCTGGAATGTAGTGGGTTGGAGGAGGCAGATCTACAGCCTGAATATTTATGTGGCCTCAGCCAATCCTTAGGGGAGGATGCCCAGTAGGTGGTTCTTGTCCAGGAGGAGAGGTTCCCAACCTTAAGGGCTGCTGCCCTTCTGAGAAGTGCAATTTAAGTTCCTACAGGGGCTCATCAAGGTCATAGCTAAGCTATAGTTGGGGGTCCTAATTTCCTGAGAATAGGTGGAGCTGATCAAGGCGTTTCACTGAGGAACTGGTCTGGAAAGTTCATAGGTGAAATATCTGTCTGATATTGGAGGCATCCAGGTATCCAGGGACATTATAAGTACAGTATACCATTCCTTTGTGCATCAGTGTCAGTGCATTCTTGGATTGGGATATCCCTTATGGTGTCCCAGTGCTGCTACTAGAGGGACTGTACGTAGAGGTCTGAAAAAAGTGAAGAGTGTCCTCTTATTATTGCATAAAGTTACTGGAGTATCCCACAGCTCCCTGTACCATATACCAGTTCAATTGCAATGAGGTATCAAAGATAGTCATAGACTGTTCATTGAGCCAGAAGAGTAACTGTCGTGGTGTGCCTGGCTGCCATTACCATTGCCAAATTTATTGAAAACATGGCCATTAACATAGAAACATAGAATGTGTCGGCAGATAAGAACCATTTGGCCCATCTAGTCTGCCCAATATATCTGAATCCTATGAATAGTCCCTGGCGCTATCTTATATGAAGGATAGCCTTATGCCTATCCCATGCATGCTTAAACTCCTTCACTGTATTTTCAGCTACCACTTCTGCAGGAAGGTTATTCCATGCATCCACTACTCTCTCAGTAAAGTAATACTTCCTCATATTACTTTTAAAACTTTGCCCCTCTAATTTAAAACTGTGTCCTCTTGTGGTAGTTTTTCTTCTTTTAAATATGCTCTCCTCCTTTACCGAGTTGATTCCCTTTATGTATTTAAAAGTTTCTATCATATCCCCTCTGTCTCTTCTGTCTTCCAAGCTATACATGTTAAGGTCCTTTAACCTTTCCTGGTAAGTTTTTTCCTGCAATCCATGTACTAGTTTAGTAGCTCTTCTCTGAACTCTCTCTAGAGTATCTATATCCTTCTGGAGATATGGCCTCCAGTACTGCGCACAATACTCCAAGTGAGGTCTCACCAGTGTTCTGTACAGCGGCATAAGCACTTCTCTCTTTCTACTGCTTATACCTCTCCCTATACATCCAAGCATTCTGCTGGCATTTCGTGCTGCTCTATTACATTGTCTTCCCACCTTTAAGTCTTCTGAAATAATTACTCCTAAATCCCTTTCCTCAGATACTGAGGTCAGGACTGTGTCAAATATTCTATATTCTGCCCTTGGGTTTTTACGTCCCAGGTGCATTATCTTGCACTTATCCACATTAAATTTCAGTTGCCAGAGTTCTGACCATTCTTCTAGTTTTCCTAAATCCTTTTCCATTTGGCGTTTCCCTTGCCATTGAAAGTGATGACTCTACACAGACTCTACATGACACTGCTATACTTATTACAGTGTATTCTTTTTTTAAAACACTACTAAAACGTTGAGAAACTGCATAATGTGATGCCCACCAAAGTGATTTCTATGAGTGATGTTCACGCAAAAGCAGTCAATCTGCAGCTCTGACTAAACTTGGGTTCTTTCCTGTTTTGCATGAGATAATGTGACCAATATCTCAGCATCTGGCCACATGAGTCCCTCTGACACAGGAGTCCCTCTGACAAATTATTTTAACATAGTCTCTGATGTAATTGTAGCAATATTTCCAGGCATTGGGCCTGATATTGTTCTGCCATTGTTACCGGTAACACTTCCAACACATTTAAGTTGAAAACCCAAGTGTGAGAGCTGAGACATTGACCATTCCTGCATCTTTGGTTTGTTTTGTTTATTTTGTAATGGGGATGGGAGAAGGGAATGAGTGGGATACTCCTCTGGCTCAACTAGGTTCAACTGGGACACTGTACAGAAAAATGCTTGTTAGTGCTATCTTGACGCCAGCTGAATGCCGGCCAATGCTCCCTGGCGCTTAAAAAGAACTTTGACTTTAATACTCAGGTTAACTCAGAAGATCCAAGACTGTAGGACATTTGACTCCTGACACTCTGTTCAGCTCAAAAGTCTGGTGAACAGCTCCCTCCAACCCTTCACTGACTGAGGTAGCTCCTTGTAACTGCTTGTGCTGCTGCAACCCTTAACACTGTACACTTAACTCTTCAGGGCCCAACCACTGGCGCCCCCTCTGACACTTCAGGGTCCTCTCGCTAGGCACCCCCTCTGAAGCTTCAGGGTCCTCTCGCTAGGCACCCCCTCTGACACTTCAGGGTCCTCTCACTAGGCACCCCCCCTTGACACTAGCTGGCTCCTGGATCCCTGGGACCTTCGCCGGAGTGGTTCCTCTACACTTCAAGCAGACCATCAGGGGCACAAACTTGACATGCTTTCCTGGAACTGAACCCCTCTATCTCCACTGGTCCTCGGCACACCGGATCCTCTCTGCAGCTCAGCTCTCTCTCTGGACTCTTAGGCAGCCACCCGAGACACCCGATCCTTCTGACAGGAGGAGAGACAGCTGTACCCTCCCTCCTGGGACTCTGCTTCCCACCAAAGACGCTGCGTCATGCGTTCCCCTCAAACTTATACCCACTCCCAAAATCCTCTGCGGCAGAATCTGCCTTCTGGGGTAGATACAGGCCTGAATGAGCCACTGATTGGGTTTCCTCCACTGCCCAAGGAGAATCCTCTCATGGAGTCAGTGAGGAGACTCCCCTCTCAGCAGCCACACCTGGGAGACATGACAGCCCAGCTGAAAATCATGGCCCTGCTGTTAGGCAGCCAAGGCCCACTATGCTTTTACCTAGCACCTACCTTGTAGGGTGCTACATAATAGAAAAAAAAAACCAAATGTAAATGGACTATATTCTGTGCTATATTAATCAAATATAATTTCCTATAATACGTAGCTTCTTCTAGTAGCCAAATGCCATATTTTCTATTTAAAAACAGTGGTTTACTTTTGAACAGCACAGGATATAGCCTATTTGCATTCACTTTTTGATCAGTTTACACAAAACAAATGCAAATGCACTTTCACTGGGTGAGTGGCTAAGCATTTTTTTTTTTTTACATCAATTGCATACTGTTTGTACAATTAATTTTTATTACTTTATACATTTGTCAGTAAGGTCTTAATGTCTAACAAAATATATTTTTACCTTTTACCTTGTTATGTAAATGTATGCAGCATTTTGAGAAAAGCAAATCTGGACATCAGACCTTTTAACAGGTTTTGCTCACAGGAAAATGTGGCTTTAAGAAGTGCTAAGCCAACTCCAAAAATTTCCTACCAGCTGTGCTGACTATACTACAAATATTAGCCCAGCCTTTAAATTCCCAAACTCTGATGGTGTAATTATCTGAACATGTTTCCTATTAGGGAAATCCTTGCATTTTTAGGTAATCTCATCTACTCCCGCACTAATTAAATAATGCGTTGGAAATGTCATAAAATTGCTGGAATGTGAATCAAGGAGGGATTTTCATATGCATTTTTATATAAAGCTATCCATTTGTATGCTTTTCACAGTTAGCCATTAAAAGTTATTAAATCCATTACATTGCTGTTGGCAAGATAGTTTTGTGAAAGTCAATAATTGTCTCTTATTTATAATTTTATGGCTATTTGAAAAAAATCTAGATGATGAAATTTATACATTCTCTATTTTTAAATATCTAAAAAAAAAAAAAAATGAGATTGATATAGTGGTAGAGGTAGATTGCAATTGTTTGTTTCTTCCTCTTCTATCGTATTGGAAGAACTAAAGTTGGGGTAAAACCACAAAAAAAAAAAAAATCTTCATGAGGACAACATATGAACATTTGCTGTTTGTTTTTGTTTAATGTAAACTGAATCAGTGTCTACAGTACAATGAAGATTCTTCTTGGCTGAGTCATTGCTCCTAATGACCAGGGGTGAGCTTGGTTTTGCTCCTAGGGTGTTGCCCATTTCACTTCAGGCATTGGGACACAGCTTTGGGGGTGTCAAAGAATTGTGTTTCTTCATTAGTCCACAGTTTAGCAGAATATAGCATGGAGTAGGTGATTTGAAGATGATAAAGTTGTTTTTTTAACATCCGTATAATGTGTTCTTTGTTTCTGATCTTGGACATGTGCAGACTGCTGTCTTTTATAAACTCTGTTTGCATCATCACTTGCTTGGTGCCTGGGCATTGCTCAGTGATGATGTTGCACACCTGACTATATATATCACCTGTTGGCCTGCAGTCCTTTGCCCTTGTGTTTGTGCTCAAAGGTGCATCACTGCTAGCAGTCTCCTGTTCTCCATGTTTCTCTGTTCATGACCTGGCATGGCTGATGACTTTCCTGGCTCTCGATTCCACATAGGCAGACAACCCGGCATCAGCAGACTACCCACTTCTGGACTCGACCCCGGCTTGGATGACTACCCGCTTCTAGACTCGATCCTGGCTTGGATGACTACTCGCTCTGGACTTCAACCCGGCTGTTGCTGATTTAGCTCCTCACTCTTGCTGTGCATTTATTGTTGCTGCTCTAATAAACTGCTTTATTTTACTTGCATCTTCATGTGGTCTGGTTTCCTGGCACCCTGACAGTACACAAGGGCCATGAATCCTGATGATGCAGGTGCTCTTACGCTCCCCACGCTGGTTTCCATGCTCGATCAACAAGATCACCTTTTGGGTCACTTTGCTCAGGCGTTGCTTGAACGTTGCTTGAATGCACAGAACACCTTACTCTGGGTGCTGCTAGGCTGGTGGTTCCAGCTGCTGCTGATCCTGTTGCTGCTCCTGCAGCTGGAATTGCTGTTACCAGAGGGATAACTCCCGCAGCACTATGGGGGTGAACCGAGTCAGTGTTTTGGCTTCCTAAACCAAGTGGGCATTTATTTTGAGATAATTTCCCTCTGACAGGTCCAAGGTGGGCTTCCTAATCTCGTTGCTCTTGGACAAGGTCTTAGCCTGGGTGAATCCCTTATAGGAGAACTTTAACCCTGTGATACTCGATTACCCAAGTTTTGTTGCCTTCTTCCATAGGGTATTTGATGTGCCTGCTCACTCTGCCTCTGCTGCTAAGCATTCAACAGAGTATACGAATCGTTGCCGAGTGTGCCATCAAATTTTGTACCATGGCATGCAGAGGTGGGCTGGAATAATGAGGCTCTAGTGGCTATCTCCTCTCATGGTCTCTCCGATGCATTGAGGGATGAGATTGCAGCCAAGGATCTCCCTGGCGAGCTCAAGGCTCTCATTTCTTTCCTGATTTTGATCGATACCAGGCTCACGGAGAAAACATCATTTTAAGAAACGTG
This sequence comes from Pelophylax lessonae, assembly GCF_965119305.1. Lineage (NCBI taxonomy): Eukaryota > Metazoa > Chordata > Amphibia > Anura > Ranidae > Pelophylax > Pelophylax lessonae. The sequence goes on along the minus strand of NC_138771.1, from coordinate 68,424,535 downwards.
CCTGTGGAGGCCTCCTACCAGATTGGCTCCTACGTTTTCTTCCCCACCCATTGATCCCTCACCTCCCACGCCTCCTGGGGATGGGGGGTCTGGCTGTGAACCCATGCAGCTGGGGTTCACTCGCCTTTCTGAGGCTGAGCGGGCCTTTAGGGGGAGGGAGGGCTGGTGCCTGTATTGTGTCCTTTGAGGGCATTTCCTGAAATCTTGTCCTACCCTTCCGGGAAACGCTCGCACCTAAGGTCGTTTCGGGGGGCAGGTCTTAGGTGGAATTTCCTCGTCCCCGATTTCCCGTAAAGATAAACCATTAATCACAGTTGTCCTCTCCTGGGCAGCAGGTTCGGTGGTTACTCAGGCGTTGGTAGACTCCGGTGCTGGCGGTTACTTTATTGACAGTACGTTTGCTGCTTCGAATTCCATACCCTTGCAGCCCCGTGTTTTTCCACTAGTCATCAAGGTGATTGATGGCAGACCCCTGCAACTGGCACAGGTTACCCACGAGACTGTTCCGGTTGATATGGCGATAGGGGCTGTTCACAGGGAGTAAACCTGTTTCCATGTTATATTGTCCCCAAACTACTCTGTTTTTTTTGGGTACCCTTGGCTTCAGAAACACAATCAGACCTTTGATTGGCAGTCGGTCAAGATCCTCACTTGGTCTCCACAGTGTGGCGCTGTTTGTATCCATGGGCCTGGTAAGGTACTTTGTACCTCCTCGGATTTAGTGTTGCCTACTGAATATCATGAGTATCAAGATATATTTGACAAGGTGCGTGCTGGTATTCTTCCCCCTCATCATCCGTACGATTGTGCCATAGACTTGCAACCTGGTGCCATTCCCCCTCATGGCAGGGTTTATCCTTTCTCGGTTGTGGAGAATAAGGCCATGGAGGAGTACGTGCTTGCCCTGGGGCAAATTCACAAGTCCACTTCTCCAGCGGGTGCCGTTTTTTTTTTTCATAAAGAAGAAGGGGGCTGAGTTGAGACCTTGCATGTATTATAGGGGCCTTAATCGCATCACAGTCAAGAATGCATACCCGATTCCGTTGATTACTGAATTGTTCGACCACCTCAAGGGAGCAACGGTCTTTACCAAGCTTGACCTAAGGGTCGCGTATAACATCGTAAGGATCAAGGAGGGCGATGAGTGGAAGACCACGTTTAACACCAGAACCCATCATTACGAATATCTAGTGATGCCCTTTGGCTTGTGCAATGCGCCCACTGTCTTCCAGGAGTACAGCAATGATGTCTTTTGTGATATGTTGCAGCAATGCGTGGTAGTCTATTTGGACAACATCTTGATTTACTTGGACTCCATTGAATCACTCTACCGGGATGTCAGACAGGTGCTGCAATGTAAGCTTGAGAAATGTGAATTCCACCTGTCTCAGGTTGCCTTCTTGGGCTACATGATTTCTGCTAAATCGTTCGACCCTCAGAAGGTTTCGGCTTTTCTACAAGGGCCTCTCCCTAGTGGTCTCTGTTCCATTCAGCATTTCCTTGGGTTAACAACTGCTATCGGAATTTATCAGTAACTTTTCCTCTTTGGCCAAACCTATCTCAGATCTAACCAAGAAGGGCAGCGATCCCCACAATCGGATGCCTGCTGCCATCCAAGGTTTCGAGGCCCTCAAATTTGCTTTTGCTTCGGCTCCCACTCTGTCTCATCCCAATCCTGGATTGCCCTTTTTGTCTTAGAAGTGGATGCGTCTGAGACAGATGTAGGCGTCCTCCTGTCTTAGCATCAGACACCTGATGGACCCTTACTTCCTTGTGGGTTCTACTCCAAGCAGGTGTTTCCAGCTGAGTGCCATTACTAGATTGGAGACAGAGAGCTCTTGGCCATTATCCTGGCTCTCAAGGAGTGGAGACACTTGCTTGAAGGCTCTGTGGTTCCAGTTCTCATTCTCCCCGATCATAAGAATCTGACGTATCTCTCGGAGGCTAAGAGGCTTACACCCCCGTCAAGCCAGATGGGCCTTCTTTTCTCTATTTAACTATGTGGTCTCCTATTTGCCCGGCTCCAAGAATGTTAAAGCTGATGCCTTGTCTCACCAGTAATCTGAGTTGTCCAGGGAAGACTCCGTGCCGACACCGGTCATACCTTCGGATCATATCCTGGCTGCCATCTGCACCAACTTAAACTCTCCTCTTGGGGAACAGATCTTGGCTGCCCAACGTGATGCTTCCACAGAGAGATCTGCTGGCAAATGTTTTGTACTTGAGGTGTTGCACATCAGACTGTTGTGCATTTACCACAATTCCAAGACTTGACTGCAGGTCATCTTGGTAAGAACCAGATGTTCTGGGCCATTTCCTGTCAGTTCTGGTAGCCATCTCTCATCATTGATGTTGCTGCGTATGTGGCTGCTTGTTCGGTCTGTGCCCAGAATAAATTTATTCGGCACCTTCCCTTGGGCCTACTGCATCCCATTCGCAATGAGGAGCATCCCTAGTCTCACCTGGCCATGTATTTTATCGTGGAACGTGCCACGTCTCGAGGTTACACAGTTATCCTCATGATTGTCGACCGGTTCTCCAAAACTCAGGAACTTGCCTTGGTGTTTGCCAGGGAGGCTTTGCACTTACTGGAGATTGTCTCAGGCCATGGGAGCCAGTTTGTCTCCAGGTTCTGCCGTTGTATTTGACTATTCTTCTCCTCGGCCTACCATCCGCAGTCCAATGGTGCCGCTGAGTGTTCCAACCAAGTTCTGGAGCAATTTCTCCGCTGCTATACCTCTGACCATCAGAAGAATTGGGTTGATCTGCTACCCCGGGCAAAGTTTGCCAGGAACTCTGCCATCAACTCGTCTTGAGGAAAGTTTCCATTCATGGCCAAATATGGGTTCCAACCTATTGCGTTGCCCGAGTTGTTCTCATCACAGGACATCCTGGCTGTAGAGAATCATCTTTGTGTCCTTTGTTCCTCTTGGGTGCAGATTCAAGAGTCTTTACAGGTCTCTGCACAGCATCAGAAACTCCAGGCAGACCAGACACATTTGTCTGCTCGTTCTTACCAGGTCGGGGAGAGGGTGTGGTTGTTGACCCATAATCTCAGCCTCAGGGTACCCACTCCTAAACTTTTTGCATCCTTATTTTACTTGCATATTTGTGTTGTCTGGTTTCCTGGCACCCTGACATTTGGGAAGTGTGGACAAAAAATATATTAGATTCATTTATCTCCACATTATCTTTGGCGCATGCCAAGGAGAGGAGGTTGTCTCTGTCTCTGTAATGCAGATGCTTAAGTATAAACGGTCTCAGTGAATTACCAGGGATGAGAGGCCGGACTGGTATCCTGTGTACCTTGTCAACAGCAAAAAAGGGCGTGAAGTTTTGTCTTCCAAACGTTTCTAGCAGCCAGTTTTTCTATTTATGTGGTAGGGTCTTTCCCTTTTATATGCTTAGGAAAGCCAAGTATTCTAACATTATGTCTGAGATGATTTTCTATAACTTCAAGTCAGTTACTATGATTAATGACCAGTAGGTTGGTGGCTTTGTATAGGTGCAATTTCCCACAGGGCTGACATTCACACACTTTTTACATGTCATGTGTCATTATAGTGACATCTTCCCTTAAGTGCTGCAATTTCGTATTGAGGGATGTTGAAGTAGTGTTGCAGCTTTCTACAGCTTAGGTTCCGGGATCATTTCAGTGTGTTAGCATACAGGTGTCCATCCTCAGTCTCCTACACTGGTACCCATCTGCTTTTCCACTTCTTCCAGTCTCCCTCTCCAATATACCTTGCTAGCCGGAGCTACTGTGGAGATCTCATCTAGCTTGCCTCATGTCAGATCATCCAGGGCCATGCTGGATGGAAAGGGCTGTTCCCTGACAGGAGTGCGGGGAAAATTCTCCAGCCTGTTAGGGGCATCTGTGCGTCTGTCCTTTTGGGAGTGGTCAGGGAGCAGGACAGCGCCATATTGGCCAGGTCTGTCCAGCACTTCTTACTCCTGTTTGTTTTTATTTATCATAGTGCAGGTCATGGTCTGGCACTGCAGGTTAACTCTCTGAGGTGGTCCAGTTGTTGTTGAGTAGTTTGAGAACCAAAAAGCCTGGTTGGTAACCTCCTAAGCAAGTCAATAAGCCTGGTGTCTGTGGGAGCTGAATATTTCGTGTTTTCTTACATCGGAACCCAAGGCATGTCCCCAGTTTGGTCTGAAATTGGGATAATACCAAACCCAGAAGGAAGCTGTCACTCTCACTCACTGCTGTGCAATCAACTGTGGCCATGACATTTCAACTTTGCAACTGCAAATATACTAAGGGCTGGAGATGTTTCTGATATAATTGACCAAGTATTGCCACATGGCCATATTAGGTTAATGATGTCACAAGCACCCTGCCATTTTTCTGTAGTTGGGTGACAATGGGCTGGAGTAACAGCTTCCTTTTGGGTTCAGAACCCAAGTTCAGATCAAACCCAAACTCATCCCTACTTATTACAACAATTTGTGGATGGAGGCTTGGGGCTTCACTGGTAAATTTATTTCCATTGTATGCAAGGGCTGGACATTATCACAGTTATAAATTTCTCCCTTTTACCTTTATGACGGACCACCTGAAAACCAGCTTGGGTGCCTCCATCAAGATACAGCTTTCTCCAGTCTAAAACCAGGAACCAGATTTTATGGATGACTATAGCACCCAAGAACTAGACAACTAGCTTAAGTGGAACTGACTTTATTGTAAACTCACACAGAATATGTACCACACAAAATCAGATAAGAGCTTGATCACATTATCATATACAATGCAAACTGTAAACAATAATAGCAGTACATCTAATGAATAGCTAACATAAACATCCCACAATAGTTTGGTAACAAGGTGTAATAGACACAATACTAGCAGATGGACAGAAACAATTGGTGACCCAATTAACAAAGAGAATTCACACCTAGGAGACACATAATGGAGAAATATACATGAGGGCAACACACCTTAATAAACTAATTATACATAGCAACAGAAGACCTCAGCATCAGGTTGTTTTAAGCTGATTATAATCTTCTGCATAGAGTCTCTGAGTCTTGGGGGTGGGGTTGAAGCAATCAATGCTAGTTTGTGCACAGAGACCCCAAATCTGTATTCAGGTCCTAGGTTCCCAGAATCTGTGTGTTTTTGGGGAGACATGGATGCAAATCCAAAGCAAAACCACTCCAAAGGTCCCCCAAGCACACACCTCCCTAAGAATAGAGCCCCCTCAAAAGTCAGGGTCCATAGTAAGTAGGCAAGAGGCTATCTAGCAGTCCCCTCCAAAAGCCTCTGTCCCGGTTGGGTCTGTCACAACCTTGTTTTCTAAATGTATGTAATGTTTTGAGTTTTATAGTTAGAAAAGCAAATCTGGATATTAGATTACGTCTTTTGGTAACAGGTTTTGCTCACAGGAAATTTGTGGCTTTAAGAAGTGCTAAGCCAACTCCAAAGATTTCCTACCAGCTGTGCTGACAATACTGCAAGCATTAGCCCAGCCCTGACATTTCCAAACTCGAATGGTGTAATTATTTGAACATGTTTTCTATTAGGGAAACCATGCTTTTTTTAGGTAATCTCATCTACTCCCTCACTATCATTATAAAATGCACTAAAAATGTAATAAAACTGTTGGAGCTTGAATGAGTGAGGGATTTTTATATGTATTTATCTGTGAAGCTAGCCATTTGTATATTTTTCACAGTTAGCCATTAAACCAGGGTTCCTCAAACTACGGCCCTCCAGCTGTTGCAGAACTACACATCCCATGAGGCATTGTAAAACTCTGACATTCACATACATGACTAGGCATGATGGGAATTGTAGTTCCTGAACAACTGGAGGGCCATAGTTTGAAGACCCCTGCATTAAACCTTTCACCGCCAGGTCCACTTCAATGACCATGGACTTATAACAGAATTGTTCAGCAGACCGGATTACAATTCACTGATCAGCGTTGTCAACCTAAAATGTGACTGCCCCCCCCATGCTGTCGCTTCCCTGTCCCCAGCCTCTCCACCTACCGCCCCCTAAAGCTGCTCCTCCCACTCTCCTTTCCTATCCCCTTCATTCCCCTTCTTCCCCCCAGCACTGATTCTCCCCCACTCTCCTTTCATATCCCCTTCATTCCCCTTCATTCCCCTTCTTCCCCCCAGCACTGATTCTCCCCCACTCTCCTTTCATATCCCCTTCATTCCCCTTCTTCCCCCCCCCCCAGCACTGTTCCCCGCCCCCACAAACCGGATGCCGTACAGCTACCTTTAGAAGCCAATGTCCCTCCTCTGCCACTCTCGCTGGCTTCAGATGCTGCTGGGGCTTGGAGGGGATCACAATATGTCCTCCCTGTCTATCTCATTAGCCCCCATACCGGCCCCCGCACCCCTGATCCATCCCTGCTCCGGCGGCATCCCTTCCTACCCCTCCTGTCACCTGCAGCTGCTGAACGGTACTGAGTTCTGGCGGTGAGCTGTCACTCTGGGAGGAGGGGTGCGGGTGCTGGTGAAGATGGGGCTTGGTAAACATGTGTTTACCAGCCCCCTCCCGATGGCTCCTATGTCCACTAACAGCTGATCAGCTGATCATAGTAAACCGAGTGCTTACTATGTCAGAGAAAAAATATATGGGGGGTCTGTTAGACCTCTGATATCTATATTTTGCCATGTATGAATCCATCCAATTAATGATTTTAGAGTATGTTTAGAAAAAATATTTGTTTGATAAATATTTGCGCAAATATTGCGGTGCCTTAAAAATCAGTAGCACCTTATTTTTGTTTTACTTGCCATGTGCTTTCAGAAAATATATGGTTTGGGGGGTCTTTTACAAACTCTGAAAACTGTACTTGAAAAAGGAAAACCTCCAGATTTCCCACTCCCTATGATGTCAGTGTGATGAAACACGTATGACGAAGCCTTCAGCATCATTGCATCACTTCTGGTCCGAAGCCGTGGGAGCCACGGAACGCATACATGTTCCCAGACTTCCTGATTTTAATGCTGATGTTTTCTTCTCTAAATGTAGGTGCAATATATGTATTTTAATATCACACTATTGGGCATATCTGCTGTTGTTATCTTTACATGTGAGAGGTCTGGAGGAGTTAAGCAAAGGAGCTAAAGGAAAGACAGCACTGGATACATATATATCGCCACTATAGTGCTGTGAATGCGCATACACCCCTAAAGGAGAAGACTGCTGGTGAGTGAGGTCAACACGGGGGGAACACTTGTGAAGAACACTGGCACACTACAAGAGTTGCACATAAGTTTATGGACTCACTAATACTGATTCTGGCACAAGTCACTTTATCCTGGAAAGATCTCTGGACCAATGTTGTTATAATATATTTTGTCACATTATATATCTTGTCACTATATTTTGGCACGACACATTTTTTTTGTTTTGTATTCTTTGTATGTATGGAATGAGCACATAACAGTTCTGTAAAACATATGAAATTTTTATTTTTCAATTATCACATTGGACACTCTCCGGCAGGTGGTGCTGTGCTGCGGACTGGTGCAGTGCGGGAGCAGAGGCTGAGCAGCGCGGGAGCAGAGGCGGACGTGTGAGAGGAGAGCGTGTGTGAGCAAGCGAGTGAGTGTGTGTGATCACCCCCCCCCTCCTAAGAAGAGTGGCGGCGGCGAGCGGTGCAAACCCCCCCCCCCCTCCTGAGCGGCGGCGAGCGGTGCGAGAACCCCCCCCTCTCCTGAGAAGAGCGGTGCGAGAACCCCCCCCTCCTGAGAAGAGCGGTGCGAGAACCCCCCCTCCCCCAGAGGTGAGAGCGTGGTGTGCGGGCAGCGAGAGGTGAGGTAACCCCCCCCCTGCAAGGGCGGGCAGACAGAGAGAGGGCAGGGGGGCAGAGGAGACGCAAAATACCTGACCTGGACATTGGCAGGGAGAGGAGCTGAGGGGAGACTGATCGGCAAGTGACAGAGGAGGGAGGCAGGAGCCTAAGCAAGTGTCAGGCTTAAAGGGACACACACACACACAGGACTGGTGACTGAGGTTGAACACTGAGGCTCAGTGAGTACCTGGTGAGTATCCTTGCGACTGGGAGTGTCCTTGCGACTGGTGAGTATCTTACCACTGGTGAGCATCCTTGCGACTGGTGAGTATCTAGCGACTGGTGAGCATCTTACCACTGGTGAGTATCTATCGACTGGTGAGCATCCTTGCGACTGGTGAGCGTCCCTGCGACTGGTGAGTTTCCTTGCGACTGGTGAGTGTCCTTGCGACTGGTGAGTGTCTTTGCGACTGGTGAGTATCCTTGCGACTGGTGAGTGTCCTTGCGACTGGTGAGCATCTTGCGACTGGTGAGCATCTTGCGACTGGTGAGTGTCCTTGCGACTGGTGAGTGTCTTTGCGACTGGTGAGTGTCCCTGCGACTGGTGAGCATCTTGCGACTGGTGAGCATCTTGCGTCTGGTGAGTGTCCTTGCGACTGGTGAGTGTCCTTGCGACTGGTGAGTGTCCTTGCGACTGGTGAGCATCTTGCGACTGGTGAGCATCTTGCGTCTGGTGAGTGTCCTTGCGTCTGGTGAGTGTCCTTGTGTGTGGTGAGCGTCCTTGCGTCTGGTGAGCGTCCTTGCGACTGGTGAGCGTCCGTGCGACTGGTGAGCATCCGTGCGACTGGTGAGTGTCCTTGCGACTGTGAGTGTGGTGCGACTGACTGGGCTGTGCAACTGAGTGTTGGGCAACTGAGAGTGTTGTGCGACTGACCGGCTGTGCGATTGTGAGTGTGGTGCAACTAAATCGGGCTGTGAGACTGTGAGTGTGTGCGACAGGAGTGTTGTGCGACTGACCGGGTGGTGCGACTGGGAGTGTCGTGAGACTGACCGGGCTGTGAGATTGTGAGTGTTGTGCAACTGAGTGTCAAGTAAATGTAGCGGAACACCAGAGGGTGAGAAGGTAGCGTTAGGAAGCCAGGAAATAGCCACATAGGATAGACTTAAATTACTGAATCCCCATTAGATTAGATAGTAGGTACAATGCCCAGCGGGTGTGGAGATGCGACTCGGTGTACATCTTGTAATATGTATGCGTTCCTCAGACATGTGATCGAGGGCGAATACAAATGCGCAAACTCACACTAATTCATACATATTACTATATTTTTACTCACACCATATATAATTATACCAGGTCAATTCACATAACACACACTTCCCCACCCCCTTTTATATAGTTAAACGTCATTATCTATATTTTTATCTTTCTCACTTATTCCATAATTTTCATCTAATTCATTTCCTCCAAATTTACTTTCAGTCTCTTCCAATTTTTACTGATACAATATAGGCAACATTATGTGAAGTCCTCATACAAACATACGTTTCTACTCATTTGATACAGGTATATGTTACTACCTATATTACCGCAGCTACTTGTACTTACAAATTCTTCCTGTGTGTGGCGCTATTCGCCTCTTCCGCTGACCCTCTGCATCCTCAGCTCCCGTGGGAGGCACTGGGTCCATGTCCCACCGTCATTGCCAGCTACTGCCGGAGCCACCATGTAAGTTGTGAGACTGTGGGGGCTTTTCCCTCCCTCTCCCCTCCCCTCTCAGCTTTTTAATGACCATCATGCTATGCAAAATTGCAAAATACTTTTATACGTATTATCTTTTTGTTTATAGATATGGATCATACACCTACTCTTGAAGAAGTGGCGATACTAGGCCACGAAACGCGTCAGTTATGGATGTTATGATCACACTCAATTTACTTTATTATTGTCTATTGCTATGCTGGTTCTTTCAGGCTGGCTTGGGGACCATTCATCATTTGTATTACTCCAGTTTTTTATATACCATGCATTGTTTATTTTGTATATTATGACTATATGATATATATATATATATACAAAAAATAATAAATACTATATTTTTACCGACTAGCCCTGTCATTGTCATGTCTCTCACACAAAGTCCCAACATTTTGCCTTTTGGCTTTTTTTCTATATGGAATTTGGGATGGAGACACATGGTTACCCCACCATGTGCCTCATTTAAAGTCCCGCCCTCCTTCCCCCCTTTCCCAATGAATTAGGGATGGAGAGACATGACTCTAATTGACAGGACCACACACATCTCTGCTTATTGTGCAGTGATTGCGTGTGATGGCTTATGTTCCTTTAAACCTCATATACTGTGTCATAACAGAATTTTTCTGGACCAGTTGGGGGCTTGATGTACTTGAGTCATACGGACAGTCTTATTTATACAAACTCTATCTATGTCTGAGATATATGTAGTAGTTATATACAATAATGTCATCAATTGCTGTTTAATCATTACTTTTGGTGTTTGGCATGGATGCTCCGACATGGCTGGCTGGCTGGTGGGGTTTCCTTCCCCTGTCTCTCCCGGGAGCTGCGATGTGTGCTGTATGCCCTCCCCCTCTCCTTACCCCATTGGACTTGGGTGATCGGGGGGGCGGTGCCACCACACATCGGCGCCACGTCCTGCGCCGACGTGTGACGTCATTTTGGCGCCGACACGCCGACGACTGTTTCACATCTCAGTGCATATAGAGGGAGCCCGCTGGACGGTCGGCATTGCCAGCCGCTCCCGCGGGTCTTCCCATCTACTGTATGCACCGACGTGACGCTGGATGTTACTGGTTTGGCGGTCCTCGGCGAAAGCAAGACACACTCCTTCATACTCCATTCCTGGGTATTCACCTCCTGACCTCCTGCACCTTCACCACTCACTTTGGATCACACATCTATTTTCTTATGTTCATTCACCTCGTGGTGTTCATCCTCTGGTTTTTTGGCTTACTTGGTTTTCCAATCCCACTCTCTCTCCTCTCTTTACTTCGGCACTTATTCTCTTGCTCTCACATTTCCACCCTCTCATCCACTTACACACTCCTCAATTATTGTTTCTTTTCACATTATGCACAACCTCTTTTATACCATTTCAGTCACATCCACACTTCCTCATTTTTATATTTTTTATATTTTTTATACTTTTATATTTTCATTTATTTTCAACTCACACTAATTCATACATATTACTATATTTTTACTCACACCATATATAATTATACCAGGTCAATTCACATAACACACACTTCCCCACCCCCTTTTATATAGTTAAACGTCATTATCTATATTTTTATCTTTCTCACTTATTCCATAATTTTCATCTAATTCATTTCCTCCAAATTTACTTTCAGTCTCTTCCAATTTTTACTGATACAATATAGGCAACATTATGTGAAGTCCTCATACAAACATACGTTTCTACTCATTTGATACAGGTATATGTTACTACCTATATTACCGCAGCTACTTGTACTTACAAATTCTTCCTGTGTGTGGCGCCATTCGCCTCTTCCGCTGACCCTCTGCATCCTCAGCTCCCGTGGGAGGCACTGGGTCCATGTCCCACCGTCATTGCCAGCTACTGCCGGAGCCACCATGTAAGTTGTGAGACTGTGGGGGCTTTTCCCTCCCTCTCCCCTCCCCTCTCAGCTTTTTAATGACCATCATGCTATGCAAAATTGCAAAATACTTTTATACGTATTATCTTTTTGCTTATAGATATGGATCATACACCTACTCTTGAAGAAGTGGCGATACTAGGCCACGAAACGCGTCAGTTATGGATGTTATGATCACACTCAATTTACTTTATTATTGTCTATTGCTATGCTGGTTCTTTCAGGCTGGCTTGGGGACCATTCATCATTTGTATTACTCCAGTTTTTTATATACCATGCATTGTTTATTTTGTATATTATGACTATATGATATATATATATATATACAAAAAATAATAAATACTATATTTTTACCGACTAGCCCTGTCATTGTCATGTCTCTCACACAAAGTCCCAACATTTTGCCTTTTGGCTTTTTTTCTATAATGCGCAAAATGTAAGCACGTTGTTTCCCTGGAAGCTCAGGTCCTGAATCTAGGGAAGCAGCTGGCAACACTGAGACGAATGTCCATACCGGAGGAGAGCCAGGATTGTACCAGTCAGGTGCAGGCAGGGGTCTGCACAGAGGTGGGCGGAGTATCGGAGGTGCAGGCATCAGAGCAGAGCAGAGGGGTGACAGTTAGGAGGGGTAGAAGGGGACAAGTCAAGGAGGCTGATCCTGGGCTGGAGCACCCCAATAGATACGCCCCGTTGTGTGATGTTGGGGAAACCAGTCAGGGACCAGCATTGCTGGAGCAGAGCGACGCCCCTAGCTGCCAGGGGAAGAACTCCTCCAGTGAGGCTGGGAGAAAGGGAAAGGAAAGACAGGTGCTGGTGGTAGGGGACTCAATTATTAGAAGGACAGATAGTGTAATCTGTGACAAAGACCGTGCGCGCCAAACAGTCTGTTGTTTGCCGGGCGCTCGGGTTCGGCACATTGCGGATCGGATGGACAGATTATTGGGTGGGGCTGGGGAAGACCCAGCTGTCATGGTACACGTGGGTACCAATGACATAGGCAGAGGAAGACGGAGAGTCCTAAACGATTTCAGGGACTTAGGCGCTAAGTTGAGGACTAGGACCTCCAAGGTAGTATTTTCCGAAATACTACCTGTACCTCGAGCTTCACCAGAGAGGCAGCGGGAGATTAGGGAAGTTAACAAGTGGCTGAGGAGCTGGTGTAGTAAGGAGGGTTTCGGGTTCCTGGAGAACTGGGCTGACTTCTCAGTCGGTCACCGGCTCTTTGGTAGGGACGGACTGCACCTAAATGGGGTGGGTGCAGCCGTACTGGGTGAGAGGATGGCCAAAAAGTTAGAGGGGCTTTTAAACTAGGGAATGGGGGGGAGGGTACAGATGTAGAATTAGCCAGTGGAAAGCAAGTTTCAGAGGGCAGAAATGGGGGCATTAGCGGTAGGGTGTTCGGAGCTCCTAAACCCAGGGTGGGTATGGGGAAAAATCAAGAGAGCAGCCTAAAAACATCAAATGAGGATAAATGTAACCGATCAAAATTAAGAGGTTTGTATACCAATGCCAGAAGCCTGGCCAACAAGATGGGAGAACTGGAGCTGCTGATGTTTGAGGAGGACTTAGATTTTGTGGGGATAACTGAGACTTGGTTTGACAGCTCTCATGATTGGATGGTGACCATTCAGGGGTATTCCCTTTATCGCAGAGATAGAGAAGGTAAAAAAGGGGGAGGGGTATGTCTGTATATTAAGAACAGCATACAGGTAAATATGAGGGATGATATTAATAATGGAGCTATGGATGAGGCAGAATCCCTATGGGTAGAGCTTCAAAGGGATGGCACGGCGGGGAAGTTAATATTGGGCGTATGCTATAGGTCCCCCAACCAGAGGGAGGAGGGTGAGGCGGCCCTCCTTTTACAGATAGGATTGGCAGCAAGGATGGGAAATGTCATTATAATGGGGGACTTTAATTATCCAGATATAGACTGGGCAGAAGGAACCACGCACTCAGCCAAGGCTAGGCAGTTCCTAAATGTTTTGCAGGACAATTTTATGGGTCAGATGGTGAATGCACCGACAAGAAACAATGCGGTACTTGACCTACTGATTACCAACGATACAGACCTGATCACGGATATAGAAATACGGGACAACTTAGGAAACAGTGACCATAGGTCAATAAGTTTCAGTATTAATTACAGTAATAGGAAGCAGAGGGGTAATATAAGGACACTGAATTTCAAAAGAGCCAATTTCCCTAAACTGCGCTCGCTGCTAGAAAATATCAATTGGTATAGAACCCTGGAAACAAAGAACACGGAGGAAAAATTGAAGTGCTTCAAGAGCATACTAAACAGGGGGATTGGCCAGTGCATTCCAAAGGGAAATAAATTTAAAAGAGCAAAAATAAACCCTGGATGGCTAAACTCCAACATAAAAATGTATATTAGTGCTAAAGAAAAGGCCTTCAAAAAATACAAGACTGAGGGGTCATTGGCAGCATTTAAGCATTACAAAGAGTGTAATAAGAAATGTAAAGATGAAATCAGGGCGGCTAAAATAGAACACGAGAGACATATAGCGGAGGAGAGTAAAAAGAACCCCAAGAAGTTCTTTAAGTATATAAACAGTAAGAAAGCGAGGCCAGAACACATTGGCCCCATAAAAGATGATAAAGGAAATATGGCCACTGAGGACAGAGAAAAGGCGAAGTGTTAAATAATTTTTTCTCTTCAGTCTTCACAAAAGAATCGGGGGGCTACACGAACCCAGCTTGTAAGGCCGATAATACACCTCAGGAAGTGCCGCCATGGTTAACAGAAGATAGACTTAGAGCTAAACTAGAGAAACTTAACATAAATAAATCCCCGGGACCGGATGGCTTGCACCCGAGGGTTCTTAATGAGCTCAGCCAGGTGATTGCCAGACCATTATTCTTGATCTTTAAGGATAGTTTACAGACGGGTATGGTGCCAGCTGATTGGAAAAAAGCCAACGTGGTACCAATATTTAAGAAGGGGCCGAGATATATCCCGGGTAACTATAGGCCAGTCCGCCTAACATCTGTAGTCTGCAAAATTTTGGAGGGGATGTTAAGGGACCACATACAAGACTTTAGTAATAAAAACGGTATTATAAGTAGTAATCAGCATGGATTCATGAAAAATCGTTCTTGCCAAACAAATCTATTAACCTTCTACGATGAAGTGAGCAGCCACCTAGATAAAGGTAAGCCTGTGGATGTGGTGTATCTGGACTTTGCAAAGGCCTTTGACACCGTTCCCCACAAACGATTACTGTACAAACTAAGGAAGGTAGGTATGGACCATAAGGTGAGTACCTGGATAGAGAACTGGCTCCAGGGGAGAGTACAGAGGGTGGTGATTAATGGGGAGTACTCGGATTGGGCGGGTGTGGAAAGTGGGGTCCCCCAGGGTTCTGTCCTGGGACCAATCCTGTTTAATTTGTTCATAAACGATCTAGAGGAGGGGATATCAAGTACAATCTCAGTATTTGCAGATGATACTAAACTAGGCATGCCAATATCTTCTATGCAGGATGTGGAAACCTTGCAAGCAGACCTGAACAAAATAACGGGGTGGGCAATTACATGACAGATGAGGTTTAATGTTGAAAAATGTAAAGTAATGCACTTGGGGGCCAGAAACCAGAAAGCAAGCTACTCACTAGGGGGGGAACCTCTGGGTGAGTCTAGGATGGAAAAGGACTTGGGGGTACTGGTAGACAACAAGCTTGGCAGTGGCATGCAATGCCAAGCCTCCGCAAGCAAAGCCAACAGAATACTGGGATGTATAAAAAAGGGGATTCACTCCAGAAATAAAGAGATTATTCTCCCACTCTACAAGACTCTGGTCCGGCCACATCTGGAGTATGCTGTCCAGTTCTGGGCACCGGTCCTCAGGAAGGATGTGCTGGAATTGGAGAAAGTCCAGAGAAGGGCAACAAAAATAATTAGGGGAATGGAGGACATCAGCTATGAGGAAAGACTACAAGCACTGAACCTTTTCTCTCTGGAGAAAAGACGATTGAGGGGGGATATGATATCAATGTACAAATACTGTACTGGTGACCCGAGCATAAGGAACAAACTATTCAGAGAAAGGAGATACAATAAGACACGTGGCCACTCACTAAAACTAGAGGAAAGGCGGTTTAACCTTAAAGTGCGTAAGGGGTTCTTCACTGTAAGAGCGGTAAGGATGTGGAATTCTCTTCCACAAGCAGTCGTATCAGCAGGGAGCATCGATAGTTTCAAAAAACTAGTAGATGGACACCTTAAAGACCACAACATACAGGGGTATACAATGTACGGTTAAAAGCAAACACACACACGCATCATAGGTTGAACTGGATGGACTGATGTCTTTTTTCAACCTTACTAACTATGTAACTATGTAACTATGTAACAAGCAGCGCCACACCCTATTTTACATAACTTTGTACCTGATACCCATTTACTTCGAGGGGGGGGGATCTGGGGGCCCCCATTGAGAAAGGAGGCTTCCAGATTCTGATAAGCCCCCCACCCGCAGACCCCGACAAACACAGCCCAGGGTTGTTGAGAAGAGCCCCCTGCCCCAGAGCACCCCCCCCCCCCTGTGTTGAGGGCATGTGGCTTGGTATGATTCAGGAGGGAGGGGGGCGCTCGCTCTACCCCTCTCCTTTCCTGACCTTGAACCGGTTAAATCAAAAAAGAAGATGATGAATAAACCCTATGGTTACCTCTTAAAAAATGTATTTATTAGCCAATATGGCAAATGTAACAATTAACAGCATCAGATACTAAAGATCCCTCAATGAACCCTCCCCAAAACTTGCTTCACTCAAATATAAACCCCTAACTAACTCAAAATTTGATTAATATGTATACTCTTGCTGTTTATGAGTTGATTATAGACCCATATATTGGGTTATTTGTGGACAAAAAGGGGTGGGCTCTAGCCCTGATTTAAACAGGAGACATCTCGTGTCCCAAATGTCCTGACAAAGTTCCGGTGTGCTGAACCAAACATGTAGACACAGGGATGTTCTAGGGAAGAGCCTCTTCCTCCCTAACTTGCCGCACAAATCATACCTTGGTATACCCGATGTATGTACCAGCTTGGACTATTTGAGCTGATACCATTACTATCATCATATAACATGACCGCTCAGCTTGAAATTGCAAGGAGAACCAACTCTCTTCAATATATCTTCACAAGAGACTAGCATTGGATCACAGCGCAGGACCGAGTACTGTAAGTAGTGCTGTTATTGCAGACCCAAGATGGCTGTGTGTATGGTCAAATCGGCTGTAAGCTAAGAAAGGGGATAAGACTACCCAATATCTGGGACCAACCCAGTGCTACAGGCTGGACCACACATACCTATGTGAGTCTATTCAACTTTATTTCATTTATCAATGCTCTCCCTGGTCCGTGCTGTGCTGATTGTTACAAGCTGTGCCACTGCCGGTGGATAAACACATCATTTAGTGTGCTCAATATCAGTCTCTGCTTGGCTTACCAGCATTTCTATTGGGAACTCACTATTATTTTCAATTCTACAAGACGTTCGTGGCTGTACATTGATAATGAACTGCATTGCATCATGCTGTTTTTTTTTTTTTTTTTTTTTCTTTGCTTAATACGGTCTTTGGGACTTGATTTTGTTGTTTTTTTTCAGTTTTTTCTTTTTTTCATATTTAGCTCTAGACTGGTTCAGTCTCATGGTTTATTCATCTAGTTTAGTCCTTACCTTGTAGAAACCTAGCACCTGATTCACTCATTGTGGTTTTAAGGTGGGGTGCTGGTCTCTCAGGGTACTAACAGATTTTATATATACTTTTCACATTGTGGATTTTTGTGCAGGCTCTGGTAGTAGGAAGGAAGAGGCTCTGAGGGTAGTCCAACACAAGCTCCCACAGGAGTGACTTATTTTAGGTGTGGGATGTCACACAGGGCTATTTTCAGTTAGTTAGGGGTTTATATTTGAGTGGAGTGGAGTATGGCTGGGCGGGATTCTTTGAGGGATTTCTGGTATCTGGATGCTGTTAATTGTTACATTTGCCACCCCCCCCCCCCCGTCACTTTAGGGGCAGGACCTCTCTTTTGTGAGTAGACAGTGCAGAACTCTCAGATTTTTTTTATCTATCTTTTACTTTTTGTTTTGATACCCTTTCCTGACCTGCCAGGCTATGTCTGGTATACATTTTTGGGGGGACCTCACGTAATTTTTTTTTAAATTTTGGCGTGGGGTTCCCCTTAAAATCTATACAAGACCCGAAGGAAGCCAGCCATATATTACAGCCACGAGCAAGTTTAAATTACATTTTTTCCTTTAGAAATGTCAGTATTGCTGCAACAGGCTCTATACATTGTACAGATGTGCCACTTTACAGGCAGACTAAGAGGAACTATATTTAAAGGAATTTTTCATTTTTATTGTTTCACATTAAGCATAATTAAAGTCACTGCTCCTTTAAAAAAAAACATTTTTGCATTGATACATGTCCCCCAGGGCAGTACCCAGGTCCCCATACACTTTTTATGGCAATAACTTGTATATAAGCCTTTAGGCTGCATTCACACTTGAGCGTAGCGTTTTTTACCGCGATTTTACTGCGATTTTTACCGCGATTTTTACCGCGATTTTACCGCGATTTTTTCAGGCGTTTTTCATTGACATCTATCAAAAACGCTGGTAATCAGCCCAAAAAGAAGCTCATGTACTTTTTTCAGCTACAGGCGTTTTGCAAAACGCTCAGATGTGAACAGGGGCCATTTAAATGAATGGGGTTTTACTTGTTGGGCGTTTTGGAAGCGTTTCTTTTGAGCGTTTTTGGAGCTGAAAACGCCCAGGTGTGAATGGAGCCTTAAAATGAGGACTTTGTAAAAATTACAAATATTTGTTATTTATTAACTCAATACAGGTAAAGTCTTTATATGTAGTAAGAATTTAGCAGGAATTTTGTAAAATTTGCTTTGTATATATCTGCTAAAAATTATTTTAGAGAACTTCTAGCGAATATATTTTTTTGATAAACATTTGCACAAATATCGCAGGGCGTTAAAATCCGTAGCACCTTCTTTTTATTCTAAAGGTCTTGTGCTTTCAGAAATATATGGTTTGGGGGATCTTAAACAAACTAGAAAAGCTGTAAGGGAACAATGAAAACCTCGTAAAGGTGTAAGGGAACAATGAAATTTGGATATTTCCATGTTTGTGCATTTTTGTTTTTTAACATTTTGAAAAAATCGCAATCTAAAATTTACAAATAGTGGTTATTTATTAACTCAATACAGGTTAGCTTTTATATTTAGTAGGAATTTTGAGAAATGAGCAGTGTTTTTATCTGCTAATAATGATTGTAGTGTTTTTCTAGCAAAAAATATTGTTTTGATAAACATTTGCGCAAGTATCATTGTGCCCTAAAAATCAGCAGCACATTATTTGTATTCTCTTGGTCATGTGCTTTCAGAAAATATATAGTTTGGAGGGTCTTTAACAAACTCTGAAAGCTGTAAGAGAAAAATAAAAAGCAATGGAAGAATTGCAAAAATGGCTTAACCAGTTAAGTTTAAAATTAATGCACAGGGTCTGGCATTGAAAGAGTTAAAAAGGTATTAGTTCCATTACATTTTTGTTGGCTTGCCAACCGATAGCAGAATAGTTTTGTGAAAGTCACTAATTGTCTTTTATTGATATTTTTATGGCTATTGGAAAATATATACTTTATGAAATGTAAAATTACTCCAAATCAGATTATCTTGAAAAAATTAGATTGGTCCAGTGGTGGAGGTAGAATTCAATTGTCTCTTTTCTTCTTTTTCCTTCATTAAAGCTGAGGTAAAATCACGAAAGACAAAAAAATCTTCATGTGGCCAATATACGTCTATTTTCCATTTGTTTTTTTTGGTCTATAGTGAACAGCACAAAGATTCTTCTTGGTTGAATCAATGGGGATGGTTTACTAAAGGCAAATCCACTGTGCACTGCAATTGCACTTGGTAGTGCAGTCACTGTAGATTTGAGGGGAAGATCTGAAATGAGGGGAAGCTCTGCTGATTTCTATCATCCAAGCAAACATTTTGTTTTTTATTTTCCTGGCATGTCTCTCTTAGAGCTACAGCGACTGCACTTCCAAGTGCACTAATAGTGCAGAGTGGATTTGCCTTTAGTAAATAAACCCCATTGTGTCTTGCTAGGAATGAGCTTCCCCACGCAGCAGCTGCATGTACACAAAGGGCGGGGATGCTCAGGACATCATTGATAAAATATGGCCACAAGATGGCGTTATGAGCTTTCCCCATTGGGGGTTTATACACAATGGCGATGTCACGTAAGAATATATATATTTTTTTATTCATTTGTTGATAGTACATATTAGTTACAAAATATGAACTGGTTTAGCTTCTCTTTTTATCATTGAACACAATCTATCACTTGCGTAACAGGCCTGTTATTTCCTTCATTGGTATGCAGTGCTATTTCTTCTTGGAATTCAATTGCATCACTTCCGGTTCAGCTTTGTGTCATTTCCGCTTGTTGGAACGCAATTGCATAATTTCCGGTTTAGCAATTTTGGCCTGAATGGCTATTATGTTATTCTCATTTCTGGCCTTTACCATATAAATATAGTGACTTGTACATGTGTGGCCATGCCCCTGATGACTTCTGTGTGTGCCAAAACGCATTGGGAGGAGTCTAGTTATGTGGCATTCTTGGTAGTCGGCCCTTTGGTTGGAAACATTGCCAATGTTATGAGGATTCACATGTGACTTTAACGTCTATGTTTGTGAGTATTTTGGCTCTCTTTTTAAATAAATACTTTATCAATAATACTTTGCAATTAAGTTTCTTCCTGCTTATTCCCATATGCATATGCTGTCCATGGAGGATCATGTTAGCACTTTAGGATTCTTTCACCTCACATAAGTGGAGAGCTGGAGTTGAATATTTCTAAGCGCATTTGACTACTTTTGATCAAGTAGTCCATTATTTGGGGTAAGGGTCAGTGTGAACATTTTCAAGCTCTATGTAGCGCTGTGGGATCTCGTTGGCCCGAACCTGCTCGAGCTGTACGAGGAGATGGTGGTGGAGGGCACAATGCCTCCTTCGCTGAGGGAGGGGATGATCACGATTTTGTATAAGCGGAAGGGGGAGAGATGGGATCTGAAAAACTGGCGTCCTATCTCTCTCTTGAACATGGACTACAAAATCCTCGCCAAGGTTCTGGCCAACAGGCTGAAATCTGTCATCGGACAGATCATCCACCCGGATCAGACTTGTGGCATTCCTGGTCGAAGGATTGCGGACAGCCTCGCGCTTGTCCGGGACACGGTCCAGTACATTCAAGGCCGCAGTGTGCATGCAGCCCTGGTCAGTCTTGACCAGGAAAAAGCCTTTGACCGTGTCTCCCATGAGTTTATGTGCAGAGCTCTTCGCAGGTTTGGTCTTGGAGAAATGTTTTGTTCGTATGTCAATGTAATGTACAATGATATTTGTAGTACGGTGTTGGTGAATGGCTGGAAAACTGACCCTTTCCCTGTGCTCTCTGGGGTCAGACAAGGCTGCCCTCTCTCACCTCTGCTTTTTGTTTACTGTATAGAGCTCTTTGCCGAATGCTTCAGACGGAACCCAGAGATCGGGGGATCACTGCACCGGGACAGAACAGAAGGGTGGTCAAGTACTCACTCTACATGGACGACATAACAGTGTTCTGTGCTGATCAGCGCTCCATCGACTCGCTCGTCCAGACCTGTGAGGACTTCGGCAAAGCTTCAGGGGCAAAGGTCAACTGCGGGAATTTAGAAGTCATACTCTTCGGAAAGTGGTTCCTGCCTTCTTCTGCACCCATTCCTTTCAGCGACAAGGCGGCCTTCATCAAAATTCTTGAAATCTAGTTTGGAGCTGAGGGCGCAGCCCTGAAGCCTTGGGAGGAGAGACTGTCCAAGATGAGACAGAAATTTGGACTATGGAGCCTCAGAGAGGGGCCCAGCCAGAGCCCAGACATGAACCCGAGTGAACATCTCTGGAGAGATCTGAAAATGGCTGTGCACCGACAAATCCCCATCCAACCTGATGGAGCTTGAGAGGTCCTGCAAAGAAGAATGGGAAAAACTGCCCAAAAATAGGCGTGGCAAGCTTGTAGCATCATACTCAAAAAAGACTTGAGGCCAAAGGTGCTTCAACAAAGTATTGAGCAAGGGCTGTGAATACTTATGTACATGGAATTTTTTTCTGTTTTTTATTTTTAATAAATTTGCAAAGATTTTAAACAATTTTCTTTCACATTGTCATTATGAGGTATTGTTTGTAGAATTTTGAGGAAAATACTATACTTAATCTATTTTGGAATAAGGCTGTAAAATAACAAAATGCGAAAAAAATTCAAGCTCTGTGAATACTTTCCAAATGCACTGTATGTCTTTATGAACCATGTTTGTGCACTGGTGAAGGAACTTGGAGTCCTGACCTCAACCGGATAGAACACCTTTGGGATGAATTAGAGCGGAGACTGCGAGTCAGGCCTTCTCATCCAACATCAGTGCCTGACCTCCAAAGTGCGCTTCTGGAAGAATGGTCAAACATTGCCATAGACACACTCCAAAACCTAGTGGATAGCCTTCCCAGAAGAGTTGAAGCTGTTATAGCTGCATAGGGTGGGCCCAACTCAATATTGAACCCTACGGACTAAGATTGGGATGCCAATTCATCTAAAGTTCATGTGCGTGTAAAGGCAGACGTCCCAATATTTTTGGTAATATAGTGTATATATATATTCACCAAACAACCATAGCATTATGATGATCCACCTACAATTGAATAAGTCCCCCTTTCGCCACCAAAACAGCCTCTTTTTCTGGCAAAACAGCCCTGACCTGTAGCAAGGCTCTAATGAGGAAATTTGCTGGGCCTGCATCCCTTTAGACGTGTTCCTATTGGGAGTATCTCACCAAAAATTAGATTTTTGTTGCAGGGGATGCCTGAAATCTGACTTGTATATTAGGCAGACTTCTAGGAAAATTGGTGAGCCAATCACACAAGCAGGAAATTATGTTTCTGGGGTGTACTCAGTTCACATTTGAACATACAAAACAACTCCAGGTAGCCATATTGCATTGCATTTTCAGAAAATACAACAGCTGCAGATTGAAAAGGAAAGGTATTTTTTAATAACATTCAATTAAAATATGATTTGTTTCGCTATAGTATACGCTATATCAGGGATTCCCAAACTACGGCCCTGCAGCTGTTGCAGAACTCCACATGAGGCATTGTAAAACTCTGACATTTACATACATGACTAGGCATGATGGGAATTGCAGTTCTTGAACAAATGCAGGGCCGTAGTTTGGGAACCCCTGTGCTATATTGTTTTTTCGTTATTTGCCATTATGTCCCCCCCCCCCCACGAAAGTGGAGTTACCCTCTAAAGCCTTTTTTTTTTTTTTTTGTTTAAAATAAATAAATATAATAAAATAAATAACAAACATTTCATGCGTACCTGCGCTGTGTAATGGTTTTGCACAGAGCAGCCCAGATCCTCCCTTCTTACCTCCCTGACTGGTGTTCCTGGATCTTCCCTCCCGCTGAGTGCCCCCAGAGCAAGCAACTTGCTATGAGGCACCAGAGCCAAGCCGCTGCTCTGTTTGTTCATTCAGACACAGATATACCCTGCCCCCTCTCTCTCATTGGCTCACTGACTTTGATTGACAGCAGCGGGAGTCATGGCGTGTCAGACAATGAGGAGGGAGGGTCCTGGACAGCCGGGGCTCTCGTGCAACATTGCTGGAGATGGGGCTTAGGTAAGTATAAGGGGGGGGGGGTGAGGGGGGCTTCTGCACACAGAAGGTTTGTATCATAATGCATAGAATGCATTAAGATAGGAAAACTTCTGCCTGTAAAAATGTTTTATTTATTTACTCATTAATATTGTAATATTCTACCAGGAAATTGATGTCAAATAGTAGATTGAGTAAAAACAGCTCATCCATCCTAGTGAATTGGGCTTTTGTGCTCACCACTTTGCTTCTTGCTTACTGAACAGCCATGATTATTTTTTCTTGCAAACAGTACATCCAAAAAGCAAAAAAAGCTGACACAGATATAGCATTTCACTTTACATATTTATTACTGAAGCTTGTGCTTTGCCTGCAGTTTTTGTCTAAAATGTTTACTAGTGTGACTGCACCTTTGTGATAAGCGTACATATTAGAGGCAGTGAAGTGAAGTCATATAATGTGTAATGTGTATATTCAATAGCTACCATGACTTATTATGAGTGTGTAGCTTTTTTTTAGGTATCTTCTGTTCAATAGGAAATGTTAAATTTATTTTGTTTCTCGTGGAATATAAATGTAATAGGGAAAGTTATTTTTGAATGAATACAAAGACACAGAATGTCATGTGTCTACTACAGTTTTCTTTTGTCAAATGCAGAAAAAAATCTTATCTTAATGGGTACATTGGAAAACGTAACCACTTCCCGTGAATCACATCACAACGACAATGTCCCTATGTTTGTGGATTTGACACTTACATTGGATGACAAAGGCTCAGTTGCTACTAAACTGTATCGAAAATCCCCTGCTACCAATAGTTTGCTCCACCCAGGGAGCTTCCATCCTAAAATCCTAGTGAAAAATATACCCGTCGGGCAATATCTGAGGGCCCGTTGGAATTGCACAAGATTTCGAACAGGAAGCGAAAATTCTAAAAGGGAGGTTTCAAGTTACCATAAGAGATGTTTGACCAAGGCCTATAATAGAGCCAAAGACAGTTCAAGGGAGTCCTTGATCTTTAGGAAGAGAGTAAAAGACCAACCTAACATAACTAGACTTAGTCTCCAAAACACCCAGGTAGCAGACAAAGTCAGAGGTATTTTCTCCATGTATTGGCATCTTTTGAAGGAGGACAACTCTGTTGGCAAATTCATCCCTAAATATCCACAAATGGTGTACAGGAGAGGGCCCGCTCTCTAAACAACTTCCTGGTGCACAGTGATATCTCATGAAAACCGATGGGTCACGATACCAATGTGGGCATGACCAAATGTGGACATTGTGACATTTGCCCATATATGATAGAAGGTGAAACTTTGGAATTGCCAAAAGGTAGGACCCTTAGGTGCAGACAAAGAGCCAGTTGTGATACCATGGGAGTTATATATGTTATATTGTGCTCCTGTAACTCTTTCTATATTGGTAAAACCATTAGAACCATTCGCACACGTTTATATGAACATTTATATGAGATATCTACATGCCATTTATGTGCCCCCATAGCCAGACATGTTTGACACAACAGAGACCCTCGGTGTTTTAAATGTTGGGTCTTGGAGATAGTCCCCCAGGACACTAGAGGGGGACATTTTGATCAGGTGGCTCTCCAACATGAGACCTGGTGGATCTGGGAGTTGGACACCACCTAAGCACCGGGATTGAATGACAGCCTTAGATTTGTACTTTTCTTAAAATGCCATTCAATGATAATGTCCTTATGAAAGATGATGGTAAAACTAATAAATGCCAGTACTCCAAAGTGCCAAGTGAAAGGACAAACGAAGAAGCATAGATCTCTGGTTGACTCATATTGTAAAATCTCCCACAGTGATTAGGGAGAAATAAACTTGTGTGGTCCAGAGGAGGATAAGTGTTCACCAAAACAAAGTCAATGGCTGTCTAGAGCAGTGGTCCTCAACCCTGACCTACAGGGCCCACTAACAGGCCAGATTTGCAAGATAACTGAAATACATCCCAGGTGATATCATTTGCTGCTCAGTGATTGCAGTACTCTAGTCTGCATCTCCCCAAGGTAATACTTAAAATCTGGCCTGTTAGTGGGCCCTGAGGACCGGAGTTGAGGACCACTGGTCTAGAGCATTTGGTATATAATCTTAGAATAGATTCTGTGAGTCCAAGTACACCATTCCATTCGCTGTTTTGGAAAATTGTCCTCCAAGTAATCAAACAGGACCCACGGGTCGCAAAGTCAATGGCTGTGCTTGTAAAAACATGCAAGTGATTGTATACTTATCCATCCAGTAGTTTCATGGAGAAATAGAGCCATAGTTCTCATGCAGTGGAATGCACTTCCCAAATGCACATAATCCTGCACCAACAGATCACTAATAGAGCTGGGAGAAGAAGAGGTGGATGATAGGTATGCATGACCAGTTTCGCCGGGCACAGGCTTGCTGCATCAGAGGCAAAATAGTGAGTGGCTCTGTCACCATGTGCTATAAATATTGTTTAAAAATGGCCGCAATGCCATATTGCATTCGCCAATGCACATTGGCACATAAACAATACAATGGCGCAAATGCACGTGATGCCTCCACGCTCCATCGGGATGACGTAGACGCGCGCGCAAAAGCACTTAATGTTCTGGTACATCTATGGCCCTAATCACTGTGGGAGATTTTACAATATGAGTCAACCAGAGATCTATGCTTCTTCGTTTGTCCTTTCACTTGGCACTTTGGAGTACTGGCATTTATGAGTTTTATGTATCATCATTGAGTATCAGCTTTCATAAGGACATCATCATTGAATGGCTATCAGCTTGTCTTCCCTCTTTTATGTTTCACCAAACATTGAACTCCTTCTTCCCATAGTTCCATCTATCCACTACACATGGGATCACCATTACCATCATTATCCTAATTGTTTTTGATTGTTAGATTTTTTGACTTATTTCATATATTGATGTATACAGGGGCTTACTTAAAAATGTATATTCAGTGAGAGAGGTGGATGTATGTTTTTAGGTGTGTATGATGTGAGTCTTGGTACCACTTTTAATGCATTGCACAATTTGTACATTTCCACTTTTTGTTATATATTTTTGATTAATGAAAGTAAATATAAATTCATATACAGATAGATAGATAGATAGATAGATAGATAGATAGATAGATAGATAGATAGATAGATAGATAGATAGATAGATAGATAGATAGATAGATAGATAGATAGATAGATAGATAGATAGATAGATAGATAGATTTCATGTAATTCTTTGGTGGTTGAGTTTAAATCAGGTCTTTTAACTTTTAAAAGTTTTTCCAGACTTTATACATACCAACTACCAGTCATAGTACCTGTAATTGGTGTCCACTTTGAAAAGAAATGACTTATAAACAGAACTTTGGTATTGATATATATTGCTGTAGAAGGACATTTACGGGAATCAATCAATATATGTCTGTGTAACTGAGGAAACTAAATACACAGCATCATGTGGATGACAGATACATAGTGCTGTCATTGGGATTGTCACTTGCCAGTCCTAATGACTGCACTTGAAAATTAGGCACTAAAGCAATGTGACTGTGTGTACTACTAAACTGTAGAATGACAGCATATTGCTTGGCAAATGTAAGAGTTCTAACTACCTATACTGTAGGTATAGTTGAGATCTCACAACTCTATGGAGGGGCCAGTCACACAGCCTAAAAATATTGAAACACTATCTTGAACACCTGGCTTCACACATACATCACCTTGCAGGGGATCCTCAAGCCAACATGAACTACTGCTTAATTCGTACATAGCCTTCTGCTTAGGACCCACACAGCATTTGAACTTTTTTTCCTGGTCACCATCCTATGCAGCTAGCCAAAATAATTTGAAGCCAAGCTCAACACTTAGTATCATGCAATGCAATAGTAAGACTTGAGGTGCTTTTCCTTTGTGCCACACTAGGGGCCATGGCACACTGGGTGTTCTCCAGCAACTGGATCAATAAAAAGTTTAAATTAAAATACATGCTTGTTTCCATGTGGGGCTGCCTTGATGACCAGGTGCTTCCATTCTAGTGGAAATGCTGCAGAATGTCACCTGCCAGTGACAGTGACAGAGTAAACTCTTGCTCATCCTGCAAGTGAGGGAGCAAAGCTTGGAAACCATTGAGCATTTCTCAGCCCTGTATAGCCATCCTGACACAGGTGAGTTCTTGCCAGAGACAGAAATACTAGTGTGTCATGGCCTTTAGTTCTCTGTAAAGGGGTAACCCCTTCACCCGACTGTATTTAACCGGATGTAAACACCAGATCTATTTTTTAGAATGTTTGTCATCATGCCTTACTCTAATTAGTTTACTTAAGCTGCAATAAACCGACCAATTTACCAGTTTCCCAAAACAGATACATCCAATGCATGCCTTGAATGATGATCATTACATTTATGCTTACTGCTAATAGTTAGTTCTGAACGAAATTGATAAGCCATCAAATGGCTGGTGTCAAATTGATCACATGTGCAGCACCATGGTAGCTGCAAATTAAAGAGAGGCTAAGATGGCAGCTTCCTTGGCTATAAAGTACAGGAGAGTTCAGTTTAGCTTCGAAGCCCAACTCCGGGCATATATAAAAGTATGCATTGCAGTGGGGCTCTGCTCGTATTCCAAGAGTTCATTGCTCATTTATGCCTAAGTGAAATTTACCTACCCGATCCTTTGCTCCTTCCCACAGCTAGACTGGTTTCTGCACCCCATGCTCTACTGGTCTAGAGTCCTGACATTATCAAGACCAAAGCAGGGTCAATAAACATGCTCTAGATGTGAGGCTGTTGAGGGACAGACCAACGTTAGATAATGGTGAGCGTCCCCTGCTAGGGGAGTGCAGGATCAGGTAAGAAAAACTGTTTCTTCCCTCCTCTAGACAAAATTAACTATTGACCCTTGTAGTGCAGGTACAGGGGTTAATTTTTTTTTTATTTGCCAGGAGTTGGGTTTTAAACAAATCATTTTTTGTGAATGTATTTCAAAGCTTCCTGTCAGAATATTCTGCTAGTAACAGCATGTTCTGTTTCAAGCTAACAACACTAAGTCACTGCTTCACAATGCATTGTCAGCCTGCTAAGCACTAACCTTCTGTTAACTATTGGCCTGGCTATTGCCTTCTGTAGACCTGATAGTCAGCCTAACTGATAATGCTGCTGCTAACTTTAAAGCAATGGCTTAGGCTGGCCATACACAGTGGCGGCTGGTGCGTTGGGGGCGCCGCCCCCCCCCAATCCATGCATTCGGCCCCCTAATCTACATGCGGGGCGCCGAACGCATGGAGTTCAATGGGGCTTTTTTTTTTTTAATCACCTGATTAGAGCCGGAGGCTCTAATAGGCTTCAGCAAAGGGTGGACCCGGGGCGCAGAGCAGTGCGCCCGAGCCCACCCATTGTGTGACAATAGCGAATGAAAATTCGCTATTGTCACACGGATCCTCCTCCTGGCCAATCAGGAAGTGGGTCCGAGACCAGCTTCCTGATTGGCCGAAAGGCAAACCCCATGCCATTGGCCGAGGAGGAGTCGGGAGGACTGAGGACTCGAGGAGACGCGGGGACTGAATAGAAGCCGCTGCTACAGGTAAGTGCACTGGTCTCAAGGGGGGGGGGCTTGGCACGCTGTTCACTGTGCATTGAAAGGGGGCATGCTGGTCTCTGCATTGAAAGGGGGGCACGCTGGTCACTGTGCATTGAAAGGGGGGCACGCTGGTCACTGTGCATTGAAAGGGGGGCACGCTGGTCTCTGTGCATTGAAAGGGGGCATGCTGTGGTCACTCTGCATTGAAGGGGGCACACTATACCTTGATTACTGATTAGTGTTTTTTGCCGCAAACCAATGCCTATTACATTTTTCTGTTTGCGCCCCCCAAATTTTGAGCACCAGCTTCCACTGCATGGAGCCAATTTGCAGGAAAGAAATTCGCTTCATTCCACCATCAACACAGACAGTCACAGACAGAGAATCCCTCCTGCCGGACCATTGTCTTCTCCCGAGGCGGGGGTGGGAGAAGACAGTGATTATCGCTAGTGATTATAGTAGCTGCTACTGGCAAGAGAATCCAGCAGGCTGGCTGTACCCAAGTTGATCGATCAATTTACTTGGTACATTCAGCCTGCCCATTTGTGGTTCGAATCTCTGCCGGTTCCTGCTGAACTGGCAGAGATTCAAACCCTGTATGGCCGGCCTAAGTCTTGTCAGCTTCAAACAGAAAGTGCTTATAAAACTTTGCAAGAGATTCACAAAAAGTTCCTTTAGAAAAACTATATATGGTGAGAAAAATAGCCAGACATACTGAACAAAAGATTTTGCATTTGCATACACTTTAATGTCTTATAAAAGATATGCAATAAATAGATATTTATTTTGCTTCCATTTTTACAGAACCAAATTTGCCAAAAGATGAATTTAGTTAGTAAACTACACAAAGATAATTATTAAGTGTACATGCGATAATTTGGGAAAAATGATAGATTAAAGTATGTGCAATTTTTTAAACATATGTGAGCATAATATAGCTCAGGTTTTCTTTCTATTATTAGTGAAATTCTGTGTTTATCATGCTTATGTTTTTTAAACTTTTTATTATGCCATGCATCATTTTAGATATCTTATAAAGAGAAAGTTAACTTGAAAAACATAAGCTGCAGAGCAGAACAAAGGAATTATTCTATTCATAGCCTGCAAGTCCTCATACATAAAAACAGGAAAGCCTAGATTTATTTCAAACTTTTTTAGCTATAAATTAAGGAGCTACACTCTTTTATATGTCACATGCTTTTCATTTCGCTGTATAGAATAATCCCTTGGGAGCTGGCAGTGGCCAAGAAACACTTTTCCAATTCCTGGTATTTTCTTCGGCAAGTATAAAAGTACTATAGAAAAGAGAGAGAGATGAAAACTAAGAGGGGGAGCCAAAAGAAACACAAGGGTCCAGCAAAGTGACTTCCACTAGTCTAAACAAGGGTTTATTTCTGGACTAAACACGCAGCATTGACCGTCTCTAACAGGCAGGAGCATCTGTCTTTAATAATGATTTCATGTAGAATGTGGACTGTGGTGAACTTGCTTTTTGCCAGCAAGTACTGTCATCCCAAGGTATTAAATTCCAATGCAACAAATTAATCTCTTTCTCTAGAGGAGAAAACGCTGCTTTCCACTAACTGAAGAACATTATGGGAAAACTGCCAAGAAAGGGAAAGAGAAAAAAGACAATTGTTTCTGAATGTGCAAGCTCAGATTCCAATCATGGATAGGAGGCAGTTACTCCTTAAATGTATTATAACTAAATACTGATAACCATCATTTCCAAAGGTGGCAATGTCCTGGAAAGGCACACATGTAGAATGTATGCCATGTTTTAATATACATCCTTAGATACTGAGAGATTTACTTACATATACCCAGCTCAAATATATGATCACAATGCAGAATTTATTTGTTGATGGCCTATAAATATCATAAGGATATAAACAAACAAACATACACAGTCTGTCAGGGCCTGGATTTGAACCTGGAACCTCTGCTGTATTAAATAATGCCTCTCCCTGCTGAGCTACCTGGAATGATGGACAGTTTACTGGACAATTCCTTAAAGGATCCTGCCTTGAACCTAGTTAGTCTTGAACCCTGAACTTCTTGCTCCACCCACAAACTTACTGATTTAAGCCATGTCTCTGTACTTCCTGTTTGCCAGATTGTTGTGCTCTCTCAGCCAGTATCTCGCTCTTGTCTTCCCTGCTGCCATCCATATTTTGCTACCACTCATTATCGACCATTGGCTTGTTCCTCGACTACGCTTCTGCCTGATCCCAACTTGCAACTACTCGTTACTGACCTTTTGGCTTGTTTACTGACTATGCTTCTGTTTGATCCTTACCTGCTTAATCCGCTACTGGACCCCAGCTTGCTCATCTCCTGGTGGGGATCCTGACGACCACAACCTGATGCTAACACACAGCAAAATCCATCTCTACCATTAGGAGCTCTGGTAATCACTGGTCAGACCTTGGACTCTGCACCACAGGTGAACCCAAGTTATCTGCCAGGGTGACCTGCCTGTGTTCCTATCCTGCTGGTTTCTGTGTGAGCTTCCCACTACTATAGAAAATGGTCTTCAAGCCTGACCGGTTGATCGTGACACACAAACTCACATACACAGTTTATATGTATATAGGAACCCTCTCCTATGCAATTGGGCCCCTACATATATCAAGTGTCTGTCCTTTTCTTGGCTGTAACCAGCCTAAGCTGTTATTTCCATTTTCCGGGCAGTCCAGCTCTTTCCGGAGCCCAGAGGGGTTGATAGGTTCTACCCTTTGCTGGAAGGAGGGTGTATCTGAGCTAGCCCAGTCCCTGCAGAGGTATATTCAGAGGTGTGGCTTGGAGAGATGTTTAGAAGCACCTTTCCAGAACTCTCCATTCCCTGGGGCCTCTCCCTGGGAGGACGCTTGTGTAAAAAAATCGGTGCTCATGCCTTGCCTTGGCCAGTGCTTTAGGACCTGACCTAAAATTGCAACAATTTTCTGAAAGAAGCTGGGCAGAATAAGGAATCTTCTTGCCACATAAAAGCTGTCTGTAAGCTACCATCTAGAATTTATAAGATGAGTTTATTACCCACAAAAAAAGGTATTTTTTGACTGACCCAAAGGCACAAAAAGCCTGCAACTAAAGTAAGACTGTGACTGTTCTTACAGGGCCACAGATCTGTCTTTTCTACATAGAAACATAGAAACATAGAATGTGTCGGCAGATAAGAACCATTTGGCCCATCTAGTCTGCCCAATATATCTGAATCCTATGAATAGTCCCTGGCCCTATCTTATATGAAGGATAGCCTTATGCCTATCCCATGCATGCTTAAACTCCTTCACTGTATTTGCAGCTACCACTTCTGCAGGAAGGTTATTCCATGCATCCACTACTCTTTCAGTAAAGTAATACTTCCTCATATTACTTTTAAACCTTTGCCCCTCTAGTTTAAAACTGTGTCCTCTTGTGGTAGTTTTTCTTCTTTTAAATATGCTCTCCTCCTTTACCGAGTTGATTCCCTTTATGTATTTAAAAGTACAAATACTTCCATACTTCCAGTATTGAGCAAGAGACTGCACGTAAAGGGTCTACCACTACTTCAGAATACTTTTCCTCCATTGTTGTGTTATTATACACCAAGGATCAGACCATGGGACCTAAAATTCTAGCCCTCTAAGCCACGTGGAAGTCACCTACCACTGCTTTGGAGTTAGGATGTTGCACATCTACCAGAGATTGAATAGTCGCAGCAAAAACACATGTAAATAAAAAGTCTAATGTATGTTTTTTTTTTTTTTTTTTTTTTTTTTGCAAAACCACACTGAGATGAATGAAAATAGTATGTATTTTCATTATAGATTTAGTAGTGTTTAATCCTAAGCTCAGGATACCACTGACAATTTAGCATGAAACATCAAGGAAATAATTAAAAGCCTGGATTGCAACCTTTTTTTAATGATGTAGTGAAAAGTGTAGATAAGGTAGAAAAAGAATATATATTTAATTAGATAGGAGGATGCATGTAAGATCTCAGTGGTAGTCATTAACTGGAAACACATCTTTGAGGGGGCTGAAGGAGGATCTGTCACAAATACGAATCTCTTTCATTTATTAGGCTGAATATCTGTCACTTGTCTTGATGCATTACTATTGCCATGCAAAAGAGGAATAAGGGGGATAATTATAAAGCAGCAAATGATCGATTTGCCATTTTTTTTCATCAGCAGATGCCCGTCAGAGAGTTGCTGTATTTATATAGCTCATTGACTCGCTGAATCTACTGAACCCCCAGTCAAGTCACTTGTTGACATTGTTTGAACACCTCGTTGGCACTGTACAGTTGGAAATCCAGGTCACAATAGAATATACCACATTAATAATCCAGTTAATGCTACATTATTAAGCCAGTATTTTTAAACCACTGGCCCTTATTTAATATTAAATTGTTGATTTTATAATTGATTCTTCAATGACTGCCATATAAGAACCATCTCAAGCCCAATCGGTCGTTAAGATACAATGGATGAGGATTTTACATTCAATATGTAAGAACTTACCTAGGGCAGCCCGTGCTAAAAAAAATGTGTTATGTTCAATGCATGGCTTAGGCAAGTGCTTACGCTAGAAAGAGCCAACCATTTAGCATTTTCAAAAGTGGCCAGCAATGGCAGCCCCCATATTTCATACTACAGTACATATTTACTTGAATTAGTACATATGTTATAGAACTTAATATTCAGCAGGAAGCCTATTCCCCTATGTTATATTCTACACTGCAGGCTTTCCCAAATATTTTTTTTCCCCAGCCTTCACCATCCCTGAGTTGGGTTGTAAAGAATCTTTGAAGAATTCCCACAATTATTTGCATCTTATTCCTTTGAAATCTATATGTTTTTCTTTTTGGCAATTTTCTGAACAGCTTCATACTATCTGCCATCTATTAAACAGTATGCATTGAAGAGATTTCCAAGGAATCTCCACATGGCCTCTCCTTGGCTTAGTAATGCTGGACTCTCCCTTTTTTTTCATTGGTTTGCCAAAGTCTCGAGCGTCTGTCTTTTATATTCATTTCAGGACATTCCACTAAATCCCTTGCTGGTTCAGTACATCTAGGATGATATTCTATATTTTATGCATTTTATACATGTATTTCCCAAAATGCCCTTTGGCCATTTTGTTTGCGCGTGAGATCACTGATATGTTAAATTTAAATTACATTTCAATTTCAAAGCGGCTGGATCTTTAAACCATTGAACTAATTGCAGACATGTAGTTCCCTTGTGCAGTGTCTGGTGGATAAATTTGCCTATATATATGCATGAGTAAAGAGGCTGGATCTGAAAACTATTGAAGACCTTCCAGAGGGCACTGACTATTATAATGATGGTTTGAGGCTATATCAGGACCCTTTCCCCATATTTTCTGTTAATGTAATAATATATTACCACGTTGTCCACTACGGGTAGCTCTAAGATCACATCCCATGAGGACCTCCTTCTATGCATGCGATTCTTCATCTATTTATGAAATAGAAAAGGCTTAACATTTCATCTCATCATTTAAAATAAAAGTAATGATATAACCATTTTAAATTGTTATTATTTATATATACAAATTTATAATCTCATTTGTAAAAGCATAATATAATCTGGCATTTATTTACATATACTGTATATACTCAAGTATAAGCCGACCCAAATATAAGCCGAGGCCCCTAATTTTACCACAAAAAAATGGGAAAAATGATTGACTAGAGTATAAGCCTAAGGTGGGAAATGCAGCAGCTACTGGACCCAACTGGACCACCATGAGACCCAAAACAGGGGCTGCGGGCATGGTACAGGAGAATGCAGGGCTGGGGACATGGTACAGGAGATGCAGGGCTGTGGGCATGGTACAGGAGATGTAGGGCTGCGGGCATGGTACAGTAGAATGCAGGGCTGCGGGCATGGTACAGAACAATGCAGTGCTGCAGGCATGGTACAGGAGAAAGCACAGCTGCAGACATGGAACAGGAAAATGCAGGGCTGCGGACATGGTACAGGAAAATGCAGGGCTGTGGGCATGGTACAGGAGAATGCAGAGCTGCGGGCATGGTACAGTAGAATGCAGGGCTGCAGACATTTTACAGGAAAATGCAGGGCTGCAGACATGGTATAGGAGAATGCAGGGCTGTGGGCATTGTACAGGAGAATGCAGGGCTGTGGGCATTGTACAGCAGAATGCAGGGCTGTGGGCATTGTACAGGAGAATGCAGGGCTGCGGGCATAGTACAAGAGAATGCCGGGCTGCAAGCATACTACAGGAGAATGCAGGACTGCGGGCATAGTATGAGAGAATGCGGGGCTGCGGGCATACTACAGGAGAATGCAGGACAGCGGGCATAGTACGAGAGAATGTGAGGCTGCGGGCATACTACAGGAGATGCAGTGCTGCGGGCATAGTACAGGTGTAGTGCGGAGGAGCCTCACTTACCTGTTCCTGAGGTCCCTTACATTTAAAAATGGCGCTGCCATCATTGTGCATGCGCCACTACCGCTCGGGAAAGCTTGTTTATGTTCCCGGGAATAGCTGAACGTGTACGGCCTTTCCCGAGCGGCGGCGGCGCATGCGCGGTGACATGTTTTAATGGCGGCGCCATTTTTAAATCTAAAGGGCCTCGAAGCATGTTGGGCCGGCCGGGAACATTTTTATTTTTATGACTCTAATATAAGCCGAGGGGGAAGTTTTCAGCACAACAAAATGTGCTGAAAAACTCGGCTTATACTCGAGTATATACGGTATTATAAATCTGAATGTTAAGTATAGTTATATTGAATGTTGTTAGGATAAACTTTTTAGGCCACGTCCTGGACAGCAAAAGCACAGTATTTTCAAAATGTATCTGCTCATAGCTAACACATTAATCGTACCTTAAAGTAGATTTTTTTCCCCAAACACGTAGAGGTTTGGGTGAAGAGATCTGAATGTACTCACAAATACCCCCCAAAAAAATAGTGTAAGCCACTGTTTTCAGCTTATCTGCATTGGCCCTAAATGAGCCTTAAGTGTATGTATAGATAAAACCTTTTTCTTTGGTTCTGGATAAAGTAGAAGAGGGTTATAACCCCTGTCAGTTTTTTTTTTTTTTTGCCATCTGTTTCCCATTGGGGAAATTTCCCTTCTCTTCCTGTCCCATGGCTAAATACTGTATAACAAGACTAGTGAAAAATTGTCTCTGGATCAGCACCACCAGCTATAGCCAGCCAGGCTGATGAGTGTATTCTGACAGAGGGGAAATCTCTCCGCTGTCAGAATTTAATGATTAAAATGACTGGTGTATGGCCAGCCTTAGTCTAAAGCCCCGTACACACGTACCGATCGTCGGCCGACGGAACGTCCTACAAATGTTCGCGGCTGGTGTGTTTGTTGTTTGTCTGTTGAAAAGTGCTCAAAACTTGCCCAGGACATTTGTCTTCCGACAGAAAATGACGTCACTACGTTCCACGCACGTTCGCCGCTACAAAAGAGGAAGTGAGTGTTTGGCCGTGACCCTTCTGGGCATCTCGCGCTGATTTCGGTAGCATTTGTTTGGTTGACGACATTTCGCTATTTTCCGAGACATCGTTCGAGAATTTATTATGGCGACCGTGAATTCGTCCGTTGCTGTCGTTAGTGTTGGAGTTTTGGCTCTGAGACGACGTACGAGCAATAGGAAGAAGAAGCGGACCTCCTGGACGAAAAATTGGTTGCTTAACCGTGATCAATTTTCTCATATGTCCTTGCTGAGGGAGCTCCAGGAAAATAATCCTGATGACTTCAGGAATTATTTGAGGATGACGGATCCCATCTTTTACCGTCTTCTTGCCCTGGTGTCCCCCTATATTCTGAAGCAGGATACTTGTATGCGGCTTGCAATTACTCCTGAGCAAAGGTTAATTGCGACGTTGAGGTATCTTGCAACAGGGAGAAGCCTGCAGGATCTGAAGTTCACCACAGGCATCTCCCCCCAAGCTCTTGGAGTCATCATCCCTGAGACCTGCTCTGCCATCATCAAGGTCTTGCAGAAGGACTATATCAAGGTATGTTTGATTTTTTACATTACATTACATGTATTACTAGTTTCACCTGAATTATGATGTTTTTGGATGTACAGCAATTGACACAGGCCATTATTTGTAAACTACCCTCTGTCCGCATGCACATAGTAGTAAAGATGTAGATTATCTTTAACCATTTGTAAAATTACCCACTAACCACCCCACCATTCTCTCCTATGTGTCCCTAAACGCATTGCCTGTTAACAGTATTTTGAATTTGGGTCATTTTATTGCTTTCCCTCAAACAATTATTCCTTGGCCAATGTTTTAGTACCTAGTTAATGATTTATCTAAAATACATCAGTCCATCCATTCCCACCTATGATTCTGTATGTTTATGTAATGATGTTAAAACCTTCACTGACCACAAGCCCTAATTGATGTATAAATGCCCAGTTTTACTTACCCATCCCCCCACCCACATGCTAAATCTCAAAGTCAGCATATACCAAAGCTCAAGTTCAGAGGTCTTCAAACTATGGCCCACCAGTTGTTCACGAACTTCAATTTCCATCATGCCTAGTCATGTCTGTGAATGTGAGAGAATTACAAGGCCTCATGGGATGTGTAGTTCTGCAACAGCTGGAGGGCCGTAGTTTGTAAATCTCAGCTCTAGCTGGTGAGTATAATGGGCCATACACACTAGAAGATTGTCAGAACAATTTATCCTTCCGATTTACCAAAACCAAATAATATGAGGTCCAACAAACACTTTCAAATCCTATGCAATCTGGTAGGCCCTTGCACTACATAGAAAAGTTAAATCTGCACGAAAAAGTCTTCAGAGAATCTTCTAGTGTGTATGGCCCTTTACAATATAAGAACAATAGGAGGTTGAAAATAAATGTATGTAGATGTTACATCCCCATATCCAAACCTTTGCCTTCCTGTTGTATATTTTTTTAGCAAGTTGCATAAGCATTTAACAGACAACTGTGTGTGTAATTAATAATGTGATGTGCTCAAGCACTAATTTTTTTTTTTTTTTTTTTTTTTTTATTTTTTCCCCACAGTTTCCTTCAAACGCAGAGCAATGGCTGGAGATTTCTGATCAATTTCTGGAGAAGTGGAATTTTCCCAATTGTGGGGGTGCTATTGATGGGAAGCACGTCCGCATTGTCCCCCCTCCGAATTCCGGCACATTTTATTATAATTATAAAGGTTTTTTTAGTATAGTCATGCTAGCCATAGTTAATGCAAACTATGAGTTTATTTTTTTGGATATTGGCAAAAATGGCCGCAATTCGGATGGGGGAGTTATTGATCAGACGGAGTTCGCTCGTCGTCTAAAGAACGGCACTCTGAACCTGCCATCCAGGGAGCAAACTGTTGAGGGTATGAGCTTTGTGTTTATCGCAGATGAGGCTTTTGCGCTTGGGGAGCATCTCATGAAGCCCTACCCTCAGAGGAACCTCACCCCAGACCAAAGGATTTACAACTACCGGTTGTCCAGAGCTCGCAGAGTTGTGGAGAATGCCTTCGGGATAATGGCCAACCGGTTCCGGATATTCCTGACGTCCATAAACCTGGCACTGTACAAAGTGGATAATGTGGTCTTGTGTTGCTGCATTTTGCACAACTTCCTACGCAGGAATGCACAAAATTATGTCTTGCAGCAACTGGATACTGACCCTGCTATGCCAGGTACAAGTGGAGAGGCCCAACCTTCTAACCAAGTGGAGTCCATGACGTCAATGGAAGTTGGACGGTCAGCATTGGCATCACACAGGGCCCGTCAGATCCGCCAGGAATATCTGGACTATTTCGTGGGGAGAGGAGCTGTGTCCTGGCAGCAATCACTGTCACAAACACATTAATCTTGTTAAAGATTGGACACACAAGATAAATGTCAGAGATATATTATTTTTCAACACATTAAACAAAAATTGCAATGATTCTGTATTGTGGATTATAATCATTTGGGCACATATGCCAAACACAATTATTTGGGTTAATCATGTGTTATATATGTGTGACTTTGGAAGGGTTAATACATTCATCAGTGTGTTTCTTGACTGTAGTCTCTCACCAGCTGATCCAAAGTGATGATGGCCATGTGTTATTTTTTAGCCAGTGGTGTAAATACAAGGGCCTTCTGCACCCCACAAAATGTACACAAACCCTGTCACATTGAGAACTAGGTCACACCCAAGGTTCATCTAATGTCACCTTATATTGGTGTTCATTGTCCAGAAGTTGCCCATACTATATATTTCAGATAATACATTAGGGTATTAACAAAGTACCTACACCTGTTATGTTGTGTTCATTTATGACATCCTTCTCACTGCCCACCAATGTTAGGATATGTCAGTGTTATGTGAAACTTGATCATTGTTCATCTCAAAGTGTTATATATATATAGGTAATGGAAAGTGAACTAGAGCAACGAACAAGCAATACACTATAGATTACACTGATCTCCCTACACTGATTGCTACTGGCAATATCAATGCCATATTGAATCCTAGGACTGCTAGTACCTTGAGTGTTGAGTCACACTTATGCGATGCGGGAAGTCTGCGACTTTGCAGCCTTCCAGCATTGCATAAGGGTGACCCGCCACTTACTTTTTCCACAGGATTGTATTCCACAAGTGTTAAGCACTGTGCGATCCAATCCAGATACATCAGAAATAAAGGGTCATGTGCGACTTGTATGCGTGTTCAGTGCGAATGTAGCCATACAAAGTGTATGTCTCAATTCACACTGCACATCTGATGGCATGTAATATCGTAGCGCACTGCTCCTTTATTACATGCGATCAGATGTTCATGCGAAAATCAGCTATACAGTTTGTATGGCTCAATTCGCACTGCACTCGCACAAAAGTCGCACATGATGCATTTATTCAGCCGCATCAGGATAGGATCGCACAGTCGTTCAAACTTGTGTGCTCCGATCCTGTGTGAAATGTCAGATCGCACTGTGATATGCGTTAAAACTGGGGGTATCTTTAACATTTCATTGACACCTCCAGCAACTTGCATATGGCAGTGTCCAAAATGCTTTCATTAACATGTAAATATGTGAATAGGACAGCCATCATACATTTAGTGCTTCTTTACACAGCTTTAGACCTCGACCCCCCAACGAAAGTCTAATAAAGAATTGAACACACATTGTTGAATGTAAAAATGTTTTAGTATCAAACATTCACAGGGTTAGGGTTAGGGTTAGGGTTAGGGTTAGGGTTAGGGTGTTGGAAAGTGCTTTTCCCAAACTTGGGTACACTCTTTAACATCTGAGTGTCATAAAACTGGCCTAAAATATTATATAAAAATGGGAACATCCCAATACAAACTGTAAAAAATTTTAAAATAATTTTTGTTAAAATTTGGCAAGCATGTCCACAAAATCACGCATCTTTCCTTGCAATGCCGTTGCAGTCTCTTTTATTTGCTCGAGGTCTGAGCAGCATTGAAGAGCCTCACGGGTCAATTTGGCCAATGTGCAAGTGTGTAATACATGATCTGGAAAATAAAATACAACGGAGTCAATGTGAATCACCTACATGAGGTCATAATATAGAAACATTTGGTGTGCAGGTAATCTTTAAATTCCTCTCGAGTTAATACCTACCCTGTTCTTATGCTCTTTTGCCCTAGGCTCTTCATCTTCCTCCTGACCTCTTCCAATGCTGTTGCTGATGATTCTGCCGGTCTCCTGAGCTTACTATATATTCATTAGGGGTGTGAACGCATGATGACGTCATTGTGAGGGCATGGTTGTAATGTATATATATTAAGATGCAGAGACCAGAGACGGGCAGAATGCACGGCAACAGCATTGGAGGAGGACAGGAGGAAGAAGAAGAGCCTAGGGCAAAAGAGCAGACAACATAAGAGCAGAAGATTGGACAGCAGAAGACTGGAGAGGAGAAGATCCAAAGAGCAGAGTGGAGAAGACCGGATGAAGATCTTTAAGAACATTTCATAAACGTCTCCTGTCGTTATTCACATACACTTCCATTTATGTGGTTAATGTGTAGGGGTACTATGTACCCCATACCCATTCACATAGTGATTGGGGTCTGGGATCTGGGGGCCACCCTTTGTTAAAGGTTGCTTCCAAAGTCCTAGGAACCCCCTGGCCGCATGACCCCCCAAAACCACCAGACAGGGTTGTGGGGATGAGGCTCTTGTCCTCCTCTACATGGGAGTAAGGTGCTTTTGGGTGTGCGGTGCAGAGGCCCCCTGGCCCAAAGCAACAAAACCCCCCCATGTTGAGGGCATGTGTCCTGCTGTGGTCCAGGGGGTGTTTGGTCCGCTTGCTCGTTCTCTTTCCTGGCCTGACAAGCTGCATGCTTGTATAAGGGTCTGGTAGGGGTTTTGGGGGTAACCCACGCTGTCTTTTTGTTGTGGGCATACCCTCAAACTCAATACCACACACAAAAGGCCTGGTTGTGAACTTGGGGGGACACCCACGGTGGGTTCTTCAATTTTTTGGTGTAGTTCCCCCTCAAAAATCTTCACAACGCAAGTGGCCCCGCAAGTCAGAGCATCCTGATCCGACTTACGGTGCGACTTCCATTCAAATAAAGAGGCTCCCATAGGGAACTAGTGTTGTAAATTGGAGGCTAAAAATAACACTGATAAAAATCATTCTGAAAAAACCTACGTGGGCACACAATTGGCTCTTGGACACTTGGTCCTGGTTCCTCCACAGTTTCTGAACTGGCTTCCATGCTGCTTGGCACGTTGCCAGGAGATCGGGCTTCTGACCTGGCTGGGGATGCCACATCCTGGCATGATGCAACATCTGCAATGTAAATTTGTAAGGGAATACAAGAATATAAGGTTAAACAATCATTGCAAATACACATATTTCTATGATCCCACTACACAAAAATCTGTGACTACCAACCTTCTTGTTGCTCTGGTGTCTGGTCACTTGTAGGCTCCACCAGGATTATTTCCGGCATAATGTCTTCATCTACATAATACAAAACATTGGCCATATCATAAAAGTCACAAGAGGTACATTTGTTAGGACATGGTGCCCTGCTTGATAGCTCTTTTAGTAACAAATATGAAGACATGTACATGGTTATCTACGAAAAATATGGTACATTAATGTTTGACAGTGCATAGGAACCAATTACCTTTAGTGGAATCTGTGCCACCTTCTGTGCCCATGTC
Organism: Pelophylax lessonae; assembly: GCF_965119305.1. Classification (NCBI taxonomy): domain Eukaryota; kingdom Metazoa; phylum Chordata; class Amphibia; order Anura; family Ranidae; genus Pelophylax; species Pelophylax lessonae. The sequence goes on along the minus strand of NC_138771.1, from coordinate 68,382,626 downwards.
CTCCTCTTCTTCCTCCACTGCAGATGGAGCTGCCAAACCTCTCCTCCTCCTTTCCCACTGTTTGGCACGGAGTTTACGTTTTTCTCCTATTTAAAGGTTTGAATAATAATCTGTGATTAATAGGAATGTTTGCTGAGAAGATTCGTGCAGGAAAGAACGTTCGTTGCAACACAATACATATATTTTTCACTATGGCTTCCTGACTTTTAATGTCATATACTAAAACATCAACAATAGATCGATCAAATCACGACATGACAACTAAAATGAGTAATCTAACTTTTTACATAGACATTATAATCTAGACATGTTAATACAACATACACCAAATTATAAAAAACATATTGCATGATTAAAAAAATAAAGAAAAAATAAAACTTACTTTTTTTCAAAATCCGATGGATTTGGGAAAGCTGATCCTGCTCACGGTGTTTGAGGTCAGACCATCGTTTCCTAATCTGATCTTTCGATCGCTCGACACCGAATTTTCTGACCAAACAGGCCACCACCTTGTCCATGATGCCATCTTTCCTGGCATTGGGCCGCTCGTAATTTGCCAACTTTCCATCGTAATCCATTTTTTCTAAAATGGAGACCATCTCCACCATTTCTGGCTTTGACATGGGTGTAGCCCTTGATTTTCGGGTGGCCCAATCACTTCGGCCCCCACTAATTGAGCTCCCAGATTGTTGAGACATGGTTCCTAATTAAACAATTATTATTCCACTGCCTCAGGTGTGAGTGTCGCATGTAGGCCTGATCTTCGGCACGTACACACCCCTGCACAAGCCCGCCACTGGAGGAGGAGTTGACGCCTGCGCTGTATTTAAAGGACGCCAGATCGTTCGGCCGACGATTCGCTAGCGGACATATCGAGAGTTGGAGCACGATCGAGCGGCGAATCACGACTTTTCCCCACAAACAAAGGTACGACTCTTTTAATAGAAAGTGTGTGTTTTGGGCCCTATACAGCTTTTATTAGGAATATCTTTATTATGTGCCAAAATACATGCTATTTTAATATGTTTTGTGTTGTTTTGTGTCTTGCAGGCATATACTGTCCTGCAATATGGTGGACAATTTCACCACCCACAACTTTTTAATAAGTTTTATTGATGAGTTCAGGCAACTGCCGTGTTTGTGGCAAGTGAAGTCCGCGGATTATAAAAATCGAAAACTCCGAAAACAGGCCATGGAACATTTGGTGGCCTTCTACAAGCCCGTCTATCCTGGGGCAAATTTTGAGTATATACGCAAAAAAATAAACAGTATTCGTACTGCCTACAGGCGGGAGTTAAAAAAAATAGAGGAGTCCACCCAGTCTGGAGCAGGGGCACGGAATGTACATGTACCACGGCTGTGGTACTATGATAACATGCGGTTCCTGGCAGACACCTTGGAATCCAGGCCGTCAATTTCTACACTGCCTTCTACATCGGCAGAGGGCTCAGTGTCGGTAGATCCAAGCCAGGATGAGGATTTCCTGGAGGAGAGTTTTACTCAGGTATGGCATTTCACAATATATTGTCTGCTAAAATGTAATCATGTAACAAAATTATAAGCTAAACCATAATTGACCCTTTAGGTAAACGGGCATAGCAAGGGGTTGGCATGACAGGCAACCGCCAGGGGCGCAGGCCAAGGGGGGTGGGTCACAAAAACATTGGCATTGTTTTATTGTTTATTTTAACAATCCACTCAGCCTGCACACCCCAGAACCCCCAGTTTGCAGGCGGATTCATGCAGGTGTAAAACATTGAGAGCAGCTTCATGCAGGTGTAAAACATTGAGAGCTGCTTCATGCAGGTGTAAAACATTGAGAGCTGCTTCATGCAGGTGTAAAACATTGAGAGCAGCTGAGCCAAAAGACCAGGAGACTGAGACTGCCTCTCACTGCATCCCCAGCACCCCTCCGGTCTTACAAACACTGCTGCATCCCCAGCACACCTCTGATCCTAAGAAACACTGCTGTAGCCTCAGCATTCCTCTGGCTCAACCTTTTTTAATACAAAACTAACAGCTCCTGCAAATGATCCATCCATCCTTGCTTCCATGTCTCTGGTCTCTCACTCTGGGTCAGCAAGGCAGGTGGCTTCCTTATTCATGTTTCCCTGCACTGCTTCACCCTCAATGCCCTACATCAAGCCCTCTGCAAGTTCAGGCCCCTCTCTCTCTGCAACCCCCTCCTCTCTCTCTCACACCCCCTCTTTCTCTCCCTCTCTCTATCTCTCAACCCTCTCTTTCTTTTTCACACCTGAGACAATGATTGCCCACTAGAGAGCTCTACACTGGGCAAACAAGGGGCAAATTAGAAACTTTTAATGCCCTTTAATTTTTTTTTGGGGGGGTGGGTTACAGTTTTCCATTGATCTTGGGGGGGGGGGGGTTGTTGCCAAATACAGCTCCTCAACAAGGGCACTGGAGACCCTAGATACGCCACTGTATGTAAAGTCTGCTATTTGTTCACAATAATATAACAAACATGACTTTTTATATACACTATAACATTCTAATCAATTGTTCATTTCATCAACAGGGAAGTGTCACTGAGGAGGAGCCAGGTTGCAGCCAGGAGCCTGGGGAGCCTGCGGAGCCTGAGGAGCCTGCGGAACTCTTTCCACCACCACCTCCTCCTGCCAAACGGAGGCAAAAGAGGAAGCACGTGGATGACATCACCGACGAGTTTATCCAGGAGGCCACCATAGCCCTACGTCGGAAACCGGAGGCCAATGAGTCCTTCGGGAATATGACTGCCAAAATCCTGGATAAGGTGGACCTCAGGCAGTGTCAGTATGCCAGAAAAATTATTCTGGATGTGCTGCAAAACGCTGAAAACGGCATACTTAATGAGCACAGCCATGCATGCCAGGAGCACCCGTGCCCTCCACCTCCACCTCCACCTCCACCTCCACAACACCCACCACCTCGCCAAATGCCACATGGCCAGTGGCAATATGGCCAGCAGGATCCAAACCTGCCCTCATGGCAACCTGATTATAGCTATCACCAACTTTAATTTGTGTAACCCCCTATTATTTATTTTACCCCTGTTTGCCAGTTTCTAGTTTAATTTTGTCCAAATGGACCTTTTTTATGTTTAGTTTATTATACGGAAAGTATTGATGTTTGCTTTGTTTTTTTTTTGCTGAGATCCAAAAAATAAAGAAAATTGAAAATAAAAAATGGCCTATCTGAATTTGTTAACATGTTTAATATTGTGCATAACCTGAAAAATATGTTTTAGACATTAATTCATAAAAGAATAAAGGGTCATATCAATAGTTAGATCTTTGGTGTGAAAATACAAAAATAATGGTGAAGAGTTCAAATTATTTAATTCTAAAATTTGATAGAACAGATAGAATAGACAAACATTATCTTCATCATAACAGAACACATGCCTTTTTATTAGAAAAGTATGGCATTATGAGCAGCATCTTCCTTCTTCTCACATTTATCAAGATGAGCATGTGCTCCGCATTTCACCTATTTCTTGGACTTCCGCGAGCCGAAAGTTCTTTCTGAATAAAATGTTGAGTTTACTAGAGAAAATTCTTCCGGGAACTCATTTGGTTTGATCATGCGTGTTGGGATTTGTAGCTGTGTGTCGGCAGAATTGCGTACTGACAGGCGAACAATCGTCCGTTCTGGTGTCGGCATACAAATATTTTCATGTTTGCAAGAAAGACTTTTGTCCGCGGATTGTGCGCAGACATCTGTCGGAGGCACCATACTAACACGCGTACAATCGGCAGATCCTTCGTCCACCGACGTTTGTATGCCGACGATCGGTACGTGTGTACGGGCCTTAAGAAGGGAATTCCCCTTACTTTATAAATCTGTCTTTTAACTTCTTGCTTTGTTTTAAAGAGAAAGTGAAGGGAATTTTTTTGCTGGGACACCGACAGAAAAAATAAATTGATAGGGATTTTAGCTGTAAATACACTTAACACAGTTGTAAGCCTCTGAAATTAAAAATGAATAAAGCATATCCTTCTGTAGTGTATACTAGCCTCAATTCAAAGCACTTTGTGATTTCTGTCTGCTATCCTTTCCTCTACTATCTGCATGAGTCCCTTCTGATTGTTTATGCCAACACCACACAATCTTTGGGGACTACCCCGCCCTCCCTCCAACACACAGTCTGTGATTGACAGCCTCAGCTGTTCATGTTTCCCTATGAGATTGTGTAGATTGTGTCCATTCCCTTCACTCAGGTCTCAGATTACACTGAGTCCCCTGCTCTATGGAGGATTTTTTCCATCTAGGTGTATCACCTGAGGCTAGTCACTTTGGTGGGTATTTGGTAAGGATTTGCAATCACTTTACGGTTCATTTACACCAGCAGCTGCTTTTAAAAGAAACCGCTGGTGTGCTCTGTGTCAAGAACAATATACCTACGCTGGAAACAGGTCATTGCATTGTACCTTTTTTTTTTGGGTGGGTACCGTCAGACTTCTTCACCCTATACATGTTTGCATTAATATCTGCACCTACATTTCCTTATTTTGGCTAATAGAATATTATTCTTCTAAAGCAGGGGTACTAAATTAAAATTCACAAGGTTTGGTTGGTAACATTTTCTTTCTGCAGAGGTCCGAATCTCATTTTTCTTCTATGACTGAGGCCTTTCAGGTCACAGCCCCCTTCACATTAGTGTCCTCAGTCCCCCCTTTCCCATCACAACCCCACCTTACATCACAACCCACTTTTACATCAGAGCCCCCTATATTACAGCCTCGCTTGCATCACAGCTCCCCTTGCAATCACAGAATCCCCTCACATCACAGTCCCCCAAATCACAGCTCCTCTCTCCTGACATCACAACTATCCTCCTCACATCACAAACCCTTCATATCACAGCCCCCCCCCCCATATCATAGCTCCCTCCTCATATCACAGCACCCTGATATCACAGCCCCCTCACATCACAGCCCACCCATATCACATCTTCTCTCTCACATCACAGCACCCATATCACAGCTCCCCCCTCTCACATCACAGCCCCCTATATCACAGCTCCCCCCTCTCACATCACAGCCCCTATATCAAAGCTCCCCCCTCTCACATCACAGCTCCCCGTATTCATAACTACCCCTTTTCACATCACAGCCCCCCATATCACATCCTTGCCCCACACATCACAGCTACCCTTTCTCACATTACAACCCCCATATCACAGCTCCCCCTCTCACATTAAAGCTTCTCCTCTCACATTATAGCTCCCCCTTCTCAAATCACAGCCCCCCATATCACAGCTTCTCCCTCTCACATAACAGCCCCCCCCAGTATTACAGTTCCCTCCTCTCACAGCCCCTCATATCACAACTCCCCCTTCACAGCCCCAATTTCACAGCTTCCCCCTCTGAAATCACAGCCCCCCATAATCTTCCCCTACCTTAATTCATTGTTGTGGAGGGCGGGGAGAGTGGCGGGGTGGACTCCTCTTCTGGATGTGCTCGGCTGCCACCGACGCTGGGCTCGATGCGGGGAGAAAGGCGGGAGGCACGAAGGAGAGCAAGAGCCGCCCAACTCTTCTTGTTAAAAAGCTTGTTGGTGCTGCTCCCCCTGTAGACCTTCCGTGCCTCCTGTCCTCCTCCTTGCTGTGGGTTCAGCGGTGGTGTCGACAGAAGAGTGTATTGGGGGGAGGGGTTGGGTAGCTTCTGCTCCCCCTGTAGACCTTCTGTTCCTCTTGCCCTCTTCTCTGCTGTGACTTCAACAGGGGTGGCGGAGAGGAGTCCGCTCAGGCTGCTGCCGTGAACCAGACTGGACTGTCACTTGGTCTGTCTCCGGACCGCCATTTAGTGATGCCTTTTCTAAAGCAAGTAAGGCGCTAAGGCTGTTGCCCAACCTTTTAAAAATAACAATTTTTTAGTGGCTGCATTTTAATCTAATTGTCCACAACCAATTGGAATACCACATTATTATTATTATTATTATTATTGTGACCCATATAAAAAAACTTGGAGTTCTGCTTAATGCACTGCAAAGCTTTCCACTGCAGTCCAAAGCACAGATTGGGTGCTGACATTCAAACAAGCTTATCCAGTCTAGCTGAAACAGATCAGAAGACAGATGGTAGAAACGGTGCATATCAGAACCCAGAGGTAAATATACAGCTTTAGCTTGAACCTCCTGGTTAGGCCCCTCTGACATGTTTTGCCCCGCCTACGGGGCATAATCATAGAGAAGCCTCATAGGCAGGGTGAAACATGTCAGAGGAGCATTGGCAAGAGTTAAGTCTGAAGCCATATCTTTACCTCTTTGTATAGGGGCTGGAATCCTATGTTCAGCATTTCTACCTTCTATCTTTACATTATTATCATGTTGGAGTACGTATATACTAAGAGCACACATTAAAGGGAGATGTTTCCAGAAGGGAATTGCGTATGTAGTGATTTATAATATTTAATACAGCAAACCCAAATCAAGGATCTCACTATTACTAATCAGAAATGCAGAATAATCCAGCTTGGCCTGATATGAAATACAGAATGAGACGGCCTCACTTACTGTTGTAATGGAAGGTCATGCTGTAGAAAAGAAAAGCAGATGCCCTGGCGATGTTTGCATGCAGGTGTTGATAGTGAAAAATGAAATGTCCATGCTTCAGTTAGCACACAATGTATTCACAGTTCATCAATCCTGACTCTGTGTTCGGAGTCCTGCTCCAGCACTCGGGGAAGTTATAAACAGACTTTTCTCTATGGACTCACATCTTCACTTTGTTAGTCTTATGTGGATAAACTAGATGCAAGCAATCACGAATACCAATTACAGACCCTAATAGAGAATATGTGACCTGCACGGGAGGTCCCAGTATTCCTTAGATCATTGTGTCATTATCCATTCAGTGCAAGGCATTACCTGGGCTAGTATTCAATTATTCAGTGACTATACCACCGAGATGAAACCACATTCTGATCTTTGCATGTGAGTAGTTTATTTGATAGCTGGGTGTGTCTTTACAACATATAATATTCTCCAAGGAAGGTATGCCAGATTGAGGTATTTTCTGCCTGGCAAAGCATTAAAACTGAATGCATTTTATAGGTCAGTAAAGTAATGATTCCTCTTTCCTTACTGTATTTCCATTTGAGTGGTTTAATATATGTTTTCAGCCGTAGAACGACAGTTCAAAAATCTGTGAATTTGAATAACCTAATATGCAAACTTAAGACAAAACATGCAAAATGATATATATATATATATATATATATATATATATATATATATATATATACACTTCAGTGAAAAGTACATTTCAAAATGATCAATCGATTGTTAAATGCAGATGAGGTTATATGCAGATCTTGACTTCCTCTGTAAATATCTCAGGTTATGCATTTTTTGCTTGGTTTGAGATACTTAAGTTTGTTACAAGTGTATATTAAAGACCTAGGAATGAGAATTCAAAATAACCCAAATCTAGGCTCTTAAAGTGGACCTAAAGTAAAGCCACGTACACACTCACAGATTGTTGGCCGTAAATTGTCGGCCAACGTCCGATCGGCCGATTGTAGGCTTGTTAGTATGATGCTTCCGACAACCAACTGCGACTTTTCAGCCGAAAAAAATCTGGTGTGCAGATCATAAAATTTTTGTTGGCCAACAACAGAACGGCCGATTGTTCCTCAGTCAGTACAGATTTTGGCAGACAAAAATCAGATGAGCAAGACTGGGCATGCTCAGAGAAGAAAAAACACATGGAAAGTCAAACATCACATGACATCACTTCTGAAGTTGGTTTTTGTTGGCCAACAAAAGTCCAGTGCAAGTCTAGAGCACATTTCAACCAACAAACAACACTGGACAAAAGACGGCCGATCGGTCGCCCAACAATCTGTGCGTGTGTACGGGGCTTCAGGCTAAAGTGAAACTAAACTTTTTCAATCAGCATTACCTATTTTTAATCCTTATGCTGCTATCATTAGTAAAAAGATAGGAAGTTATATTATATTTACTGGTTTTAAAGTGTTTTTATTACATTTCGTCAGTTGCTTTCCGGTTTCTGGCCTAGACCAAAATAACGTCATACATCCCAGGAGTCTTCATTAACATTTTATTTCTTTCAAATGGAGGAGGGGCTTTTTCATCTAAAAACACCCTCCTTCCTGCCTGCATGTCTGAGCTAAGGACAGATGGATTCCAGGAAGTAAATGCTACATGAATCATCTGTCCTTACTCAAGATAGCCAAGGCTAGAAATGCTAGGTTGGTATTTTTCAACATGATTTCTCAGCAAAATAAAGCTTGGAGACATGGATTAATGGTGTTACTCTAGGTCCTTGACCTGGCAAATTTGGATAAATGCCACCTTGCTCCCCTCTCAAGACTGGGGGTGTCTAGATGCACTGAAATTCAGAAATAAAAAGAGGGCACACCGACCTAGTGCATTATCCTCAATAAATTACTTTATTAGGTAAAAGAATAATACTCACAAATGTGCTTAAAAACAGCATATCAAATAGTAAGCAGCTAAACAATCATGGTATTGCGTTATAGATGTAACGTCCCAATGTATGACTGACCGACGCATTTTGAGGTGTCACCTCTTCTTCAGAGCCAGACCCTTAGGTCTGGTATGGATTTTGAGGGGAAACCCCATGCCAACATTTTAAAAAGAACCCGCATGGGATCCTTCCCAAAATCCATACCAGACTCTTATCTAAGCATGCAGCCTAGGCAAGGTAAGGAAAGTGGGGAGAGGGGGCGAGCGAGCACCCCCCCTCCTGAACCATACCAGGCCACATGCTCTCAACATGAGGGGGTTGCTTTGGGACAGGGGAGGCTCAGCCCCTGCCCCCAAAAGCACCTTGTCTCCATGTTAATGGGGACAAGGGCCTCTTCCCCACAACCCTGGGCGGTGGTTGTGGGGGTCTGGGGGCAGGGGCTTTATTGGGGGGCTTCAGGATCCGGCCCACTCATTCATCAAAAAAAGTGTCAGGAAGTAATAAAAACACACAACATTTTTTGACAATTCCTTTATTAAAATCAAATAAACAATGTCTCCCGATGTAGATTCATTGTCAATCACTAAGCCTGCCGAATCTAATAAAAGAAAAAAAGATCAGCTGGTGACAGAGGCTTTTGCCATCTGCCTGCTCCTCCATTTAAAGTTCTTAAAAAGGTAAGGGGCGGAGCCATTTGGTAACATCACCCGGTTGCACCACCCCCTTTGTGACTTCACCAGCCAAGCATGCACCAGTCGGTGACGTCACCTGGGGGCAGTGCCTAAAAGCAACCCCCCATATTGAGGGCATGTGACCTGGTATAGCTCAGGAGGGGGGCGCACACCCCTTTTCCTGGTCTGCCAGGCTGCATGCTCAGATAGGGTTCGGATATGAATCTTGGGGGGACCCCACGCCATTTTTTATTTAAATTTTGGCATGGAGTTCCCCTTAAAATCCATACAAGACCCACGGGGCCTGGTATGGATTGGGGGGGGCACACCGTTTTTTTTGGGGGGGGGTGGGGTTCCCCTTTAGAATCCATACCAGGCCCGAAGTCACAGCAACTAAAAAAAATGTGTATACAGCACTGTATACAGCACTAAATGCAATGTAATGCTGCTAAACACTGCACTACAATATACTCACACTACACTATAATCACGCTACACTGACACTCTACACTCGTAACAATAACACTAATTAGCTATCTTTGAGCCCTGCTCTATCTACAACACACTGCAAAAGGTTCCATTTTGAAGGACTATGAGCACTACCGTATTTTTCGCCATATAAGACGCACCGGCATAGACACACAGGTGATGTTTTAGGCATGGCACAGGTGGTGGTTTAGGCATGGCACAGGTGATGTTTTAGGCATGGCACAGGTGGTGGTTTAGGCATGGCACAGGTGATGTTTTAGGCATGGCACAGGTGGTGGTTTAGGCATGGCACAGGTGGTGGTTTAGGCATGGCACAGGTGGTAGTTTAGGCATGGCACAGGTGGTGGTTTAGGCATGGCACAGGTGATGGTACAGGCATGGCACAGGTCGGCTTCAATCACTTACCTGCTCTCCTGGGCTGCCTGCGAGACGTCCACGGCGATGCTCCTCTCGTCCTCTTCTTCTGACGGCGGCGGGATTCCGGGAACCGTCCACGGCGCTGCTCCTCTCGTCCTCTTCTGTCTTCTTAGACGGCGGCTCTCTCGGTCTTCGGATCGGTCTGGCGGGAAGGAGATCGGGCGGTGACGGTGCGTGACTGACGCACCCACCGGCACCGCCCCCATTGCGACGTCAGCAGGCAAAATGTGTATTTGCCGTATAAGACGCACCAACTTTTCCCCCCCAGTTTTGGGGAAGAAAAAGTGCGTCTTATACGGCAAAAAATACGGTAAGCCATATTTGGGCAAAGTCATCATGACTTCGTTTAATCAGGGCTCTTACAGTTCTCTCTCTGCTCTAAATCATCCCAAAGGTGTTCTATCGAGTTGAGGTCCATAAAGATCCATAAAGAAATGGATGTGTGAGTTTGGGGTGGAGGAACTTGACTGGCCCACAAAGGGTTCTGACCTCAACCCGATAGAACACCTTTGGGATGAATTAGAGCGGAGACGGTGAGATAGGCCTTTTTGTCCAACATCAGTGTCTGACCTTCCAAATGCGCTTCTGGAAGAATGGTCAAACAATCCCATAGGCACACTCCTAAACCTTCTGGACAGCCTTCCCAGAAGAGTTGAAGCTGTTATAGCTGCAAAGAGTGGGCCAACTCAATATTGAACTCTACAGACTAAGACTGGGATTCCATTAAATTTCATGTGCGTGTAAAGGTAGATGTCTCAATACTTTTGGTAATATAGTAAAATAGTGTAGCTATGGGTACTGTTATTCAGTTGTATTCTCTCCCTGTCAGAGCAAATCCACCACCTCAATTTCAGGCTGTAAGACTCATCTATCTCCTCAATGTAGAAGAAATGGCTGCACTCCAAGTATAATCAAGTTTTAGGTTTATTGACCGAACATCCCAATGTGGCAAGCAACAGGTAGACGCGTTTCACACACTAGCATGTGTGCTTAATCTCCTGCCTGAGTTCATGACTGATAAATTACATTCTGTTTGGGCTGCTGGAAGATTGGGAAAACCCAACAGCACTTTTGTGATATGGCAATTTTTTCAGTTTCTGTTATCAGCACTGAGCTTAGGCAGGAGGGGGAATGACTCTACATCTTACAACCACAATTAAATTCCCTTTGTTTCCATTATTTTGTTAAATTGCCTCAAAGGCTCACAATCAGGCTTATGCCCGATTTTCGTTTCTAAAAGGTTATCAGTAATTAATACAAAAATGTGTAATTTGTGAGAGGTAAGGCTGCTCTATTACAATTTAGAATTTAAATTCTGATTATTAGAAATACCCATAATCAGACATTTGTCTTCATACAACAGTTTTTTTTGGGTAGAGTTGCCCAAGAACTTTTCATGCCAAGGGTTTTTATTTTCAAAGGACAATTAAAGTGTGTAAATTCTAGTAGATGATTGCTCAGTGACCTAATTGTGAAAGTCGATGGGAAATACTCTGATTCTGCTGTTCCTAATGCCTTGTACACACGCAACGATTATCGGCCGACCGATTGGCCGACTTTTGTCCAGTGTTGTTGTGTTGGTTGAAATGTGCTCTAGACTGCCCACGAATTTTCTCGGCCAACAAAAATCTACTTCAGAAGTGATGTCATGTGATGGTTTACTTTCCGTGTGTTTTTTCATCTCTGAGCATGCCCAGTCTTGCTCATCAGATTTTTGTTTCCCGAAATCTGTACTGACTGACGGAAAATCGGTCGTTGTGGTGACGCCCAACAAAAATTTTATAGCCTGCACACCAGATTTTATTCGGCCGAAAAGTCGGAGTCGGTTGTCGAAAGCATCATACTAACAAGCCGAAAATCGGCCAATCGGACGTTGGCCGAAAATTCACGGCCAACTATCGACGCGTGTGTACGGGGCATTATAAGATTCTCTCATTTAACCTCAACGGCCCAAAAAGATCTCGTCTCCATAGCCAAAGAGTTGCAACAAAACACAGCAAGTAATGTCTTATTTGAAAATGTGGGCGGCTGTTTATGGCAATGTTTGTCTATGGGGTAATAATTTTCTGTGTTGTAATAGTGTTTTGAGCACACATTACTGAAAGAACGTTATATTTTCCTGTACACACTGTTCACACATTTAATTGATGCAACGATGTGGAAAAGCAAGACCCGTTTTTATTTCTTCTGCTGTTTAATTGCCACCTGCTAACACAAGATTGTATTTAGTAAAATGGTTGATTCGACCTGCCAACAGAATTTTTCGCCTGACTTCCTCAAATTCTGGCAGACGCCTTTATTATCAATGAAAGAAAAAAAAATAGCAAAAAGACTAATTTAAAAAAAAAAAATAGTGCAAAAAGAAAAAGAGCTAAAACACCTGTCATGTAAGAAAGCTAATAGAGGAGGAGTAACATCATTTACATAACTCATTCAGTGGGGATTATTAGATGACAGTGTTTTAACAATGAACAGATCCCGCAAGGATTTTTAACCCTTTCCCTGCTGGGAACTGCTTCTTATTTTCCACCTTAGGTGGTTGAGCTAATTTTTTTCACATGCATATTACAAACTTGAAATCCCCCCCCCCCCCTCATATTGATAACATTTTAAGATTCAAGAAATTGTAAAGTACATAACAATATAAAAACACCAGAAGATGTAGTTAAATCTGATACATTTGACCATCTAACACCCTCTAAGGTACTTATTTGATGCAGCGATAGGCTTGAGGCGTACAAGTGGTTCAATCCTCCAAGTGACCCTTAGAAGGTGTTAGATTGTCAAATGTATCATATTTAAGCACATCTTTTTTATTGTTATATATGCAACATATTCTTGAATTTTAAAATGTTGTAAATAAAATTATAAATTTTATGAACCTTTTCCTTGTCTCATGTAATGCCATTAAAGTCCCTGCAACCCCCTTATTTTTTCATAACATTTACATTATCCTTACACACCCTATTTAACCAGTTCTGGAGCGGAAGGATTTGGCCCCTTAATAACTAGACCATTTTTTTGGGATTCGGCACTGCTTTACTTTAACAGAAAATTGTGCGGTTGTGCAATGCTGTACCGAAATAAAATTGATATCCTTTTTTTTCCCACAAATAGAGCTTTCTTTTGGTGGTATTTGATCACTTCTGCAATTTTTATTTTTGCTCTATAAACAAAAAAAGTGCAACAATTCTAAAAAAAAAAATATAGATTTTTCACATTCTGCTATAAAAAAATGTAAAAATCAAAATTTTTCATCCTTTTAGGCCATATTGGATTCTGCTACATATTTTCTGCTACATATTCACATAAGCGTAAATATGCTAAAAATATGCACTGTTACTGTAATAATGACACTGTCAGGAAAAGGGTTAACCTAGGGGTGATCAAAGGGTTAATTGTGAGCCTTGGGGAGTGTTTTCTAAATGTCGGGGGAGGGACTTGTGAAATGATCATAGAGACCCCGTGATCTTATGTAGAAGGATCACAGGCACTCTGTGATCATTTCAGAGAGCACAACGGTCTGCTGTGTTTACAACAGCTGACCATCCTTCTCTCTCAGCAGGGAGCGATCGCGGGTGCCCGGCGGCAATAGCGGCTGCCGGTCCTGTTGATCGGCATCCCCGTTGCCTAGTGGGGGGCAGAAGCGTGCCGGAAAACGCGTGCCCCCCAGCACTCCCACAACAGACATACCCCTATGTCGTATCGCGCAGCTGAGCCAGCCTGCCGCAGTAAGACTGCAGCAGGTGGTCGGCAAGTGGTTAAAAGAAAAGTATAGTCAAAGCTGCAGTTAGTTTTGCACTCCTGTGACCTATTTTCAGCCAACAGTGGGCTAAAGCTCACTGTCAGCTGACATCACTCAGCTAGTCCAGGGTCTAAAAAGATCCATCCAGAAGCCCAGTCTTGCACCTGGCTCAGCCTCTCAGCCAACCACAGGAGACTGTGCCAGCCACTCCCTCCCCCTCCACAGCACAGAGCTCCAGTGAGCACTGGGGGGGGCAGAGCAGAGAATTGCTGGTTGACAGTCATAGCTCTCTGCTCAGAGCAGAGGTGAAAACTGAGCAATCAGCTGTCTCTGATCGCTCAGTTCTCACTGCAGGGGCTGCAGGGGACAGATGCAACATCGGCAGGGCTGCTGATAAAGCAGTACAGCCAGCCCTCCTGTACTGGGCCTGGACCCCATCAGTTCAAAACGGGGCCCGGGCACCTGCTGAGCAGGAGGTCCGGCTGTACTGTCTTATTGCAGACAATGATCCTCTTGTGCCTCCCCCTGCAGTGCTGCCAGCTTCTCCTCTTCTTTCTCCCTCCATCTGCACTGCAGGGGGATTGGTTCAAGCACACGTGCCCCTTCCATCTGCTGCCTGGGCCCCCCCATGTGCTCCTTTCCTTGACAGTGCTCCCGGCTTCCCTCCTCTCCTCTCACACCGGCAGCTACTGCAAGCACACAGGGGGGATGTTTCAGGATAGAGAGCGGGGGAAGGGGCTGGTAGCTATGTTATTTACTGGCCCCTTCCATTCCTGAATGAAAACAGGGAACGATTGGTACCAATCACTACTGTGTCCATCCGTTATAATTCTTCAGTTTGTAAGCGCTTCCTTTTCATTTCTCTGTGCAGTTAGGGCTACAGAGAATGGGACTGATAAGTCTATGTCCTCAGTCACTTTCGGCCGGAGGAAGGCAGATAGGCTGTATGGGGCCCCGTGATTTCTAACAGCAGCCCTGAGCATCGGATCAATGCTGCATCCACCTAGTTGAATATAAATGTTTATTTGTTTCAAAGGCTATACTTCTCTTTTAAGACCCAGTTACATTATCACCAGATCTCTGTGCTTCTTTATGAAATGCAGGCAGATTGTGGCCGGTAGGGAGTGCTGTACATAGCTTCCTGAAAATATCACAGCACCCTCCCTCAGTACTGCTCTTAGAAGCCTTCAGCCCTAATCAAGCAGTGAGTTGTCTCTTGGGAGGAATTATGCAAATATCAAAATGCCTTGATGAGTGGGTGTCAGTCTGCATGCAGACCATCCTGGGTGATTCTCAGGTGTAAAGTTGAGCCTACATGACTGAAAGAACTGAAACCTAATAAATGAAAGGTGCAAGCCAGGGACAAAAAGGCTGGGAAGGAAGGAAAGGTCTAGATAATGCTGGACTTTCTCCAGTCAGGCTCTATCTGACTAACTGCAACTTCTAACACACATTGTGAGAATATCATAGTGTGCTGTCAAATCAGGGTAAACAATTTAGGTACAGAAGACAAGGCTGTACAATTGTGCAAGACAGCAGGTAAAGATGGAGTTCAGCTTTTTTTTTTTGTGAAACAGTGAAAATGAAATGTACTCAAAACTGAAAATAAGTAACCCTTAGTGAATTTTTTTACTAGTCCGTCTCTTTATTACCATGCCCTAAAATTGTTCTTTACCACTTGCTGACCACCCTATAGCAGATTTTCTGCTACAGGGAAGCCCTTCTGTGCAGGATTACGTATATGTGACTCTGCACCCTCCGCACCGTGGGAGGGCTGCTTCTGCTGTGATTAATCACAGCAGAAGCCGATCTGCGGGTGTCGGGCACTGGATGTCTGCTGACACCCACCGATCATCAGTAAAACACACAGTATGGAGCTCTGCCTATGTAAACAAGGCAGATCTCTGTTCTAAAAGGGGGTAAGGAATATATTTCGTGTCCCTGCAAAGCAGGGTATAAAATCCATCACTTCCCTTAGTAAAAGCAGCACATACAGTACACAAAAACACTGGTAAGGCACACATTTAACCCTTTGATCACCCTAGATGCTTAACCCCTTCTCAGCCAGTGTCATTATTACAGTGACAGTTCATATTTTAGCACTGATCACTGTATTAGGGCCATTGGTTCCAAAGTGTCAAATGTGTCAGTGTCAGTATGTCCACTGCAATATCGCAGTCCTGCTATCAGTCACTGATCGCCGCCATTACTAATATAAAAAAAAAAATTCTATTAATAAATACCATAGTTTGTAGATGCTATAACGTTTGCATAATCCAATTAATATGCACTTATTTTTTACCATTTATGAAGAACTTTCATTTTTTACATTTTTTTATTGGATATGTTTTATTGCAGAAAGTAAAGAATATTGTTTTTTTTTTTTTTTCAAAATGGTCAGTCTTTTTTTATTTATAGCACAAAAAAATAAAAAAACGCAGTGCTGACCAAATACCACCAAAAAAAGCTCTATTTGTGGGGAAAAAAATAAATAACTTTTATTTGGGTACAGTGTTGCACGATCACGCAATTGTCAGTTAACGCAGTGCTGTATCACAAAAAATGGCCTGGTCATGAAGGGGGTAAATATTCAGGAGGTCAAGTAATTAGGAAAACTAATACTATGGAAGCTGTGGCTAAAAGTGAAAGACCAATGTCAAGTCACATACCTATATTGCCCATAAGCTTCCTGTAGCTGATCATTTTACAGAATCAACATGCCACGACTTGTTGTGCACTTTGTCAATGTGTAGCAGTGCCCAGTATACAGTAGTAGAGGAGCAGGGGGAAGACAACAATAAGCAGCAGGACAGAGGAATAAAGCAGATCCACAGACTATATGAAAAATAGGAAATGGATTTCCTTCCAATGTAGGTAGTCAGATACAATTTTCTTTGCAGGTCTTTAGAAGAATAATGAGTAGTGACATCACCAAGAGTCAATCGAGAAGACAGACCAAAGCTCATACAATTAAGAATCACTTTCTGGCCACCCCAGATGCATGTGAGAAGGGAGCCCATAACCCTCATATCACCCCTACTTATTTCCCTTACACAATACCCACTTTTTCCACAATGCTATCCAGGGGTCTGGCCCAAACAGCTGCACAGATCACCTCCTCCATACTTGTTGAACTGCAACATTTGGGATCACGAATGGAAGTCATGGAAAAGAAGGCTGATCAATCTGTAGCCAGAGTTAACCAAAACACTTCCAGAATACAGGATATCCAGGATCAGGTTGAAACTGCACTGTCCAAAATAGTGACCTGGAAAACTGTTTAAGAAGATACAACTTAAGAGTCAGAGGACTCTCTGAATCAATGAAAGAAGTTAACCATGCAATTCGTTCCTTCATCAAAGACTTAATCCCAGACATTTCCCAACACCGTTTCGAATTGGAGAGAGTGCACAGAGCCTTGCAACCAATGCGCTTTGATGATCTACGATAGACATTATAGTCAAACCCTACTTTTACTCTTTCAAGGAAGAGGTGATTAAATTGTCCAGGAATTCAGATGAGCTCACTATTCAAGGACATTGGGTCCATCTCTTTCCAGACCTCTCCCCCTTTACCGTAAAAAGACACCGATCTCTGAAACCCCTCCTTCTTCTGGCTCAAAAGGACATAACATACAGATTGTCCTTTCCATTTCGCCTAAACTTCTCATTTTGGAACAAAACCCATAACTTCTGATTACCCAAGAAATCCCTTCTCCTTCCACCGCTAGAGGTCCCCCAACTGCCAAAAGGCCTTCTCCTCCTAGACCACTTACTCCAGTATGGCAGGAACAACAACCGAAGAGGTGAAGGGACTCTCAACCTCCCTGAGGAAGTCATTTAGAATAAGGACAACTGGATCCTGTTTTGCACTTACTGGAACTGATCTGATGGCTTCCTTCTCCCCACGATTTGTGCTAGCTTTTAGCATGAGTTTGCCTCTTTGTTCCATGGGGAACTCCTCCGGGATTGCTTGACAGGGGTTAAGGAGCCGCTTGGCGTCAATTGTTCACATTCTATTCCCTCCATGTTTTAAGGGACAGTGCTTTGTTTATTTGACGTTATCTAATATATTTCTATTTCCAGCACGCCAGTAATCCCCTTTGGAGTGAGCGCTTGGCTTAATTGTTTGTTAATATATTTCTAGACAGGTGGACTGAAGTGGATAAAATGTGCCTCCATTGTATGTTTTACTCTCAGTGGCAGATTGATGTTCCTCACTTGTCGGGAAAATCAGCATTCTCAGTTTTTTAGGTGGGAAGTGGCTGGACCCTTCCTCACCTGGGTGGGTGCTGGGTTTTTGGTTTCATTGTTTCTCTAATTGTTCTTGTATTCTTTTGCTTCTCCATTTCTGCCCCTTTTCTTTTTCTTACCTTTCCCTTTCCTATGGTCTGCCTGGAACCCCTCCCTCATTGATTCACAGGATTGGGACACTGGAAAGGCTGTGGATGCACTGCTCGGCAGGGCGACCCCTCTTCAATGGGTAAGATTTTCTTCCATTTTGAGTTGTCCAAACCTCTGACTAACTGTAAACCTTCCAATATGATCATGTAGATTATATCCCACAAAGTTCAGGGCCTTAATTGCCCGGTAAAATGGCGTAAATTGTTTCAATTATATCATACTCTAAAGACAGATGTTATTCTACTACAGGAAATTAATTTTCCAATCTCTTACAACCCCTTCTTCCTTCACTAGAGCATCCCCCAATTTTACCTAGCTAATGCCCCTAACAAGACACGTAGAGTAGCAATTTGCTTTTCCAAACATTTAAATTTCTCCCCTTCCAAAATAGTCAGGGACCCGGAAGGTCGTTACCTATTGTTAGTGGGTACCGTTGATGGAGAGATCTAAACGTTGGTATCCTATTATACCCCAAATAAAGGCTAAGCGGGATTTTTTGCAACCATGACACAAACACTGAAGACCTATTTACAGGGCACCATAATCTTTGGAGGCAACTCCAATATAGCATTTGACCTCTCATTGGATAAATCAAGTAAGGGGATCCTGAAACCAAACCCCCCCCCCCCCAGACAAAGCCTAAAAATAGTGAAGGTTCTTCACTCCCTTGGATTGATAGATATCTGGAAAGAATTAAATCCCCATGTCAAACACTATATGCACTTCTCAGTCCCACATCGCAGATGCACCATTAGAAAGATGGGCTTTCCACAGATTCTTGGGAATCATTAAGTCTCTTTACTCTGCTCTGAAAGCACAGGTCCATTTGATGGGTCATTATTTCTAACTCTTTTGACGAAAAAAAAAAAAAGGGACCAGACAGGGCTGTCCCTTATCTCCTCTAACCCCAAACTCACAACCTATGAACAATGGTGCTTCAAAATTATGGATCAGAGGGGAGGCATCTCTACTATATATTCTGCCCTGGCTGACAAGGTGGATAAACCATCCTACTATGCTCATTTCTGGGAATCTGATTTGGACATACAGTGGGACCTGGGTGAGTGGTTCTAGTCACTCCAATGCTCCTACAAAGGTATCATGAACATATCTCTAATACAAGTGAATGTTAAAATACTCGCTAGATGGTTTTATGTCCCCGTCAGATTAGCCATGATCTACCCGGATGCTTCCCTCCTGTGCTTCAGAGGGTGTAATCCAGTTGGTTCCATGTATCACACATGGTGGTCCTGCCTATTGGAGGCTATTGGAACAAATGATAAAAATACTGCGCTACCCTATATAATAAACTTAGAATATGCAACTAGTCAGTGTGTGTGCACGTGTGAACATGAAACCAATACTGCTGTGCTAAGTTGCCATAATTTGCTGATATAACTAAAATTGTTGAATATACCAATAAATAAATAAATAATGATATATAATAAATAAATTCGTATTAATACCTAAAATGCACGTGCCAAAGTGTATACTTATAAAGTGCTATAAAATGATTTCTTGCAATAAAACATGTGAAAATACATAGCATATAAACATACAATCCAGAAAAAAGTCCATTCAGTGAAAAAAAGATGAGAAAGTGCAAAGTCGTGCTCGGAAAAAAAGTCTCTTAATAGTGAAAATTGGGATCGTGTGTGCCGGTGATCCTTGATTGCTATCACTCTGTGCCAGAAAGGTAAGGTAGCACACTTACCAGACGATGTGGATTCTTATGGCGTACGCCGATAAGAATCTAAAGCGCTTATGCTGCTGCTCCTTTGGTGTGGATGGACGGATGGGCGGTCTCGTTATGGATACGGGTGTGTATTCGGCATAGGAGAAAAAAAGGAAGAAAGGCTCCTCATAGTGTAGAAGGTTTTTAACCTTTATTCAAAAAGCTTAAAAGCACATCAATCTTCATAAAAACATCCGTAAAATGTCCATAAAAGCCCCCAAACGACACTGCAGCTAAAAACTTGGACACTCCAAATAAAATCACTCCAAATGCAAAAACATGCGTGACACAACAAAAGAACTTGACCAACAAAAACACTCAGGTCAAAAGGTATTTTTGCCACCGCTAATGAGCTCCTGTATTGCCTCGCGGCTGTGAAGAAACAGGACGCTGGCTCTCTCCGCTCGTAAGCGCCGTACCCGGAAATGTGGGTTCCGGCGTGCGGTCCAGCTGCTAGCTCAAAGCGAGGCAACGTGCGTGCCAACTTGACGCGTTTCGTCAGAATGTGACGTCTTCGGAAGTGGTGCGCACGTTGCGTTTCAGCTTGGTTATATACCAAAACATTTGCTCATTTCCGCTAATTCACCCTCACGAATAACCTATGGACCGGAAGCAATTCACTAGGTTCATAATCTGTGCTTAGTTATTGTTTTATCTACAGTGGTCCCTGTATCCAAATCTCACCAAGAGAGAATAATAGGTTATTTATATATCAGTGTCTTGTTTATTACTTTTATTTTATTTTATCATTATTTTTATTTTTATTTTTATTTATTTTTATTTTTTATTTTTATTATTTTTATTCTTATTTTTATTTATTATTTTATTATTTTATTTATTTTTTGTTCTTTATCTGCCAATATATATATATATATGTTTTAAATAAGAATGTGTAGACAAAGTATACATGTAAACTGAAGCCAATCACTAATTCATATATCTGGACTCACACTTTGTATCAAGATTATCAGCATATAATTATAATAATTAGCACTTTATAGGGGGTCAAAGATAGTGGGTAAGACACTGATATATAAATAACCTATTATTCTCTCTTGGTGAGATTTGGATACAGGGACCACTGTAGATAAAACAATAACTAAGCACAGATTATGAACCTAGTGAATTGCTTCCGGTCCATAGGTTATTTGTGAGGGTGAATTAGCGGAAATGAGCAAATGTTTTGGTATATAACCAAGCTGAAACACAACGTGCGCACCACTTCCGAAGACGTCACATTCTGACGAAACGCGTCAAGTTGGCACGCACGTTGCCTCGCTTTGAGCTAGCAGCTGGACCGCACGCCGGAACCCACATTTCCGGGTACGGCGCTTACGAGCGGAGAGAGCCAGCGTCCTGTTTCTTCACAGCCGCGAGGCAATACAGGAGCTCATTAGCGGTGGCAAAAATACCTTTTGACCTGAGTGTTTTTGTTGGTCAAGTTCTTTTGTTGTGTCACGCATGTTTTTGCATTTGGAGTGATTTTATTTGGAGTGTCCAAGTTTTTAGCTGCAGTGTCGTTTGGGGGCTTTTATGGACATTTTACGGATGTTTTTATGAAGATTGATGTGCTTTTAAGCTTTTTGAATAAAGGTTAAAAACCTTCTACACTATGAGGAGCCTTTCTTCCTTTTTTTCTCCTATGCCGAATACACACCCGTATCCATAACGAGACCGCCCATCCGTCCATCCACACCAAAGGAGCAGCAGTATAAGCGCTTTAGATTCTTATCGGCGTACGCCATAAGAATCCACATCGTCTGGTAAGTGTGCTACCTTACCTTTCTGGCACAGAGTGATAGCAATCAAGGATCACCGGCACACACGATCCCAATTTTCACTATTAAGAGACTTTTTTTCCGAGCACGACTTTGCACTTTCTCATCTTTTTTTCACTGAATGGACTTTTTCTGGATTGTATGTTTATATGCTATGTATTTTCACATGTTTTATTGCAAGAAATCATTTTATAGCACTTTATAAGTATACACGTTGGCACGTGCATTTTAGGTATTAATACGAATTTATTTATTATATATCATTATTTATTTATTTATTGGTATATTCAACAATTTTAGTTATATCAGCAAATTATGGCAACTTAGCACAGCAGTATTGGTTTCATGTTCACATGTGCACACACACTGACTAGTTGCATATTCTAAGTTTATTATATAGGGTAGCGCAATATTTTTACCATTTGTATACATTCTTGAGATCACCATCCCTAGTTAGATAGTGATTTGAATACCTGCTGCTTCCAAACTAGTTATATTCAAGCACCTAGGTGCGAGTATATTATTTGCATTATTGGAACAAATATCTCAACCTAATATGGAGAGTTACTGGGGTGGCTGTGCCTCAGGATCCCACTATAGCCCTCTTGAACCACAGGGTAGACAAATCCCCTAAACATACTCAGAACTTGAACTTTCTTTCACCTGGCCCGGGATCTCCTGGGCCTTCTAGGACAAGAGGCTTAGAGGGAGTAAGAAGCCTTTGCTATTTGTTGTGGTATTATGTTTAGTTGGAATTACACTCTATCTGTCTCCATAAAATTACACAAATAATTATTTCTAAAGGGTTTTGATTATTTGTATTGTACTTGTTCAATTATACCTTTGGCCTTGCAGGCTACTTTATTATCTGTAAGTCCTTTTTATTATGATATTCAATGAAGATATTGAAATAAAAATAGTTGAAATTAGGAATCACAACAGGCAGGAATGGGTGGGGTATCATTTAGATGATTGAACACTGCAAACACAGGAGTATCTAGGCACTGTTACACATCAAGAAGCCCACTGCTACTTTCATGACAAATTAAAGGCAATAGTTATATTTGTAAAGGTGTTGCTTAGGTACAATTGACCATTCAAGTGTAGTGCTGACCTCCATAAGGGCTGCTCGATTTTTTGCCAGGTTCTTCTCCCAAATAGGTGCAATGGCAGCCAGGCACACAGCAACATTCTCTCATTTGGCTCAATATACAGTCTAGGGTTGCCTTTTAAAATGTATTTCTGAATAACTTGGAAAGGGCATGGAAAGCTGTAGGACACTCCATGGACACTATGCGGTAGATTGAGGACATTCTTCACTGTCACACTACTTCTAAGAGTGGCTCTTTCAGCAGTAGCCCAGAAATTGGACAGTACTGGGACACCTTCAGTAATGTCCCAGGCCAGGCAAGCACTAGTATTAGTAAGGTAGAGCTATCAGCAGCAACTGTCACTGGTATCCCTTTGTTCAGGTCTGTACTCACAGTGTCCCTGGGGTTGTCTGCCACCTAGCATCCACAGATCTGTACTCACAATGTCCTTGGAGTTGACAAAGACATTTTCAAGAAATAGCCCCCTCCCCCGCTCTGCCACAGTTGAGATCTTGATGAACATAACATATGCAGAGCTTTATCTGGCCTTCATGCTGGGAATTTCTACTCTTGGATAAGAACAGGGCAGCTCCACCCTTCAGACTGTTTATGTTCACTCCCAGCCACCATCTGAGCACCCTCCTACAGGCATTGACCGAGGCAACATAAATATTCACCTGCTGATTTGCTCCATCCAGCCCACTACATTCTAGAATCCTCCAGAAGGCAGGTAGAATCAATCAAACCCACAGCCAGCAAAATCTAGAACAGCCAACAGCAATACAAGCTGCTCAACTTATTACAGAAGAGCCATAAGAACTAAATTTACCTAACCTAACTAACAGCCTATCTAGGAGGGTACTACACTAGATTATCAATATATGACAGCAAATATAAACTTTTTGAGTATACTTCAATTTTAGACCTCTATGGTGAGGTGGTGTACCTCAGGTATGTAGTGTGAGAGTGATGTAACTTTTTTGCAACCTTAAGCAGTGCATGCTGGGTCAGTGACGTCACAAGGGGGCCATGCCGCCAGGTGATGTCCCTGGGTGGCCCTGCCCCTTAGCTATTTAAGAAATGTTAGATGTTGGAGCAGGCAGATGTTGAGAGCCGAAGCTACATCGGAGGACATTGTTTTTGTTTTTTAATAAAGGAATTGTTAAAAACTGCCTCTGGGTTTTAATTACTTTTTGACACTTTTTTGGTGAAAAAGTAGGGGTACAATATACACCATACTCATTCACATAGGAGGGGGGGGGAGTAAAATCACTCACCCCCCCCCCTTTTCTGCATGCTTAGGTATGGATCTGGTATGGATTTGCAGGGACACCCCACACTGTTTTTTTTTTAAATTTCAGCGTGGGGTTCGCCTTAAAATCTGCAACAGACCTGAAAGAGCCTGGTATTGATCGGGGGGACCCCCACACTGTTTTTTTTTTTTTCAGATCAAATTCATGTTCAAAACTGATCAGATGTGTGATTCAGATGCACTCCCATAGAAGGTAAGGAGCTAGGAATTTGCATCTAAACTGCACAACGGTGCTCAGAAAATACACAGAACTCTTTTTAAATTTGCAGCGAATTCGCACTGCCGCTGCACCGCATATATGTGAACTGGCTCCATAGAAAAGGCTGCAGGTTCACGTCATGGAAATCGGATACAGTTCAAAACGCATCCAATTCACATATACTGTATGTGAACGGAGTCTTACATAAACGTATGTGTATTTTATGTCTGTGCAAGCAGACATGCTGGCTAAAATATGTCAGTATTCAGAAGGAATTCTGCAAGGCATGCCTGATTGATAAAGTCTTCCAGCTGAGTTTGCAGATTCTTTTTTCTTAACGGTGCTGATGGGGCAAATATTATCCTGCTATAAAAATCTACATTATAGATTTATATATTTTGCAAATCTTACATTTTATCATATGCTGACAGTATGTATATAAATATACACTGTACAGAGATTACATGTAGAAAGGTTCTCTAATACTTGTTGGAATTTTACTCTTTATAAGAAATGTCACCCTTAGACCTAACGCAGGTGGTCAGACACTATAGCTAGTTTCTGTGGTCATTGCCTATAGAAGCCCCCTTTTCCATAAGACAAGCAGGCCTGCCTGTACTTGGTTGCCCCAGGACTTATACACAATGCTATAGTGCCTGGCCACCACACAGAGGCAGGCGTGAACTGACCAAAGCAAACAGGTACTTGCGGTTCCCAGAGAGGCAGAGTGGTTCAATGACAGTCCAGGTATAAGGCAGGCAAGGTTCAGAATAGTCAGGGTTAATCTGTAGTCAAAAGCCAGGCACAGTTCAGAGAATAGTCCTATATCCAATCCAAGGTAGACAACAAGGGAATCTGAACAGCATCAGAGCAGCCAAACAGGCAGCTTGAGCACATGTAACTAGCGCGATTACAAGCATGAGACTGCAGACTTGGCTGGCTTAAATCAGGTTTGGTCTCCACCCAGAGACTGGCCATAATAATCACCTTGCAGGTGAACAGACAGGCATGGATGCATTATAGCCAAAACTAGGATGCTTGAATAAGACCAGCAACTGTCAAAGAACAGGAGCAGTTATACATTCCTGACAATAATTAACAATATTTCACATTCAAAGATAACACTGCTGATTTACCAAAGGAGTGTAACTCTCCTCCGCTTGGGGTGATGTGGAATGACCCCATAAGTAGTGTGGTAAGCTAACATTTCCATCTTTGGGTCTGGTTCTTGGTGTATGGTGAGATGTAAAATAAGTTGTGTGCCAGACACTTTAGTCTTTTTACCTTTTATTGCTGAACTCTAGAAGAAACAGTTTAGGGGTCCAGGATACCAAAAAAGAGCACAAAAATAGAACAGCTACTCTAAATCAGCAGTAGCGTTAGGTCCTTTAGGGACAGCCTCTTGGTAATGCTGCTGGCCCTGTGAGAGCATCCAAGAAGATTCATGATTCTAAAAAAGTGATCCTAGTTTTTCTTGTGTATCAGCGGATCTCTCTCGAATCAGATTGTCCCTTGACCCCCTTGACCCTTTGATTGCACTTGGGTACCTTGATTTGTGGGTGTTGAATTGTTCCTGTAATATCCAGCACTAGATTGTACCACACTACCCTTCAACACTCCTCAGCAAAAAATATTCCTTACAAATATGCTTGTTCTAGGCATCCATCTAATTGCCCAGCTTCATCTACATACGGTAATACTCTCCAGAAGGGTATTAATGATCTGTGTTTTAATTTCTTTTGGACACTTTTTTGGTGAAAGAGTAGGGGTACTGGGAACTTTGTGCCACCAGGATGCCTGTCCGGGGCCCCGCATATGCTTTTTTTATATTAACGGGGCACCTAAATGCATCCATGGGTCCGTGGCTGCACCAGAGTTGATTCAAGGTGCTGTCAAGTGGAAGAAAGCGAAGTTCCTTACAGATTTTGTTTCTCTTATAATTTTGTTTTATTGTTCTTTTATCTTTTTTTATTTTGCTGCCCTTCCACTCCATAATGATAATCACTCCTGGCCATATGCGGTAATTTGGGTATACCCGCCTTTTCTGCTCCCCCCCTTTCACCCACAGCTCACCACCTCATTCACCCCGTTCACCTCGGTTTGTTGTTGTATGCAGTATTCAGCTCAGATCTTTCCCCTACTCTTCCTTATATGAACATCATATCGTGGAATGTTAAGGGATTGCGATTCCCCCATTAAACGTACTAAAATTCTTCGACACCTCAAAAGGTTGAAAGACGACATTGCCCTTCTTCAGGAATCTCATTTGACATCATCAGACTTCCCTAGATTGAAAAAATTTTGGGTGGGCACGGTCCTTGGCTCAGATGCCGTGGGCCTGTAAAGCTGGAGTCCTGATACTTCTCCATAAAAATCTCCCCTTTGAATTGATTTCTTCTGAAAAAGACGACTCCGGTCGTCTGATAACAATACACATACGAATTTACCACAAGGACCTCGTTATCACTAACGTATATGCTCCCAATAATCCGAACGCCCATTTCTTCACTGACCTATCCACAAAACTTTTGAAAATTCCGCATATACCTCATATAGTAGGCGGAGATTTCAATTGTATTTACCATACAACAGATGACCACTCCCCCTCCAAATCTCCCTCCAAAACTAAGGACCATGTAGCACCCACACTTTTATGTTCCACCATGGATTCTTTAGGTCTTATTGACACCTGGAGACTATTTCACCCTACTGACAGGGAATTTACTTTTCACTCGTCCCGCATAACGTCCTCACTAGGATAGATTATGTTTTTTGCACCAATAGCGTTGTCCCTGCTATCACTGACACTAACATTGATGCAATAGCTATATCGGACCACGCACCTGTTTCTGTATCGTTAAATTACTTACACACAGCTTCATCTCCTCCCTCCTGGCGTTTCCCAGCTTTCCTATATCAAAACGCTGATTTCAAATCCTTTCTCGTCCAGGCGTGGGATGAATATACCATGGTAAATGCCCCTCATAAGGACGACCCTAACCTGTTCTGGGACGCTGCAAAATCCTTCCTCAGAGGCAAAATTTCACCTACATGGTAGCCTACAAAAGGTCGGCGTTATCTAAATATAAATTGGCTAGCTCCTCACTTCAAACTGCCCAGCGCCGGCTCTCGGCCGATCCCTCCACCATAAACAGGGACCTATGGCATCGAGCCAAACAGGAATTTGATACCTGGGCCCAGACATTGGAACTGACAAAACAAGCTAAGTCAGATGCAGTGTTTTTCAAATATGGCAATAAAGCTGGCAAACTCCTTGCCCGGCTCTGTAAAGGCCCATACTTCCCCACCCATATCACTGCTCTGAGGAATTCCAACGGTTCCATCGCTAGAACTCCGACAGCCATAGCCAAGTCTATGTATCGGTACTACTCTTCTTTATATGCACCTGATCCAATAGATATGTCAGCCGCCATGAGCTTCCTAGACAAACTATCCCTTCCCACAATTTCCCAAGCCCAAATAGACGCGTTTAATGCTCCCATATCGGCCCAGGAACTCTCAGCCACTATATCCCACCTAGCGCCTAACAAAGCACCTGGTCCAGACGGTCTCACGGGAGAATTTTTTAAGACCCTTCGTGAACTGCTAGAGGACACTCTTCTGGCGGTTTATAACTCTATTTGGTCTGGACCTTACTTGCCATCGGGGAACCAAGCAACCATTAAACTTCTAAGCAAAAAAAACAAAGACCCTTTAGAGCCCGGTTCCTATAGGCCCATCTCAGTACTTAATCTAGATGTAAAAATTCTTTCCAAAATAGTGATATCCAGACTAGCAGATATTCTCCCCTCCCTCATTCACCTGGCCCAATCAGGATTGGTAAAGGGCAGAACGGCAACCCTTAACATATGCACAGTCCTTTTGATTTTAGACCATGCTAAGAGTCATCCTGATCAAGACACAGCCATCATCACCCTGGACGCGGAGAAAGCCTTTGACAATGTTAGTTTTTCATGGCTCTCCATGGTGTTGACTAAACTAGGCTTCTCTGGCTCCTTCATGTCCCTGATCCACTCCATGTACTCCAAACCCACGGCCAGATTGATGGTCGCGGGCACGATATCAGACGAATTCCAATTGCATAAGGGCACTAGGCAGGGTTGCCCCCTGTCCCTACTGCTGTTCAATCTGACCCTGGAACCTTTATCCAGGTATCTTATAACTCATGCCCCCCTCCATGGTATCAACATAAATGGCCATGATCTCCGTACCGCCTTGTTTGCTGATGATATTCTTATTTTCACTACCAACCCCACGGAAGACATGCCCGTCATAAAACAAATATTCAATGATTTTCGGACCTACTCGGGTCTCCGTATAAATCTTGGTAAGCGTGAAATTCTTCCCCTTAGTGGTCCCTCCATCCCTGCCTGGTCGACCCTCTCCCCTTTTATCATAGCAAAATCCCACATTACCTATCTGGGCATTAAAATAGGGAAACTACCCTCATCTCTTTATTCTCTAAACTATCCCCCTTTGATCTGCAAGATTGTCTCTGAGTTGGAAAATTGGATGGATCTCCCCCTTTCACTTCTGGGTAGGTGTCATCTCTTTAAAATGGTCAGTTTTGCCCGGCTACTTTACCCTATCCAAACCATCCCACTACTCCTCAAACATGTTGATGTCAAACTGCTCAATTGTTCAATGAATCCCTCACAAAATTCATTTGGCGGAAGAGACGACCGCGCATTGCTCTGAAGAGACTTTACTGTCCCAGAAGTGAAGGGTGTATTAGCCTTCCCAATATCAGAGTTTATAATTTATCTGCTCTGTTGAGAATTGGTTTAGACTGGATATCAGAATCTTCTCATTACTGCAACTATTGACTGGAATCGGCCATGGCACATCCATACTCTTTGTCTGCTCTGCTTCACTCCAAACTCACCACTATCCCCAGGGACCTGAGACATAACTCACTTCTTAGAGACACTATTGTTGCATGGAGGGAATCACGTAAATGCCTTTGTCTGCCTCCTTTAATTTCTAAGGACACCCCTATCCAAGGACATCCGGGTTTCGTCCCAGGGTTGGATTGCACTATATTTACTGAATGGCGTGCAAAAGGACTTACAAAGTTCTCTTTATTGTGCCGTGAAGACACAGGGGCACCTCTCCCCTTCATAATTGTCGCTCAGAAATTTTCTTTGCCGTTATCCCACACTTTTTACTATTTGCAATGTATACACTACATACGCTCCTCCTGCTCGGTTGGACATAAACGTTTTCAACCCTGCTTTCTGGACCTGCTTCTCCAAGGAAGCTCCTACAAAATCTCGGACATCTATAAACATTTGGCAAAAAAGATCTCCTCTCATGCAAACTCCTCGATGTCTACTGCTTGGCATAAGGATTTCCCAGATCCGCATATTATGGACAAGTTACTGTCTGGCTACAATACGACTATCAGACTCATCCAATGTGAACAGTGGAGAGAATCACAAATGATAATCCTGCCCAGAGAACACATCCCTTTTATTTTGGAGAAACATAACCCGGACTCGGCACTGTGCCCTTATTGCAAACAAGTGTGTCCTACTCTCTCACATCGTTTTTGGTCCTGCTCCTTCATATCGGCCTTCTGGGATCAAGTCCTCTCTTTCATACACAGTGTTACGCTGCTACAATTACCTAAGGACCCCCTACTATTGATTTTTGGCCACTGGGACAAACAACTTCTCACATGATCTCCCCTGCAACCTGTTAACCACAAGGAGCGGTCCTTCCTTCGCCTTCTTATTGCCCGCAGAGTTATTCTGAGAAACTGGATTTCCAAAGTGTTAGCTTGATATTGGCTTCAATTTGTTGGTGTATCTAAATCCATTAGTACATCTAACACTCCCCCAGACTAACAATGCTGCTTTTCAAAGGTGCTCCCCTATCCAGAGTGGGGGCACTCTAATACAAGAGGTGTGTTACTGGCTACATTTCCAGGTGAAAACAGAGGGAACAAAGATAGATAGAAACAACGTCCAGTGCATTTCTATTGTGTACAGTCATTACTGGTATTTAGTTATTTACATTTTCTGTTGTATTCTCCCAGTTAACAAGGATAACTTGCCAAAAATTGTGGCAGTGTTGAATTGTAAGTCTTGTCAACTTGCTGCACATTTTCCCTGGCAAGTTGTACACTTGCAGAACACTGGAAGCACAAGTTCTAGTTGACATTTTTCCAATTTGTAGCAAATTTGTGTGGCAAGTCTCTAGCAAAAGCAAAGTTGCAGTGGTGAGTCTACAGCAAGAGCTCTGCAAGTCACAGTGACCCCTGTGGTGGGATGACTATTACACAACATAACTGAACCAGAACTTGCAGCAGACTTGCAGAATGTTTGCAAATAATGTTGATCTGGAGTCATGCAATGCGAACTTGTTGCAATTGTGAAACAAACTTGTGAAGCCTGGCAAGTCTAGCAATAGCTTAGCAAGTCATTTTCAAATGTGAAGCACAATGGCTTGCTATCTGGGCTCCAGGGCCATGTTTTATACTGTATAATCACGGCATAGCAAGACAGTGTTACACCCCTTGTGCTTCTGGAACCCACAGCCATCAGATGGTCTGCTATGGCTATAATTATACCCTTGCTAATCTCACCAAGTTGCACCGCAGTATTTAAAAATAAAGCAACTGTTTTTTTTTTTTTTTTCTCCATGAGGATCTATTTGGACCTCTTGCTGACAAGAACAACTTTTATTAAATTTGCCAGATCGAAGTCTGTTTAGGTGGTGGACTATGAAAGATTTCATATGTTAAAAAAATGACAAAAACTGTGAAGCAACACATTACTATGTAAATTATTGTGCATTTCAAATAACTGTGCTGCATAAAACATACTGTGTTTCAGTGCCAGACTTTAAAAAATCAGTCCATTGGTAGTTCTTGCATAGCTCAGTTCAGCAATAGCTGCTCATTATATTTAGCCATTATTTCCTATTTAGAAGTTTTTATGTATAGCTCAGATTTAAAGAGCAAAGCACATGTTCAGGAAATTCCTGATTTCAAATCACTGTGCTACATAGGGCGTATTGTTTTCATTGAGTGACGGACAATAAAAACTAAGTTCATTGGTGGGGCCTGCGTAGCTCAGTCCATTAATGACTGACCATTATCTTTAGTCACTACTTACCATTCAGAAGTTTTTTTAATGCATAGCTCAGTTTTAAAAGGCACAGCACATGTGTGCAGGAAATGCTATTGCTTGGCTTCTCAGGTTGGGCTAGACCATTGGTATCACTACTTCCACACAGGTCCCATCCTGAGCCAGGCTGACTGCTAGAAGTAACACTGGAATTGTAGCCAAATGGGACCAAAACACTGTCCAGTAAGTTTAAGATGAGAGAGGGGAGATTTTATTATCTTAGGGTAGATAGAGAAATAGGCATGCTGGTGCCATAAATATGTATTTATACCACTTCTCTGTATTAAACCCTTTTACTGGTGTAGTGTGTGGGTATGTATACTTTGCTCCACCCCACTTAAGCTGATTTACTAAAGGAGTAGAAAATTCACACCCGAGTGCCTGTGATCACCCCAAACACCCAATGATAGATGAGGGATTAAAAATAAATAAATAAATAAACCATGAATTTCCTTTGCACATGAGCATAAGACTGAGGTCATCCCAGCTTTATAGGGCTATGTGAAAATTATATTTCTTTAATAAATGAGCCCCATTATATTCAGTCCCTCTGTTACTTCCATATAACTGTTTGAAAATGTAGGTGTGTTAGGCATCAAAGACTTCATAACGTTGCCTATACTCTCTCACCTCATCATTATATTGAGACAGCTGTGAAACCTATTCAACAAAATGTAAATATGGAGAACTGTATAAAAATGTAAACGTGGAAAAACAACATTATTCAAAAGACTTCTTAGAAACGTGAATGTGATCATGCAATATTAAACCAAGGTGTTTTATGACATTTTTATTGGTAACATAAAACTTAAAATGTAACCCTTGTATGAATGAAATTGTGCAACGTTATTAATTCAAGGGTTCATTTGGCTGCCCTTACATTTCATTCTTAGTACTAGCTCTAACATAAACATGTGAAAATCTTTAGAAATCTTACCCAAATATGATTATTATTATTATTGTTGTTAATATTATTATTGCCTTTTTTTAAAATTGTGATTAGTAACAATCCTGGTGAAACATATAACATTTTTCCAAATATTTTACAACCTATGCTATCACTCCTAAAGCTAATAAAAACAGAAAATATATTATTATACAGGATTTACAGTGCCTTGCAAAAGTATTCGGCCCCCTTGAACTTTGCAACCTTTTGCCACATTTCAGGCTTCAAACATAAAGGTATAAAACTGTAACTTTTTGTGAAGAATCAACAAGTGGGACACAATCATGAAGTGGAACGAAATTTATTGGATATTTCAAACTTTTTTTAACAAATAAAAAACTGAAAAAATTGGGCGTGCAAAATTATTCAGCCCCCTTAAATTAATACTTTGTAGCGCCACCTTTTGCTGCGATTACAGCTGTAAGTCGCTTGGGGTATGTCTCTATCAGTTTTGCACATCGAGAGACTGAAATTTTTGCCCATTCCTCCTTGCAAAACAGCTCAAGCTCAGTGAGGTTGGATGGAGAGCATTTGTGAACAGCAGTTTTCAGTTCTTTCCACAGATTCTCGATTGGATTCAGGTCTGGACTTTGACTTGGCCATTCTAACACCTGAATATGTTTATTTGTGAACCATTGCATTGTAAATGTTGCTTTATGTTTTGGATCATTATCTTGTTGGAAGACAAAACTCCGTCCCAGTCTCAGGTCTTTTGCAGACTCCATCAGGTTTTCTTCCAGAATGGTCCTGTATTTGGCTCCATCCATCTTCCCATCAATTTTAACCATCTTCCCTGTCCCTGCTGAAGAAAAGCAGGCCCAAACCATGATGCTGCCACCACCATGTTTGACAGTGGGGATGGTGTGTTCGGGGTGACAAGCTGTGTTGCTTTTACACCAAACATAACGTTTTGCATTGCTGCCAAAAAGTTTGATTTTGACTTCATCTGACCAGAGCACCTTCTTCCACATGTTTGGTGTGTCTCCCAGGTGGCTTTTGGCAAACTTTAAACTGCACTTTTTATGGATATCTTTAAGAAATGGCTTTCTTCTTGCCACTCTTCCATAAAGGCCAGATTTGTGCAGTATACGACTGATTGTTGTCCTATGGACAGAGTCTCCCACCTCAGCTGTAGATCTCTGCAGTTCATCCAGAGTGATCATGGGCCTCTTGGCTGCATCTCTGATCAGTCTTCTCCTTGTATGAGCTGAAAGTTTAGAGGGACGGCCAGGTCTTCGTAGATTTTCAGTGGTCTGATTCTCCTTCCATTTCAATATTATCGCTTGCACAGTGCTCCTTGGGATGTTTAAAGCTTGGGAAATCTTTTTGTATCCAAATCTGGCTTTAAACTTCTCCACAACAGTATCTCGGACCTGCCTGGTGTGTTCCTTGTTCTTCATGATGTTCTCTGCGCTTTAAACGGACCTCTGAGACTATCACAGTGCAGGTGCATTTATACAGAGACTTGATTACACACAGGTGGATTCTATTTATCATCATTAGTCATTCAGGTCAACATTGGATCATTCAGAGATCCTCACTGAACTTCTGGAGAGAGTTTGCTGCACTGAAAGTAAAGGGGCTGAATAATTTTGCACGCCCAATTTTTCAGTTTTTTATTTGTTAACAAAGTTTGAAATATCCAATAAATTTCATTTTACTTCATGAAACCAGGAAAAGACTTGGAGGCAAAGAAAGTGTTGTTTTTTTTTTTTTTTTTAGGAGGAAGTCAACAGTATCAAAGGCAGCAGAGAGGTCTAGTAGTATGAGTATGGGGTAGTGGCCATCAGTTTTAGTCATTATACATCATTAGTGAGTCTTAATAGGGCAGTTTCTGTGGAATATTATGAGTAGGGTTGAGCGGACACCTAGATGTCCGTGTTCGACGGGTTCGGCCGAACTTTAAAAAAAAGTCCGGGTCCGTGTCCCGGACTTTTACCGAACTTTTCCCGGACACCGAACCCCATTGAAGTCAATGGGGACCCGAACTTTAAGGCACTAAAATGGCTCTAAAACACCAAAGGAAAGGGCTAGAGTGCTGCAAATGGCAGCAAAATGTAATTAAGAGCATGGCAAGTGCTCTGCAAACAAATGTGGATAGGGAAATAACTTAAAACAACAAAAAAAAACAGAAAAATAAAACAATGTTCTTCTTCATCTCTGAAGGACGAGGCCCATATGGAGTAGGAGGGAGGTTGAGGTGGTGGTGGATGTGGCGGTGACATAGGCGTGCGCACAGGGTGTGCTGGGTGTGCCTGGGCACACCCTAATCACCTAGGGCACATAGCATTGCCAGTGAGGAGATGGGAAAGATCTCCCTGGGACCTGCTCTGCTCTATTTCTCCTTGCCTACAGGTACATGGCCCCGATACATTACTCTCCCTGCTGGCAAACACATGCATGTGTATTTCAACTTTGGGGTGCACACCTTAATGCAATAGGCTGCGCACACCTATGGGCGGTGTAGGTGGAAGCGGCGGTGGAGGAGGACCAGGGCCGGATTAACAGCATCATGGGCTTGGTGCTGAGGATTTTGAAGGGCCTTAGGGCCGTGCCTTGCCATGCACCCAGAGGAGGAAGGGTGCAGCCATGCATGCCTAATTCAACATGGGATGCTGTCTCTGAAGCCCATAAACACATCCATGCATCGCCAACTGTCCCTCCTTGTCCGGCCTTCACGCTGTGTGGGGAGGTTCTGAGGGTGCTGCCTGGGGAAGCGAGCATAGAAGCCAGACTTCTGTGTTTACAAGTGACAGAAGAGCGGTAACAGTGAATATGGCCAACCCGGGGCCTATATAAAAGGTAGGGGCCTGGAGCTGCAGCTCCAATAGACCCTACATTAATCTGGCCCTGAGGAGGAGGACGAGGTAGCCAACACTGCTTCTTTTCACAAATTTTAAATGAGGGTACACCCCAAAAGAGTGAGAAAGAGCAAAAATGGAACAATGGGTGGGTAAGGTCGGTATCCATTGCTATTCTGCATAAGGTACGGAAAAGTCCCGTGGGATCCATGCCTGGTTCATTTTAATGAACGTGAGCTTGTCCACATTGTCTCTGGACAGGCGGCTGCGCTTGTCTGTTATAACGCCCCCAGCCGTGCTAAATACCCGTTCAGATAATACACTGGCTGCAGGGCACGCCAGCACCTCCAAGGCGTAAAGGGCAAGCTCAGGCCATGTGCCCAATTTGGAGACCCAGAAGTTGAAGGGGGCAGACCCGTCATTCACTACATGTAGGCGTGTGCACACATACTGCTCCACCATGTTGGTAAAATGCTGCCTCCTGCTAAGACGTTCCATCTGAGCTGCTGGTGCTGCTGTTTGTTGTGGCGTGCTGACAAAGCTTTTCCACATTTCGGCCATGCTAACCCTGCCTTCTGAGGTGCTGGCGGTGCCCTGGTTGCGATGGCGACCTCCTCCTCCTCCTCCTCTGCCTTGTGCTTCCACTGTGGCCCCGCTGTCAGATGGGAATGCCAGCAGCATGGCGTCTACCAGCGTGCGCTTGTACTCGCGCATCTTGCGATCGCGCTCCAGTGAGTGAATTAAGGACGGTACGTTGTCCTTGTAACGGGGATCCAGCAGCGTGGCCACCCAGTAATCAGCACAAGTTAGAATGTGGGCAACTCGGCGGTCGTTGTGGAGACACTGCAGCATGTAATCGCTCATGTGTGCCAGGCTGCCCAGAGGCGACGAAAGGCTGTCCTCTGTGGGAGGTGTATGGTCCGTGTCCTCTGTATCCCCCCAGCCACGCACCAGTGATGGCCATGAGCTGGCCTGGGTGCCACCCTGCTGTGAACATGGTTCCATCTCCTCCTCCAGCTCCTCCTCCTCCTCATCCTCCTCATCCTCCAGAACTGTGCCCCTGCTGGACAATTGCGTCCCTGGCGTTTGCGTGTGCAGGAACCCACCCTCGGAGCCCCTTGCGAATGACTGCCCTGAAAGCCTTGGAAATGTTACCTCTTCATCCTCCTCCTCCTCCTCATCCTGTGCCACATCCTCTTCCATCATCGCCCGAATTGTTTTTTCAAGGAGGCATAGAAGTGGGATAGTTAAGCTGAGAACGGCGTCATTGCCACTGGCCATGTTGGTGGAGTACTCAAAACAGCGCAACAAGGCACACAGGTCTCGCATGGAGGCCCAGTTAAATTAAATAGCGGAATAGAAAATATGATCCAAAAAAAGTGTATGTATATCACACGTACACAACCACACTGGGCCCCAATTACTATTGTTTGTACCCCTAAAAGGCTAGATGAGGAGTAGGGGGAGTATGGAACAGGCAGCACCCTCAAACCTTCAGAAGTATGAGATGAACCCCAACAACTTGGAAAGGTGGATCTCTCTCACACGTACCAACACAGACTATCCCCCAATTTAACTGATCCCCAAAGGTTTTTGATTAAATAGCGGAATAGAAAATATGATCCAAAAAAAGTGTATGTATATCACACGTACACAACCACACTAGGCCCCAATTACTATTGTTTGTACCCCTAAAAGGCTAGATGAGGAGTAGGGGGAGTATGGAACAGGCAGCACCCTCAAACCTTCAGAAGTATGAGATGAACCCCAACAACTTGGAAAGGTGGATCTCTCTCACACGTACCGACACAGACTATCCCGCAATTCAATTGATCCTCAAAGGTTTTTATTGAATAGCGGAATAGGAAATATGATCAAAAAAAGTGTATGTATCTCGCACGTACACAACCACACTAGGCCCCAATTACTATTGTTTGTACACCTAAAAGGATGGATGAGGAGGAGGAGGAGTATGGAACAGGCAGCACCCTCAAAGCTTCAGAAGTATGAGATGAACCCCAAAAACTTGGAAAGGTGGATCTCACACGTACCGACACAGACTATCCCGCAATTTAATTGATCCCCAAAGGTTTTTATTGAATAGCGGAATAGGAAATATGATCAAAAAATGTGTATGTATCTCACACGTACAGAAGCACACTAGGCCCCAATTACTATTGTTTGTACACCTAAAAGGATGGATGAGGAGGAGGAGGAGTATGGAACAGGCAGCACCCTCAAAGCTTCAGAAGTATGAGATGAACCCCAAAAACTTGGAAAGGTGGATCTCACACGTACCGACACAGACTATCCCGCAATTTAATTGATCCCCAAAGGTTTTTATTGAATAGCGGAATAGGAAATATGATCAAAAAAAGTGTATGTATCTCGCACGTACAGAAACACACTAGGCCCCAATTACTATTGTTTGTACACCTAAAAGGATGGATGAGGAGGAGGAGGAGTATGGAACAGGCAGCACCCTCAAAGCTTCAGAAGTATGAGATGAACCCCAAAAACTTGGAAAGGTGGATCTCACACGTACCGACACAGACTATTCCGCAATTTAATTGATCCCCAAAGGTTTTTATTGAATAGCGGAATAGGAAATATGATCAAAAAATGTGTATGTATCTCACACGTACAGAAGCACACTAGGCCCCAATTACTATTGTTTGTACACCTAAAAGGATGGATGAGGAGGAGGAGGAGTATGGAACAGGCAGCACCCTCAAAGCTTCAGAAGTATGAGATGAACCCCAAAAACTTGGAAAGGTGGATCTCACACGTACCGACACAGACTATCCCGCAATTTAATTGATCCCCAAAGGTTTTTATTGAATAGCGGAATAGGAAATATGATCAAAAAAAGTGTATGTATCTCGCACGTACACAACCACACTAGGCCCCAATTACTATTGTTTGTACCCCTAAAAGGCTAGATGAGGAGTAGGGGGGGTATGGAACAGGCAGCACCCTCAAACCTTCAGAAGTATGAGATGAACCCCAACAACTTGGAAAGGTGGATCTCTCTCACACGTACCGACACAGACTATCCCGCAATTCAATTGATCCTCAAAGGTTTTTATTGAATAGCGGAATAGGAAATATGATCAAAAAATGTGTATGTATCTCGCACGTACACAACCACACTAGGCCCCAATTACTATTGTTTGTACCCCTAAAAGGCTAGATGAGGAGTAGGGGGGGTATGGAACAGGCAGCACCCTCAAACCTTCAGAAGTATGAGATGAACCCCAACAACTTGGAAAGGTGGATCTCTCTCACACGTACCAACACAGACTATCCCCCAATTTAACTGATCCCCAGAGGTTTTTGATTAAATAGCGGAATAGAAAATATGATCCCAAAAAAGTGTATGTATATCACACGTACACAACCACACTAGGCCCCAATTACTATTGTTTGTACCCCTAAAAGGCTAGGAGTAGGGGGAGTATGGAACAGGCAGCACCCTCAAACCTTCAGAAGTATGAGATGAACCCCAACAACTTGGAAAGGTGGATCTCTCTCACACGTACCAACACAGACTATCCCCCAATTTAACTGATCCCCAAAGGTTTTTGATTAAATAGCGGAATAGAAAATATGATCCCAAAAAAGTGTATGTATATCACACGTACACAACCACACTAGGCCCCAATTACTATTGTTTGTACCCCTAAAAGGCTAGGAGTAGGGGGAGTATGGAACAGGCAGCACCCTCAAACCTTCAGAAGTATGAGATGAACCCCAACAACTTGGAAAGGTGGATCTCTCTCACACGTACCAACACAGACTATCCCCCAATTTAACTGATCCCCAGAGGTTTTTGATTAAATAGCGGAATAGAAAATATGATCCCAAAAAAGTGTATGTATATCACACGTACACAACCACACTAGGCCCCAATTACTATTGTTTGTACCCCTAAAAGGCTAGGAGTAGGGGGGAGTATGGAACAGGCAGCACCCTCAAACCTTCAGAAGTATGAGATGAACCCCAACAACTTGGAAAGGTGGATCTCTCTCACACGTACCAACACAGACTATCCCCCAATTTAACTGATCCCCAGAGGTTTTTGATTAAATAGCGGAATAGAAAATATGATCCCAAAAAAGTGTATGTATATCACACGTACACAACCACACTAGGCCCCAATTACTATTGTTTGTACCCCTAAAAGGCTAGGAGTAGGGGGGAGTATGGAACAGGCAGCACCCTCAAACCTTCAGAAGTATGAGATGAACCCCAACAACTTGGAAAGGTGGATCTCTCTCACACGTACCAACACAGACTATCCCCCAATTTAACTGATCCCCAGAGGTTTTTGATTAAATAGCGGAATAGAAAATATGATCCCAAAAAAGTGTATGTATATCACACGTACACAACCACACTAGGCCCCAATTACTATTGTTTGTACCCCTAAAAGGCTAGGAGTAGGGGGAGTATGGAACAGGCAGCACCCTCAAACCTTCAGAAGTATGAGATGAACCCCAACAACTTGGAAAGGTGGATCTCTCTCACACGTACCAACACAGACTATCCCCCAATTTAACTGATCCCCAGAGGTTTTTGATTAAATAGCGGAATAGAAAATATGATCCCAAAAAAGTGTATGTATATCACACGTACACAACCACACTAGGCCCCAATTACTATTGTTTGTACCCCTAAAAGGCTAGGAGTAGGGGGAGTATGGAACAGGCAGCACCCTCAAACCTTCAGAAGTATGAGATGAACCCCAACAACTTGGAAAGGTGGATC
Organism: Pelophylax lessonae; assembly: GCF_965119305.1. Taxonomy (NCBI): domain Eukaryota; kingdom Metazoa; phylum Chordata; class Amphibia; order Anura; family Ranidae; genus Pelophylax; species Pelophylax lessonae. The sequence continues at coordinate 68,342,663 of NC_138771.1, read as the reverse complement.
TCTCTCACACGTACCAACACAGACTATCCCCCAATTTAACTGATCCCCAAAGGTTTTTGATTAAATAGCGGAATAGAAAATATGATCCCAAAAAAGTGTATGTATATCACACGTACACAACCACACTAGGCCCCAATTACTATTGTTTGTACCCCTAAAAGGCTAGGAGTAGGGGGAGTATGGAACAGGCAGCACCCTCAAACCTTCAGAAGTATGAGATGAACCCCAACAACTTGGAAAGGTGGATCTCTCTCACACGTACCAACACAGACTATCCCCCAATTTAACTGATCCCCAAAGGTTTTTGATTAAATAGCGGAATAGAAAATATGATCCCAAAAAAGTGTATGTATATCACACGTACACAACCACACTAGGCCCCAATTACTATTGTTTGTACCCCTAAAAGGCTAGGAGTAGGGGGAGTATGGAACAGGCAGCACCCTCAAACCTTCAGAAGTATGAGATGAACCCCAACAACTTGGAAAGGTGGATCTCTCTCACACGTACCAACACAGACTATCCCCCAATTTAACTGATCCCCAGAGGTTTTTGATTAAATAGCGGAATAGAAAATATGATCCCAAAAAAGTGTATGTATATCACACGTACACAACCACACTAGGCCCCAATTACTATTGTTTGTACCCCTAAAAGGCTAGGAGTAGGGGGAGTATGGAACAGGCAGCACCCTCAAACCTTCAGAAGTATGAGATGAACCCCAACAACTTGGAAAGGTGGATCTCTCTCACACGTACCAACACAGACTATCCCCCAATTTAACTGATCCCCAGAGGTTTTTGATTAAATAGCGGAATAGAAAATATGATCCCAAAAAAGTGTATGTATATCACACGTACACAACCACACTAGGCCCCAATTACTATTGTTTGTACCCCTAAAAGGCTAGGAGTAGGGGGAGTATGGAACAGGCAGCACCCTCAAACCTTCAGAAGTATGAGATGAACCCCAACAACTTGGAAAGGTGGATCTCTCTCACACGTACCAACACAGACTATCCCCCAATTTAACTGATCCCCAGAGGTTTTTGATTAAATAGCGGAATAGAAAATATGATCCCAAAAAAGTGTATGTATATCACACGTACACAACCACACTAGGCCCCAATTACTATTGTTTGTACCCCTAAAAGGCTAGGAGTAGGGGGGAGTATGGAACAGGCAGCACCCTCAAACCTTCAGAAGTATGAGATGAACCCCAACAACTTGGAAAGGTGGATCTCTCTCACACGTACCAACACAGACTATCCCCCAATTTAACTGATCCCCAGAGGTTTTTGATTAAATAGCGGAATAGAAAATATGATCCCAAAAAAGTGTATGTATATCACACGTACACAACCACACTAGGCCCCAATTACTATTGTTTGTACCCCTAAAAGGCTAGGAGTAGGGGGGAGTATGGAACAGGCAGCACCCTCAAACCTTCAGAAGTATGAGATGAACCCCAACAACTTGGAAAGGTGGATCTCTCTCACACGTACCAACACAGACTATCCCCCAATTTAACTGATCCCCAGAGGTTTTTGATTAAATAGCGGAATAGAAAATATGATCCCAAAAAAGTGTATGTATATCACACGTACACAACCACACTAGGCCCCAATTACTATTGTTTGTACCCCTAAAAGGCTAGGAGTAGGGGGAGTATGGAACAGGCAGCACCCTCAAACCTTCAGAAGTATGAGATGAACCCCAACAACTTGGAAAGGTGGATCTCTCTCACACGTACCAACACAGACTATCCCCCAATTTAACTGATCCCCAGAGGTTTTTGATTAAATAGCGGAATAGAAAATATGATCCCAAAAAAGTGTATGTATATCACACGTACACAACCACACTAGGCCCCAATTACTATTGTTTGTACCCCTAAAAGGCTAGGAGTAGGGGGGAGTATGGAACAGGCAGCACCCTCAAACCTTCAGAAGTATGAGATGAACCCCAACAACTTGGAAAGGTGGATCTCTCTCACACGTACCAACACAGACTATCCCCCAATTTAACTGATCCCCAAAGGTTTTTGATTAAATAGCGGAATAGAAAATATGATCCCAAAAAAGTGTATGTATATCACACGTACACAACCACACTAGGCCCCAATTACTATTGTTTGTACCCCTAAAAGGCTAGATGAGGAGTAGGGGGAGTATGGAACAGGCAGCACCCTCAAACCTTCAGTATGAGATTGTGTTCACTGTACCCCACAAAGATTGAGTTCACTGCACCCCACAATGATTGTGTTCACTGCACCCCACAAAGATTGTGTTCACTGCACCTCACAAAGATTGTGTTCACTGTACCCCCCAAAGATTGTGTTCACTGCACCCCACAAAGATTCTGTTCACTGTACCCCACAAAGATTGTGTTCACTGCACCCCAAAAAGATTGTGTTCACTGCACCCCAAAAAGGATGTTGTTCACTGCACCCCAAAAAGGATTTTGTTCACTGCACCCCAAAAAGGATGTTGTTCACTCCACCCCAAAAAGATTGTGTTCACTGCACCCCACAAAGATTGTGTTCACTGCACCCCAAAAAGATTGTGTTCACTGCACCCCAAAAATGATTTTGTTCACTGCACCCCAAAAAGGATTTTGTTCACTGCACCCCAAAAAGGATGTTGTTCACTCCACCCCAAAAAGATTGTGTTCACTGCACCCCAAAAAGATTGTGTTCACTGCACCCCACAAAGGATTTTGTTCACTGCACCCCAAAAAGATTGTGTTCACTGCACCCCAAAAAGGATGTTGTTCACTGCACCCCAAAAAGGATTTTGTTCACTGCACCCCAAAAAGATTGTGTTCACTGCACCCCACAAAGGATTTTGTTCACTGCACCCCACAAAGATTGTGTTCACTGCACACCAAAAAGGATTGTGTTCACTGCACCCCAAAAAGATTTTGTTCACTGCACCCCAAAAAGATTGTGTTCACTGCAGCCCAAAAAGATTGTGTTCACTGCAGCCCAAAAAGATTGTGTTCACTGCAGCCCAAAAAGATTGTGTTCACTGCAGCCCAAAAAGATTGTGTTCACTGCAGCCCAAAAAGATTGTGTTCACTGCAGCTCACACACAGAAAAATGGATGTGGATCACTGACACCTGCCTATCTCCAATCCCACACCACACAGCAATATCGATTGTAGTTTGTAGAACACAGTTTCCCTAAAATTCAGCAGACTCTGTCCCTAACAGGATTGAGAAGAGATCGTAGATCAGGATTGAGTGCAGATTCACCCCACCCCCCACACAGCAATATCGATTGTAGTTTGTAGAACACAGTTTCCCTAAAATTCAGCAGACTCTGTCCCTAACAGGATTGAGAAGAGATCGTAGATCAGGATTGAGTGCAGATTCACCCCACCCCCCACACAGCAATATCGATTGTAGTTTGTAGAACACAGTTTCCCTAAAATTCAGCAGACTCTGTCCCTAACAGGATTGAGAAGAGATCGTAGATCAGGATTGAGTGCAGATTCACCCCACCCCCCACACAGCAATATCGATTGTAGTTTGTAGAAGACACTGACCCTATATAATTCAGCAGACTCTATCCCTAAAATGCCTACAACTCGCCCTGCCTAAACACTCCGACCTGTCCCTCAATTCTATCCGGACACAAATGGTTTTTTCCTGCCTATCTTTCCCTAATCAGCAGCCAGCACGTTGATGTGTGCTCTGTCCCTGAATCTAAGCAGCATAATGACGCCGCTGCGGCTGCCTCGAACTTATAAAGACTTGGTCACATGCTTCAGACGGCCAATCACAGCTACTGAGACATTTGCAGGCATGGCTGGGATGGCTTAAGGCACACCAGTTAAACGATTGTTGATTGGCTGTTGAAAGCCCGCCATGAAAAGAGCGCCAAAGCATGCAAAACCCGGAAATAAAACGACAGAACACGGATTTTTACCCGAACATACAGTAAAGTGTCCGTGTCCGTGTTCGGGTACAAAAAATCCAATTATTCGGTACGAACACGAATAATACAGTCCGTGTTCGCTCAACACTAATTATGAGTGAAAGCTAGACTGTAAGGGGTCAAGAAGGTTGTTGTCAGTGATGTAGGAGCTCAGACGATTATAGACTAGGCTTTCTAAGAGTTTAGCTTTAAATGGAAGCATGGAGATTGGTCTTACATTGTTCAGGCTGGTGGGGCCCTGTGAGAGGTTTTTATGTATGAAGGTGATCAGTGCATTGTTTAGGGAGAGGAAGGTGCCAGTAGAGAGGAGAAAAAGTAGGGTAGCCATGCAGTGAAATCCTTAAGGAAGTGTGACACTAGTCCAAGAGGTTAATAGATCATTGCAATCCTTAGTAAAATTTAAGAAAACAGATGAATACAGTGAGTCCCAAAATAAGCGAGGGATAGAGAGAAGCAAACCAACTCCACCTTCTTTTTATCCACTAAATCTGGGGGAGTGAGTCTAGTGGAGGCTTCTTTGGGAGAGGGCAGCGGGAGAGGCAGAGTCAATCTCTTAAAACCAGGTTACAGTAATAGCAATGGGAGACAAAATGTCAAGGAAGGTTGTTACAGACAGAGCAGGCATCCTAGAGGGCACAGAAGGGGAGGGTGTTGCTTTTTGGAAGCAGGGGGATAAAATTAAACTGAGTGGATCAGGACTGTTGCCAGAGGAAGGAGGGTGCCAGGTGTGGGGTGGCAGTGAGATACTGAAGAACCAGAATTAGGGTAGATATTCCCACAGATTAGAAGAAAGAAAATTAGGAAAATAATGTGGGGAGTGCTGTACTGTATATGAATGCACATACCTCCCTGTTTTGGTTTTTGGGTCAGTGTGTAGGTTTGTAAGTATTTGCAGGAGGAGATGAGTGCAACTGTAGGGAGAGGGTAGGAGTGAGGGTGATATACGGTATGTAAGCTTTGGGGTGGAGAAGAGGGGTAAAGAAATGAGAATTTGAGAACAGAGGATACTAATGTGAGAAGGAAAAGTAGAAGGAGCATTTTAATAGGTAGGGGAAGTAAGAATTAGACTTGTATGAAATGCTTTACAAAACGTTGGTTTGCTTGCAGTCTGTCCAGAGTTGAGCATTGTTTTATATTCCTACTGCTTTAGTTAAACTGCTGTGTTTAACTGTCTAATACTTGTGTAAAAAATTATCCGACGAAAAATGCCCTGTGACTTAGCACTCTGTTCTTAAAGCGGTAGTATACCGATTTTTTTTACTTTTACCTACAAGTAAGCCTATAATAAGGCTTACCTGTAGGTACAATTAATATCTCCTAAACCTGCACAGTTTAGGAGATATTTGCACTGCATGCAGCCGCTGACGCTAGCGGCGCATGCGCTCTAAAGGTCCGGCGGACCTTCAGAGTTCATTGCCGGAAAATGCAGGAAAGTTAATCCCCTGCGCGCATACACGGGAGTGACGTCTCGCGGCTCCGGCCACTCACAGCGCCGGAGCCGCCGAACACGGAAGAGATGCCGAGGGATCATGTCAGCTCCCACAAAGGTGTCCGGGTGTCCATGTCGGGGCTTTGTTTTAAGGTAAGTTTTTCATAATGAGATAGTATGAGATGCATACTATCTCATTATGCCTTTGTCTTGCAGGGTTTTTTTTTTCCAGTATACTACCGCTTTAACTTATAGGGAGATGGGGCAGAGAAATATTCATGAACTGATCAATTAGGCACTGATAAGAGACATTTGAACAGAAGGGGACTTTGCTAAAAACCAGACCAGCCACAGACACAGGCCAAAGTCATAAGAGATCATTCATTCTTTCATCACAAAAGGAGGCGAGAATTTAAAAAGCCAAAAATATAGGCTTAAAGTGATACTAAAGTCTCATTGAGTGTGTTGAATTATTTTGAGGGGACAGCAAATTTACACTGTTATACAAGCGGTACACTCACGACTTTACATTGTAGCAAAGTGTCATTTGTTCAGTGATGTCACATGAAAAGATATAATAAAATATTTACAAAAAATGTGAGGGGTGTACTCACTTTTGTGAGATACTGTATGTATTTACATTATTAAATAAAGTAGTTAGTAGTGAAAACAGTTAATGTCACTATTTTGTTTTGGTTTGCGGATATATGGGGCCTGTACAAAAAATATTGCAAATTAAGGCATAACTTTATTTTACAACTAAACTTACACAGGTTGCTCAAATTTCACAGGTTGATAGAGTAGCTCATACTTTATAGTAAACGTTATGTCCACTTTTGCTTTACTTTCAGTGCAGTCCTCGTATTTATATTTTTTTGAGGTTCATTGAGTGTTTTCAGACAGGGGTTCACTTAAAGTTTTACTAAACACACAACATTAAACACTTGCCGGCCAGCCCCTGTACTTTTACTGCGGCAGGTCAGCTCTGTCCCGCGAACCCACGTACCTGCATGTCCCTTTGTGAGACAGCTAGTGGGCTGATTGGCTAGAAGGGGAGCCAATCAGCGTGTCCAGTGGACACAATGTCCACTGGGCACCCATGATCGCTCCCCATGGAGACAGATCAGCGGTCTGCCGATGTAAACACGGCACGCCGTTGTTCTGTCAGTGATGAACACAGAGATCCTGTGTTCCTCTTATTTAGGAACACAGGTCTCTGTATTCATCCAGCAAGTCCATCCCCCACACAGTTTTAAAGCACCCCCTAGGGACACGCTTAATGCTTTGATTGCCCCTGGTGTTAACCCCTTCCCTGCCAGTGTCATTAGTACAGTAACAGTGCATATTTTTAGCACTGAATACTGTAGTAAAGTCACTGGTCCTCCCAAAAGTGTCAAAAGTGCCAGTTCTTTTGTGCAAACCAATCATTATACACTTATTGGGATTCTTTTTACCAAAAATATGTAGCAGAATACATATTGGCCTAAAATGATGAGAAAATTAGGTTTTTACATTTTTTTATTGGGAATATTTTATAGCAGAAAGTAAAAATGATTGTTTTTTTTTCAGAATTGTCACATTTTTTGTTGATAGTGCAAAAAATAATAAACGCAGAGGTGACCAAATACCGCCAAAAGAAAGCTCTATTCGTGGGAAAAAAAGGACATCAATTATATTTGGGTATGGCATCGTAACACTGCGCAATTGTCAGTTAAAGTAATGCAGTGCTGTATCGCAAAAAATGGCCTGGTCATTAAATGGGTAAAACCTTCCGGTCCTTAAGTGGTTAATCAGTCTGTATATGCAGTAAAGCATGCTTGTTATACTCACTGTGGAACCTAAGGGGTTAATCCTCTGCATTGTGTAAAAAGGCTCTTTTATCCTGTCTTCTATGCCCCCCCCCTCCCCCTTCTTCCACTGCCCCCAATCTATCTCCTGATAGAACAGAGCCTTTGGAGTCACTCTGCACATGGTCAGTTTGGTGTGTATTGCTAGAGAGTTTTTTTTTTTTTCTTAGGAGGGTGCATGTGATCAACACAGGGCCAATCAGCACTGTCCAGACAGAGCTTTAGTGGCCCTGCAGCCTCACAGGACAATCAGGGGAGAATGAAACCTCCTCCTAGAAGCTTTAAAGCGGACCTTCAGTCATTTTTCATCTTTCCATCTATTAATTTTTTTTTTTTTCCTCTTTTTTTTTTTTCTTATCCCCATCTTCCTAATCTTAAATGTATTCAACTAGAAAAATCATGTCATACCATATCTGCTATAACCCCCCCCCCCCCGCCCCCCCTACCTATAATAAAAAAAAAAAAAAAAAAAATTTCCATCTATTAAATCCTCTGTCCTTGTTGTTTTATCTTTGAATAGTAAAACATTATTTTTCTGCCAGTAAATACCTTATACAGCCCACTTCCTTTTTCTTGTCTGGTAATTAGTCTAGGCCAGTGATGGTGAACCTTGGCACCCCAGATGTTTCGGAACTACATTTCCCATGACGCTTATGCCTTCTGCAGTGTGGTTGAGCATCATGGGAAATGTAGTTCCGAAACATCTGGGGTGCCAAGGTTCACCATCACTGGCCTAAGCAAATGACATCATGCACAGCTCTCTCTAACCCTTGTGAGAGTTTGTCAGCAAGGAAGGAGGGGTGAATCATAGGAGAGCCAAGGAGAGCTGCAGAGCTGGAGGGGGGCTAGATGAGGGCAGAAATTAAAAGATACTGCAGAGATCCATGAGTATTCATCATGAGAAGAAAAGCAGTGGTGTGAGTGTATCTTTCTGTGTATATATGTGTGTTTGCGTGTGTGTGTGTGTCGGTGTAAACCCAGGAAGGGAACAGGCAGAACCTTCAGCAGCCCACAATTAAAATGGCTGCAGCCAGAAGAGGAGAGAAATTTCTGCATCATATTTAGCAAGTACAGAATCACAGCATATATAAGATAACATGCAAAGTGGTTGGAGGGAAGCTTCAGAATGGCAAATATGTTCTTATTACAAATTATGTGAGCAGACTGCATTTCCTCTTTAACCAGACACTGATCGAAGTCACACGACTGCTATAAACTGCTGATGAGAAAAGGTATTTATCAGTTTATATTTACTAAAATGATTGCATTTCCATGTTCTGTGTACTGTGGGAGACCAGATATAGTGAATTCAGAGTCCTGGGTTTAGTAACACTTTAGGTTAAACGGTAAAGTTTTCCCATACCTATGTAAGATTGAAGGTGAATATTGCAGCAAAAGCTGGTTTTGCTACTTTATCTGTTAATGGGCTATTCATTTTTATCTTGTTATTTTTAGCTAAAGTTCTACTTAATGAACACTGATTCATTTGTGATACCAAGGCTTTTAGGAACAACAGAAAAAAAACATCAGTTCTCCTGTTGTAATTTAATTATGAAAGTGAATTTAAATTTTCTGTCCTTCCGAATCCTTTTTTAAAAGCCTATTTATTTGTCTTTAATGGTGTAGGAACCTGGTACAAAACATCGAGCTGCCCTTACTTTCACTTAAAACTCTTAGAGGAAAAGGGAAAATCTGTTTCCATTTAAGTAGTAAAACAAATCCCCATCACTTGTCCTTAGAAAGCAGACTGTATTTCTGCGTTAATGCCATTTACTACAGGATAACTGGCCAGCATATTCCTTTTAAATGAAAAACACATAATCTATGAACTGACATAATTTGTTGTCAGCCAAAAGGAATGACTTGAACAAGACACCCTTCCACCAGTCGATAAATCAAACTATAAGGTGCAGATAAAGTTTTAGCACACAGGTGAACTTCAAATAATAGCATTTTTATGATTGTGAATCCTCTTTTGTATAGATTACTATCGGCGACCCTGGTGTTTGTCGAGATAAAAATATCCTAATGATGGATGTCTTCAAAGAAATCACCTGTAAAGAATACAAAGTGATGAAGAAATGTTAGAGTTAGGATTTCAATTACTTTTTCATACTTACAAGGTGAGGAGAACCAGAAAAAGACTGTGAGAAGATGGCATGTTCACATGAAAACAATCATTGCTTGCATTTGTAAAATAGGTCTGCTTGGAGGCCTTAGCCCCCGATCACATTGGAGCGACTTGTCATGCAATTTGAAAGGTCAAATCCCATGACAAGTCGCAATCTATTACAGGCAATCACTCTGTTCAAATCTGAGCGATGCCGACTTTGCGGTGCTGCACTGATTTGAAAAAGTAGTTCCTGCTCTACTTTTGGCTTGCATAGACATCTGTGCATGAAGCTGCATAGATGTCTTCTAAGTCGCACCCGAAGTGGCATTGACATGCGGCTGAAATTGTGCGTTTTTAGATGAAGTCGCACTATTTCAATGTCTTAGTCAATGTCAATGTGAACAGGGGCTTAAAGGGAGGCCCGGGGCAGGAGCGGAGCGATAGCATAGGGCCAGCATGACTAGGTGGACAGGGGAGTGGTAGGGGTTAAGTTAGGAACAAGTTAGACAGTGGGGTCATGGGGGGGAGCTAAGTTGTGGAGTTTAGATTCAGGGGGAGGTGGGGCTGGCAGGCAGGAAGAGGCGGGATCTGCTGGGGGGCGCCAAAATCCCCTCACTCTGCAGAAGAAGCGTCCCTCCCTCCCTATTGTTTAAACTTTATTTGTTGGTTCCTTGGTGGGGTTTTTCTTTGTTTTTTTGACAGGTTTGCCTGGGATGTCGTGGCAGCTGTGGCGTCTTTTTGTTGGTCTTTGCTGGCAGGTGCAAGAACCTTTAAGTCAAGATAATGGTTCGGGACCCACTGGTGGTAGGTTCCCTCTGGTGCGTTCCAAATGAGGTCAGTTTGACTGGAAGGAAACATGGGTACACTGCGGGTAGAGTGTTGTCTCAGAGCTGGAGTTTTGCGGCTGGAGGCCTAGTATGTTTAAGTGGGCCCGCAGTGTAGTATTTATCTGAACATTAAAATGGGGGGCCTCAAAGACCAACAAAAGCTTTAACTGTTTTGACGTTTCTGTTTTAAGGAATGGTTTTTCCTTTATGTTAATTTATGTTAATTTAATTTGAAATTGGTTAATAAAAGGGCTGCTATGGCCAATTTTATTCCACTTACGGTGTCGTCTCGATTATTGGGATAAGGTAAAGGTGAAAGGGTGTAAGTGGGTGGTGGGTTGGCCTTTCAGCCAGGTTCATAGTGACATCTGTTCTACGCTAGTCAAGTGTATTTCCACTTTTGCAGCCACACTGGGATAACATCTACTTTAGGCTGCATTCACATGTCAGTGTATGGATCGCGGGCAGAATCGCCGTGATTCCGCCCGCAATCCGGAGATTATTGCAAATCGCGGGACGCCTGTGCGTTGCCCGTGATTTGCAATAGCACCCCAAACGCTGAGCGATGTTGCCGCGATTTCCGCCTGCCGAATCGCGGTAACATCGCGCAAAAAAAATCGCGGGACGCAATACGCTCCAAAGAAGCTCTTGTACTTTTTTGGGCGTAATGCGTCTCGCGATTTTTTTTGCGCGATGTTACCGCGATTCGGCAGGCGGAAATCGCGGTAACATCGCTCAGCGTTTGGGGTGCTATTGCAAATCACGGGCAACGCATAGGCGTCCCGCGATTTGCAATAATCTCCAGATCGCGGGCGGAATCGCGGGCGGAATCACGGCGATTCTGCCCGCGATCCATACTCTGACATGTGAATGCAGCCTTAGATTTGTTGCATATTTCAATAAAAGTAGCATAACTTAAAAAATAATACAGTAAAAGCTTGTTTTGCGAACATAATTTGTTCCAGAAACATGCTTGTAATTCAAAGCCCTCGTACATCAAAGTAAATTTCCCCCTAAGAAATAATGGAAACTCAGATGATTAGTTCCACAACCATTTATTCATTATTAAAATATTATTTATAGTCTTTGGCCCCTTTCACACACGGAGTCTGTCAGGCGGACTCGGTTTTTCTCGATGTGTCGATCCCCCGCTGAGCAGGAGGATGACAGCTGAGTCTCTGCTCTGTGTGTAGAGACACAGCTGTCAGGTCCCCATTCTTCTCTATGGAGGAATCGGATGGGAACGGACCGTCTATCCGATCTCCTATTTTCCATCCGATCTCCCAGACGGATGGAAAATAGGGTTTCCTTCCGTCCGGTTTTTGACGGATCGGATGTCAGCGGACATGTCTCCGCTGACATCCGATGCCCCATAGAGATGCATGGGGCATCCGTTCAGATCCGCCATAAAAACTGACAGGCGGATCTGAATGGACTCAGTGTGTGAAAGGGGCCTTTCAGTTTATAGTCCATATAAAAAGATTAAAAAGATTATAGCAATGTGATAGGTTGTGTGACCATACAATGTCCATTCACAAATGGATTAGAAGTAAAATTCAACAGGAGCTACAGAGTATAAAAGAGACGAGAGGTGCCTCTAAGTGTAGCAATATGATTACATTTAATGAAGGTTCAACATTTAGCAACTCACATGGTTTATAATTAGGGATGATCGAACGGTTCGGGTCGACCATCGGTTCGACCCGAACATTGGATGTTCGATATTCGGCCGAATACCGAACTTTTTGCGGCAAAAGTTCGGTATTCGGCCACCAGAACCGCCCAAAATGCACTGGGACAGGAACTGGGCTTTAAAAGCCCGTGATTGGCCCAGAAACGTCTGCAAAAGCCAATGAGGGGGCAGGAGTCTCCTAGGAACGTGATTGGAGTGACTACGGGGACCAGAGGCCAATCAGGAGTGAATACGCCCCACACTATATAAGATGGCCCCGCCTAACCCCTAGCACAGTTATCCAGAGCCTGTTGAAGAGAGTTGAAGCAGTTCTCTGACTCCTGCTTGCTACACTACATTTCCTATATATCGAGTGGTTCTAAAGCTCCATATAGCAGAATTGTATTTAGCTTACAGCCAGTGAAGTTAGATACAGCGATTGTGCTGGTTCTTAGAGTTACAAAAAAAAAAAAAAAAAACTTAAGGGACAGTGTCAGTCTTCGGCTGTATGGAGCTTTCTATTTAGTGGAAAGGGATATCTAGTGTAGTTAGGGAACTTTGTACTACATTAGTTAGATTTGAAAATTTAGTTTCTGTAGGGAAAGTGTGAGGGTTCTGTTTAGTGAGCACGTGGCACAGTGCTGCTGTATCACAGCAGGTATACGTGCTTGCTAGGCAGCAAAATACAGTGACAACTTAACGCCTGTTGTTCAAAGCGTTAGGTGCACTGTACAAAAGCCTTTGCAACTGTGCGTGACACGCAACTGCTGTGCTGTATCCAGCGACAACTGTGGGTCGCATAGCAGTGTGCGTTTTTCACCGCACACAGTTGCCAATGCATCAGTGACAACCTAACGCCTGTTGTTCAAAGCGTTAGGTCCACTGTGCAAAAGGCTTTGCTACTGTGCGTGACACATCTGCTGTGCTGTATCCAGCGACAACTGTGGGTCGCATAGCAGTGTGCGTTTTTCACCGCACACAGTTGCCAACGCATCAGTGACAACCTAACGCCTGTTGTTCAAAGCGTTAGGTCCACTGTGCAAAAGGCTTTGCTACTGTGCGTGACACATCTGCTGTGCTGTATCCAGCGACAACTGTGGGTCGCATAGCAGTGTGCGTTTTTCACCGCACACAGTTGCCAACGCATCAGTGACAACCTAACGCCTGTTGTTCAAAGCGTTAGGTCCACTGTGCAAAAGGCTTTGCTACTGTGCGTGACACATCTGCTGTGCTGTATCCAGCGACAACTGTGGGTCGCATAGCAGTGTGCGTTTTTCACCGCACACAGTTGCCAACGCATCAGTGACAACCTAACGCCTGTTGTTCAAAGCGTTAGGTCCACTGTGCAAAAGGCTTTGCTACTGTGCGTGACACATCTGCTATGCTGTATCCAGCGACAACTGTGGGTCGCATAGCAGTGTGCGTTTTTCACCGCACACAGTTGCCAACGCATCAGTGACAACCTAACGCCTGTTGTTCAAAGCGTTAGGTCCACTGTGCAAAAGGCTTTGCTACTGTGCGTGACACATCTGCTGTGCTGTATCCAGCGACAACTGTGGGTCGCATAGCAGTGTGCGTTTTTCACCGCACACAGTTGCCAACGCATCAGTGACAACCTAACGCCTGTTGTTCAAAGCGTTAGGTCCACTGTGCAAAAGGCTTTGCTACTGTGCGTGACACATCTGCTGTGCTGTATCCAGCGACAACTGTGGGTCGCATAGCAGTGTGCGTTTTTCACCGCACACAGTTGCCAACGCATCAGTGACAACCTAACGCCTGTTGTTCAAAGCGTTAGGTCCACTGTGCAAAAGGCTTTGCTACTGTGCGTGACACATCTGCTGTGCTGTATCCAGCGACAACTGTGGGTCGCATAGCAGTGTGCGTTTTTCACCGCACACAGTTGCCAACGCATCAGTGAGAAATATGCCTGGTAGACCAAGAAAAGGCATACGTGGCCCTGCTGCGGAAAGGGGCACAGCTTCTAGGGTGTCTAGAGGCAGGGGTGGACGTGGTGGTCAGTCCTCAGCCAGGCCACCATTTGGATTGTTCTCCGGCAGTGGCCAAGCTATACGTCCACAGTATGTACAGGAGGTGGTGGACTATATGAACAAACCCTCATCATCGGCATCATCTGCAACTACAGTGACCCAGGCAGAGAAAAGTGGTCAGTCTTCTGCAGTTGTCAGAACAAATACAGATGAGTCCATGTCCACCTCATGTCCTCCCTTAGACCCAATTTCAGACATGGCAGAGGAGTCAGCTGAGCTGTTTGACCACAGTGTCGGCCATCTACTCCAGCCTGATGCTCAGTCCTTTATGGAGTCTGATGTTGGGTCTGAGTTTGAGGAGGAGGCAGAGCAAACAAGAGGGGAGAGCAGACGGCCCGCTCCATCTAAGGCCGCACCTGTTGTCTCCCAGGCCAGGCCTGATGCTCAGTCTTTGATAGAATCAGATGTTGGGTCTGAGGTTGAGGAGGAGGCAGAGCAAACAAGAGGGGAGAGCAGACGGCCCGCTCCATCTAAGGCCTCACCTGTTGTCTCCCAGGCCAGGCCTGATGCTCAGTCTTTGATGGAGTCAGATGTTGGGTCTGAGGTTGAGGAGGAGGCAGAGCAAGCAAGAGGGGAGAGCAGACGGCCTACTCCATCTAAGGCCGCACCTGTTGTCTCCCGGGCCACTATACACACCTCATCTTGCTGGGCCTTTTTTGAGACATCCCATGCAGATAAAACAGTTGCGATCTGCAAGATTTGTAAGAAGGGTATAAAACGTGGCAAAAATGTCAACCACCTGGGTACAAGCTGCCTAAACAGGCATTTGACAACCCACCACTCGGCCCGTTGGCAGGAGCATTTAAAGAACCCACAAAAGGGCCAAAGATCGGTCAGTCGGCCTCCTAGTTCTCCTCGCGCTCCTCCTCATGCTCCATCTGCTCCACCTGCACATCAGTCTGTTCCTGGCCCTGCTATAGTCACTCGTCACCTGTTGGCAGACTCCACTGGCAGGGATGATGATATAGCAGGCAGTGTCGCATCTACCTCCAGCACACCACCAGCTGTAACATCTAGACGCCAAATTTCGATTCCACACATGCTGGAACGAAAAAAAATGTATACTCCCCGCCACCCACATGCCCAGCGTCTAAACAGTAGTTTGGCTAAACTACTGGCTCTGCAACTATTACCATTTAACCTGGTAGAGTCTGCTCCCTTCCGTGACTTCGCAAAATGTGCAGTTCCACAGTGGCAGGTGCCAAGTCGGCATTACTTTTCCCGTAAGGCCCTGCCATCCCTATACCAACATGTGGAAGGCAATGTAGTGTCGTCCCTGGCCAAGTCAGTCAGCCGTAAGATACACTTGACGGCTGACACTTGGTCAAGCAAACATGGGCAGGGACGGTACATTTCTGTCACTGCTCACTGGGTGACACTGCTTGCCAGCGGAAGGGATTGTAGCCAGGGCTCGGTGCTGCAGCCAGTGTTGCCCCCACGTCTGCAAACAGCTGGTGGTGTCGCTGATCCGGGTAGATCGATCACTTCTACCCCCTCCTGCTCCTCCTCCTCTACCTCCTCCATGCCCTCCTCTGCAGAATGGTCCTTTGAATATGATGAGGTACCACGTAAACGTTCAAAGGGCTATTCTATGTCTCAGGCCAAAAGGTGTCACGCAGTGCTGCAGCTTGTGTGTCTAGGGGACAGGCAGCACACTGCCCCTCAGATTCTTGGGGCTCTGCAGGCACAGGCCCAGAGGTGGTTGACACCCCGCCAGCTGCAGCCAGGGATGGTGGTTACTGATAATGGGTCAAACCTCCTGGCCGCCCTTCGTCTGGGAAAGTTAACCCATGTACCATGCCTGGCGCATGTCCTGAATCTCGTGGTACAGCGGTTTTTGAACTCGTACCCGGGAATGCAGGATGTGCTAAGGATGGCAAGAAGGGTGTGCAGTCACTTCAGGCGGTCGTACAGTGCCACTGCACGTTTGGCCGAAGTGCAGCGCGAGTTTCACCTGCCGGTACACCGCCTCATCTGTGACATGCCCACCCGCTGGAACTCCACCTTGGCTATGCTGCAGCGCCTGTACACGCAGCAGAGGGCCCTCAATGAATACCTATGCGAGTACGGCACCAGCACTGGCTCTGCGCGCCTGGGCTTCTTTTCACCACGGCAGTGGCTTTTGATTAAGGATGCATGCGCTGTCCTCTCACCATTTGAGGAGGCCACAAGGATAGTCAGCCGGGACAGCGCATGCATCAGTGACACCCTACCGGTACTGTTTTTGTTGGAGCACACTCTGCGTGGCATTATGGACAGGGCACTGGAGGCAGAGCAGCAGGAGGAAGAGGAGGACTTCCTTGCCTCTCAAGGCCCCCTTTATCCTGAGAATCCTGACCCCATTATGCCTAGCTCCCAGAGGCCCGAGCAGGATCCAGGGGTGGAAGAGGAGGAGGAGGACGATTCTGCGGGAACTTTTGCAGGGTTTGAGGAGGAGGAGGAGGAAGACATGCGGCAATCTGCAAGGCCTAGTTTGACTCCCTCGGGACACTTTGGAGTAGTACGTGGCTGGGAGGAGGAGGAGCCCGTTGAAGATAATGTTGTTATGAGTGACCCCGAGGAGTCAGCTTCTCAGGCCTTCGCTAATTTGCGACGCATGGGAAACATCATGCTCCAGAGCCTGCGAAAGGACCCCAGAATCAAGGCCATTAAAGAGACTAACCACTATTGGTTGGCCACCCTACTTGACCCCCGGTACAAGTGTAAAGTCTCAGAGCTTTTCCCATCCACCCAGAGAGTCCACAGGATCAAATCCCTTGAGGACAGTCTCAAGAGGAATCTGGTGAACATGTTCCCCGACTCCCGTAGGGTGCAGGGGCGGGGACAACCTACCATGGATTCTACTGGTGGTCACGAGAGGAGCGTTGGAGAAGGCGTGCGGTTGACGGATGCCTTTCGGTCTTTTTTTAGTCCTCACCGCCCAGGCCTCTCAGCTGCCACATCGCATCGACACCGTCTGCATCACATGGTGGACGATTACGTGAGGGCACAAAGTGACACAGAGGGCTTTTCATGTGACGAATCCGATCCACTGGCATACTGGGTCTTAAGATTAGACCACTGGCCAGAACTGGCCCAGTATGCCATGGAGTTGTTGGCCTGCCCTGCTTCCAGTGTCCTATCGGAACGGGCATTCAGCGCAGCAGGAGGATTCGTCACAGACCATCGAACTAGACTCTCCACCGACTCAGTCGACCGTTTGACATTCATTAAGATGAATCAGTCGTGGATATCAAGCTTTGATGCACCTGATGCAGACCTTGTAGACTAGGCTATCGTTGTGATGTGGCAGTTGAGCCTCAGTTTAAGCCTGGACCATGGTGCCACCCTCAAACCCTCCTCTCATTCTCTTTACGTTCACAGAACCTCATTTTGGTTATGACAAAAACGACAATGTTTGCGCACCTGTTCCACAGGTGCACACCTTTACAATTTTTGGGCCTCCTTCAACACCAGCTCTTTGGGGTTAAGGTGGGGAGGCTATGCTAAAACAAAAACGACAATGTTTGCGCACCTGTTCCACAGGTGCACACCTTTACAATTTTTGGGCCTCCTTCAACACCAGCTCTTTGGGGTTAAGGTGGGGAGGCTATGCTAAAACAAAAACGACAATGTTTGCGCACCTGTTCCACAGGTGCACACCTTTACAATTTTTGGGCCTCCTTCAACACCAGCTCTTTGGGGTTAAGGTGGGGAGGCTATGCTAAAACAAAAACTACAATGTTTGCGCACCTGTTCCACAGGTGCACACCTTTACAATTTTTGGGCCTCCTTCAACGCCAGCTCTTTGGGGTTAAGGTGGGGAGGCTATGCTAAAACAAAAACTACAATGTTTGCGCACCTGTTCCACAGGGGCACACCTTTACAATTTTTGGGCCTCCTTCAACACCAGCTCTTTGGGGTTAAGGTGGGGAGGCTATGCTAAAACAAAAACTACAATGTTTGCGCACCTGTTCCACAGGTGCACACCTTTACAATTTTTGGGCCTCCTTCAACACCAGCTCTTTGGGGTTAAGGTGGGGAGGCTATGCTAAAACAAAAACTACAATGTTTGCGCACCTGTTCCACAGGTGCACACCTTTACAATTTTTGGGCCTCCTTCAACGCCAGCTCTTTGGGGTTAAGGTGGGGAGGCTATGCTAAAACAAAAACTACAATGTTTGCGCACCTGTTCCACAGGTGCACACCTTTACAATTTTTGGGCCTCCTTCAACACCAGCTCTTTGGGGTTAAGGTGGGGAGGCTATGCTAAACAAAAACTACCATGTTTGCGAACCTGTTCCACAGGTGCACACCTTTACAATTTTTGGGCCTCCTTCAAAGCCAGCTCTTTGGGGTTATGGTGGGGAGGCTCCGCCAACACCAAAACTACCATGTTTGCGCACCTGTTCCACATGTGCACACCTTCATAATTTTTACGCCTTCTTCAACACCAGCTCTTTGGGCTTACAGTGGTATGGCTCCGCCAACACCCAAACAACAATTTTTGCGCACCTGTCACACAGATGCATATCATTGTAATTTTTTTCCTTACAAAGGCAATTATTGCTTTCATTACCAGCACTTTCATAGGGATATGGTGTCAAGGCATCGTCCGCACCACCAAATGCCCAATTTTTAAGCATCCTTTACTTCTATTCAAAGTCAAGAGACAACAGTATTCATCCAAAACATCTCTAATCTTGTTCACTCTGCACTACATTGTGGCCCCTACCCCTAACCCTCAATGTATCCGTGCATATATGTCTGTTTCTTGTGAGATTTCAAGTTAAAGTGCACCAAACACCATTTTACATGAAATAAAGTGCAATTACATACATCTTTGGACTTCTTGAAACATTTGGTAATAAAAGCCCCATTGTGGAAATACACCCGTTAATTATATGCACATTTAAAGAGACAGCACCTTTTCCCAAAAAAAACTCTAATCTTGTTCCCAGTGCACTGCATTATGTCCCCATCATACACATTGGCTGAGCCGTTGATTAGGAGCAAAAGAAAGGTGCGGTTAAGCAAAAAAGTCATTTTTGAAGGTTTGGTATGCTGTAATTCTGGTTCTGGACATGCTACAGAGCTGAAACTTCACAGGTACACCTTTTAGAGCCCCCAGACACTAAATCCAAAGAAATCTCTTTTTTTTTTTTTTTTTAATTTTTTCAATAATTGGCTATCTATCAAAAACGACAATTTTTAAGAACTTTTTTTTGTGTGATTAATAGTCCCTGGGGCATGACCCAGAACCCTAGGCACTTTTTAGGGGCATTTATTGGGTTTTAGGGCTTAAAAATGGTGTTTTTTGATTACAGAAGTTCGGGTCCCATTGATTTCAATGGGGTTCTGAAATCCGAACCGAACTTTCGTGAAGTTTGGGTGTTCTGGTCGAACCGAACTTTTCAAAAGTTCGATCATCCCTATTTATAATTAACCACTTGCCGACCAGCCACCATAGCCGCTGTAACTATACTGCGGCAGGTCAACTCTGTTATGCGAAACGATGTTCCTGTAAAAAATAAATAAATAAATAAAATCTTTCCCCTAGTTTGTAGACGCAATAAGTTGTGCACAAATCAATCAATATACGCTTATTGGCATTATTTTGTACCAAAAATATGTCGCAGAATACATCTTGGCCTAAATTCTTAAAAAAATAATAATTTTTTAATTTATTTATTGGGAATGTTTTATAGCAGAAAGTAAAAAAAAATGTTTTTTCAGAATTGTCACACTTTTTTGTTTATAGAGCAAAAAATAAAAATCACAGAGGGGATCAAATACCACCAAAAGAAAGCTCTATTTGTGGGGGAAAAAAGGACATCAATTTTATTTGGGTACAGTGTTGCATGGCCACACAATTGTCAGTTAAAATAATGCAGTGCCGTATCTCAAAAAATGGCCTCATCATTAAGGGGGTAAAATCTTCTGGCTCTTAAGTTGTTAAAAGAGGCACATCTAAGTATGCAGGCATCCGGGGTAAAGATGTCCACATAGACCGTCCTCCTCATCACCGGCGCTCACCGCCGTCAGTCTGCAGTCGTGACCGGGAAGACTATGGAAAAGCAAAAATTTGCAGCGATTGTGTTATAAAGTGCAATGAGGCTATAAATATATGCTAACCAAAAAATAAAGTGCATAAACTATGTGCAAAATCAGGTAATTACAGTGCTGAAATGTGCAACTTATAAAGATATAAAGTATCTAAATACTTCAATACATAAAGTGCAAAATTGCATAAGAACCACAAATTACTGCAGTACTAGGCAATAAAGTGCAACATTAGAAATGGACGAACAAAATCATAAAAACCTATATATACAAAATATATAAAAGTGCATAAGTGATAAAGTGGCTGATGCTGTTAATGTGAAATGCTCATCATACCATAAAGGCTACAAATTCCACCATAGATGTGCAAAGGTGCTGATAAGTCTTCTATTGTGAATTAAGTTGCTTGACCACCACCAACAGGACAACTGTAATGAAGGCTTACCAGATGTAGCGGACCCAATAAAGTATACACCTTTTGGGTCATTCAGGCTTCTCAGAAATAGATAGGCTTTATACCAGTAATACATCCAAAGATCAATGGCTCAATCCATCAATGTCATCCACTAATATGGAATATTATAGCCACTAGCAGTAAGAGCAGCAAGAAATCCTCTTCCAGACGCTCAAAAAATTAAATAAAAAGCTCACATAGTGTGTATCTTTTTAAAACATTTAATAGTAAAAAAGGAGAAACACACATACACAGACTTGATGGTATAGCGCTTGTACAAGTAGATAAAAGACGGCATTAGCAGGAGACCAGACGCATTTCGTCTAAGTTGACATCATCTAGGGTCTGGAAAGACTACCCTGCAGTAGAGCGATCTGAAAGGGATGCTTGAAGTGCAGTGTGAAAGGGATGACGTAGATGGTGGTGCGGGGGATGGTCTATGTGGACAGCTTTACCCTGGATGCCTGAATACTTAGATGTGCCTGTTTTATTAATCAAACAGGTGAGTTGCCAAATGTTGTACCTTCATCAAATGTAACCATATTGCTACACTTAGAGGCGCCTCTCTTCTCTTTTATACTCAGGTGTGACATGAAGCTACTCGTATATTAAGACATCGCTCGTTTATCAAGTAAAAAAACATGCTTGTCTTGCAAAACACTCTCAGACCAAGTTACTCTCAATTTAAGATTTTACTGTATTTAAAAAATTCTTGTTACCTTTTTAACTGCTTTTTACTTGCTTACATCATCCTTAGGCCGGCCCAAACACGGTTCAAATCCTGGCCGATTAAGCAGGAACCAGACGAGATTCGAACCGTCAAAGAGCAGGCTGAATGTACCAAGTTGATCAATCAATCCAGCCTGCTGGATTTGCTTCCGATTGGCACAAGTGGCTGCTATAGCCACTAACAAAAATCACTGTTTTCTCCCTGCCCGATCCCGCCCCCCGCCTCGGCAGGAGGGGTTCCCCTGTCAGCTCTGTCTGTGCTGATGGGGGAACCATGCAAATTTCTTTCCTGTAATCCATGGCTGCAGGAAAGAAATGTGCACCGTCTATGACCAGTCTTACATTATCTCCCTGCTTTGAAATGTTTAGGAGGGGGATGTGGAGTCATGTTTAACATAATTAACCCCGGCTGTACAGCCTTTGCAGTTTCTAATTATCAGCTGTAAGCTAGATTTGAACACTCTGTTCTAACAAAAGATTACAAATTTGGAAACCACTCTCCTGCATGGTATGTAATGAGGGATAGCTCAGTCTGTGTGGGGACAAAGCCACTGTGAGACTTTCTGAAATTCCTAGAATCAGCAATGACACCTTCTCCCTAGAAACATCTAAAAGGTAAGAAATATGTTCTTTCAAAGCTTTTAGGTATGCTGTGTGAATGAGAAAATATAACAAACATAGAGTGGGGTTTTCCTAAATCTGACTGCGAAAGTGAAAATATACTTTAAAAGATAAGTAAACCCAGGATCAAGAGTTCCTACATGTGGTGGCTTCTTTCGTTTAGTACTTTTTTCAAGCTAAGAACCTTTTTTGGAAAATAAAAAGTACCTGTGGATCCTGCCAGACATCCAGTGTCCTAGTCACTTTCTATGAGCTGCACAGAAGAATGATTTCTTTCCTAGATATCTTCTTTAATTGCTTCAATATTTACCCCCTTCCTGCCCAGGCCAATTTTCAGCTTTCAGCACTGTTACACATTGAATGACTATTGCGGGGTCAACGCTGTACCCAAATGAAATTTAATTTTTTTTTTCTCACACAAATAGAGCTTTCTTTTGGTGGTATTTAATTTCCACTGGGTTTTTAATTTTTCCTAAAAAAATCTTAGTTTCTGTCAGAATATTTTGTAAATAAGTAATTTTTCTTCTTCACTGATGTGGGCTGATGAAGCTGCACTGATAGGCTGCACTAATGGGCACTGATAGGCTGCACTGATAGGCACTGATGAGGTGGCACTGATGAGCACTGATGAGGAGGCAGTAATATGCAGCACTGATGGGCACTGATAGGCGGTACTGATATACAGCACTGATAGGTGGCACTAATGGGCACTGATAGGCGGCACTGATGAGTAGGCACTGATGGGCAATGAAAGGCAGCACTGACTGGCATTACTGATGAGCACAGATTGACATCATTGATGGGTACAAATTGGAATCATCAATGGGCACTGACTGGCATCACTGCTGGACACTGTTGGGGCTGCACTGATGATCAGTGCTCTGATTATCTGTATAGGTCTCTCCTGTGAGGAGATGCTGCTGATTGGCTCTCCTCTCCTCTCCTCACACCCCTTTAGTATGAGGAGAAGAGAGCCGTTACCGGAATTTCTTTATGTGTGAGGAGAGCCATTAACCATTGTGTGTTTACATGTGATCGGCTGTGATTGGACACAGCTGATCACATAGGTACAGAGCCACGTCATTGGCTCTTTACCGAGATCAGGGTTGCGCCATGCCCCAGGGACACTGCGTGCCTGCAATCGCTGCGCAGAACGCCCTCGCGGGAGCTCTAGCGGTGAGACTAGGGGAGCCATATAATGTCTCCCCAGAGTGAGAGACAAATGATGGTGGGTGGGAGGTAGTTAAACTACAAATTGCCCTACCTGTTATGTAATGAAGATTAAGGGATACAGACAAATTGTAGTCCATATCTGGAGAGTGGTATAGGGTGACAACAATGGCCCCTCCACAGAAAGATTATTTATTTTAAAATTGTATAACAAAAACATGTTTTTTTCCCCCAAAATTTTAAGTCTTTTTTCCTTTATATAACAAAAAATAAAGAACCCAGCAGTGATTAAATACTAGAAAAAGAAAGCTCTACAAATTCAATTTGAGTATATTGTTGAACGCCTAAGTAATTGTCATTCTAAGTGTGACAGCGCTGAAAACTGTAAACTGGCCTTGGCAGGGTGGGGGTGATAATGTCTGGTCTTTAGGTGGTTAAAGCAGAACCCCAGCCACAGACATCTATACCAGCTCAGTCCTGTTTAGAGTATAGTTTTTCCATTCGTATCTGCTGGATAATACGGCCAGGGATGTACTTCTGGGGCTGCGGATATGAAAATTATCAAAGTTGCAACTCTCTTACAGTATAGGGATCCTGTCATTTATCCAACCTTTCCTCTCCCCTTGTCCAGTTACAGAATGCTTGTGTGCTGTTTACAGAATGCAAGATGTTCTGTAATGGACAACGAAAGAGGAAAGGGCGGGTAATTGACAAATTCAGCTCTGAGTACAGAACAGATAACAAGGCATTCTATCAATCGACATAAACTGCCACTCTCATACAGAGAAAGCATCCTGTTATTTATCATCCTCACCCCTTGGCCTTGCAAAGAGTGTCTTGTATTGTGCTATGTATTCAGAGATAGTTTTATTTTTTGTTCTCAACAAAAATGGCAACCATTACAATTTTTTTTATATAACTAGCTAATATAGCAAGGTACACTTGGAAAGGCTTTGCACAGAACAAAGAAAAACTGGAATTTCTAGCTAGCTTGTAAAAAAAAAAAATACACTAACAATTTGTGGTAAGAACAGAGGTTTTAGTTGCAAAACATTTGCAAATATATGTGGAAGCCACACTGCCTTGTCAAGACCCCTCGGTATAGTGCCAACCTAACTCGATTCTATGAGAGCCTTTGGTGCTCAAAAGGAGTAAAAAATACCTTGGCATCGGTATCAGAGGTAGGAAAAAATCCAGGCATCAGCAATTAGTGAGAAGAAAAACTGCCCCAGCATCAGTGGTCAGTGGGAGGAAAAAAAGTGCACTGGCATCAGTGGTCAGACAGAATGATTCAGTGCTGGTGGTGAGGAAAGAATGCTGCTGTGATGTTGGTGGTAGGTGAAAGAAAGAACACTGTGGCCTCAG
Organism: Pelophylax lessonae; assembly: GCF_965119305.1. NCBI lineage: Eukaryota > Metazoa > Chordata > Amphibia > Anura > Ranidae > Pelophylax > Pelophylax lessonae. The sequence goes on along the minus strand of NC_138771.1, from coordinate 68,318,406 downwards.
TAGTCAGTGGAAGAAAAGAATGCTCCGTCCTCAGGGGAAAAATGAATGGAGAATGGGTGAATAAATGAAAAGTCCACTGCCTCCATTCATAGAGTGCTTTTTTTTGCTGGAACCTAAAGTAAAGCTTTCATGAATGAAAGAGGGGGGCATAAAGGATGGGTATAGTCAGCATTCTTGATGATGGCCTATGACAGGTCCAGCACACTGGAAGATTACCACTATGGGGAGAGGGGCAGAAGATTTAATTTAGGACAGCCAGCACGAACTCAAGGGCCACTTCTCATTGAATACGCTGTTTATTTTTTTCTAAACCTAGGCTTATAACTAAACTTTTTGAAACCCATATAGTTATCCTCTTACATCCCTTTCTCTATCCGCCACCCCTCTCTGCCAATCCTTCCTCTGGCTTCCCATTACCCAGTGTATAAAATTCAAAACACTAACAATAACATGAAAATCAATTTACAACTCTGCCCCGAGCTACATCACCAATCTTGTCTCCAAGACCTCCTACTCTCTAGCTCACTTGTCTCCTGCTCCCATGCTCATCTCCAGGACTTCTCCAGAGCCTCTCCCATCCTCTGGTCTCTCTGTCCACTTTTATGCGATCCCTGAAGACTCATCACTTCAGGGAAGCCTATCCTGCCTTCAGCTAAAAAACAAACTTTCTATTTCTCCCATCAGTTCATCCCTCACAGTTATTACCTTTTGTTCCACCAGCCCCTCCCTATTAGACTGTAAGCTCACAGCAGCAGGGCCCACCTAACCCTCTCATATTGAATTGTATTGTCTCTGTATTTTCTTTCTTTATATTGTAAAGTGCAAACTGTTGGCGCTATATAAATCCTGTATAATAATAAAATATTAACACCTTTAAGATTAAAAAATGTACATTACTTTTCACACATTTACTTTTTGAGTAATTGCTTATTTTAGTGCACGTGACATCATCGGCTCCGTTATTCAGATTGCCTATGTCTGGGCAGAGGGAATAAATGATGTGTTGAAGGGGATCAGGAGGATGAAATAAGAACAGCTTTTTTTTTTAGAGAAGGTAAGGAAGCATCTTTATAATGATAATCAAAGCGTCCTGGCTGGAGTTCTAGTTTAAAATTCTTGCTGTTTTTTTCCCTAAAGGATTTCTCCAAAGTGAAGAAAATCAATTCCTAGGCAGTTGTCACTATAATAGGTATACTATAATAGTGTCCCTTGAAAGATTTCCCCCCTATTACTGTTCAGAGGTGAGCTCAAAATTTTGGATTTTCTTTCTCATTCTGTCCCAATTACGATGGTCACTACATCAAAAAAAAAAAAAAAATATGACTCTCCCTGGCAGATACATAGGCAACATTAAAACCTGGCTGGGGTTTTGACCTTTCCATAATCTATCCAAAATAATTAATAATAATTGGCTTTAGATACTATTGACCTTCCAAATACTCATATATAAAATCCACATAAATTCTACTGAAGATAAAGTTGACCTTGTCGTTCCTGTACAGTGAAAAGTAGTGAATGTAAGCTGATAACTTCAGTAGTTATTTTTTTTTTTAAGTGTTCCAGGGTTATCTGCCACAGTTATCTTCTGCAGAGAAGCTATACACAAAAATTATTATTGTATGGTATGTATGGTGTCATTATTATTTATATTGGATAAGCTGTTCTTAGAGTATGAAAACTGATGTAATAGAGATGCTAGAAAAACATCTCTGCTGACTTGTACAGCAACCTCCCCGAAAATCAAATGCACCATCACACTTATCTATATCCAATCTCTACAATGGTATAATACCTCGTTATTATCACTAAAAACTCCTGCACCCCCACTGTCCAAGAGACTGCCTTCTTACCCAGGGGTACCCTATACCAAAAAGGCTTCATACCATATTCTTGGAGATTGCCGAGACTTGCTTCAAGGGTTTAAGGGAAGAGGGCTCTCTCAAACTTGAGTTGCCATGTTACACAAACTATATTATTATTATTATACAGGATTTATATAGCGCCAGTTTGCGTAATGCTTTACAACTTTAAGGCAAACAGTACAGTTACAATAGAATTCAATAAAGAAGAAAATAGGGGGCCCTGCTCGTTAGAGCTTACAAACTAGAAGGGAGGGTCGAGTCATACAAAAGGTAATAACTGTGGGGGATAAGATGATGAAGAAAATGAAAGTACAGTTGTTGGTTTGCGGCAGGATAGGCTTTTCTGAAAAAAAAAAAAGTTTTAAGGAATTGCGTAAAAGTGGATAGAGTTGGAGATAGTCGCACAGATTGGGGTAGGGAATTCAAAAGGATGGATGAGGCTCAGGAGAGGTCTTGGAGGAGAATATGGGAGGAGGTGATGAGGGAACTAGAGAGCAGGAGGTCTTGGGAGGAACGAAGAGAACAATTTGGTTGATATTTTGAAACTAGGTTTGAGAGGTAGCTGGGAGCTAAGTTTTGGATGGCTTTGTAAGGTATTGTTAGTATTTTGAATTTAAATATTTGGATGAGTGGCAGCCAATGGAGTGCTTGGCAGAGAGAGGGTAGCAGATGCTGAATGGTTTGTAAGGTGGGTGAGTCTGGCAGCAGCATTCACGATGGAAGGAATAGGGGATAACCTATTTAAAGGTAAGCCAATGGGGAGGGAGTTTCAGTAGTCAAGGTGAGAGCTAACCAGGGAGTGAATCAGAAGCTTTGTGGTTTCAATGGTTAGGAAGGGACCTAAAAGTCACGGCGTGCTGACGTCATCTCCTGAAGCGTTCCAATCGAGTGGATGTATCTAGCCGTCCGGCCAGCGGCTCTTACATGTGGTTTTTATTCCTCAGAAATGTGAGTGTCTTTCTTTAATTTAATAAATAGTTGTATGGTTTTACACTATTGGTGCCTTCCTCTTTTTTATATCTGTGATTGGTCCATGCTATCCATTCGGTGGGTTGGCTATCTGGTCTAACATCTGGCTATTGAGGACGATCCGACAATTTATCCAGTTTACCATCCATGTTGAATGCTGAGTGGTCTGACTCCCTGTTCCAAATGATTTACAATTCCGGTTCGGTAAGGGGCTCATTTTGTCGGTGTTGGCGGTTTGTTTTTCATAGGATCTATCTCCTACCCTGTCTTCAGTCATCTTGAGTTCGGTAAGGGGCTACTAAATCGGTGGTGGTTCAATCTCCACGTCTATGCCATTTCCTTTCTGTCACCAATATTGGGATAAACTTTTTGTGTGCTGGTTCATGGATATTCAATAAATACCTCTGGTAAGCAGCTTCACATCTGGTGGTGGATACAATTTCTTTGATCCTACTTGATGCACTTTAGGGTGTATAAGATTCATTTGTTGTGAGGTATTATGCTATGGCGTCCTTTCTTTTTTCCTTGACTTCACGCCATCCAAACCTGTGAGTTACAATCTGGGCTATCTTCAATCAAATGTCTTGGATATAATACCCTGCCCTTTTTAACCATTTATTTGGTAAGCGCATTTCCTAAGGGAAGTCTGGATTCCTATTGTACTATATTATTTTTATTATTTAGAGACTATTTTTCATCACCCACACTTCAGTATCAGGACTTGGAAATCTGATATCTTTATTTATGATATTTATTTGTTCTCTAACCACTGAATGTGATTTATATATACACATTATTTCACTATTCACATTATTATCAGGACTTGATCAACTGATATTTATATTTTTTGGACATTTATTTGTTCACTTTTCACTAAGCGCGACTTATTTTATTTAGTTTGTTTGAGGGTGTGGTCACACTTGAAGTTGCTGCTTCATCACTATTGTTTACCTTTAGCGCGATCATTTTTTCCTTTTTTCAGATCTATAAAGTGAACATCTATATATTAAGCAACCATATATTTCCATTGCCTATCTTTACCCAGCCCTATGGTTCCCCGATATCCATGAAACTGTTCCACATCCTCAACAGTGGGTTATATCCTACAATTGGAAGTGGCCTAGCATCCCTGATATCTAGAATAGGATCTATTATTCTTATGCAATATTCTTACTCCCTGCCCCGATATCAGTTGGAAGCCCTGGTTATTGTATTGCCGACAGATGAAGAGACAGAATATTTGAGTCACCTTGATGTATACTTTTGATTTTGTATTTATATGCATGCACCTTGAAATTGTTCTTTTGACCCTTTATGACTGTCAGTCAATATTGTGTAATATCTCAATAGGACAGATTTGCAAATAGGCTTCTCACATCAGAAGGGAATTTTCTCTTAGCTTAGTGAATGAAGTGATGCTCTGCTGAATTTCGCCATCCAATCATGTTTAAGCAAAAATGCTGTTTTTTTTTTTTACTTTGCATGTGATTGGGTTTTCTTTGTAAAGTGAGTGTTCAACAAATTCACTAAACTAAGAGAAAATTCTCATGAAAAATTCAAATTACCTTGCAAAGGGAAGAGCCTATTTGCCTTTAGTAAATCAACTTCTTTATGTTTTAGCATCAATAAAGACCTTGGTGAACAAAACCATCTCTGCTATGGTGTAAAAAATCAACTTATTCATATTATTCTTGCTGTAATGGTACCTATATTTTTGTGTAATTGTGTTTTAGCATCTACTGCCAGGCGAAAGACATAACTATGTGGGAATAGTACAGTGATTTTATTTTGGTTAACAGGCTTATTAGGTTCATATGGATTACATTTTATGACCATTATGATGAGCTATACGGTATAATCTGTTTCAATACTCTGTATTTTATATTTCCATTTCAATGTGCTGTAAAAAAAGAAAATCCGCTTTAAGGTTAGATTTCCCTCATACACTACAAAACATTTTTTTTATTAAACACTCCGTGCTAATATTTATTGAATTATAAAATAGCATGCCGAAGTTCTGAATCTGAAATGCTAATGTATACTTCCATTGTGCCATTCCTAAACATGTCAATGGCAGCCAGCCCACAATAACAACTGACTGAAACCATTCAATGGACACATGTAGATTACACATACTGAAAGTTGCATGCTAGATTTCCATTTTGATATCATCAGCAAAGCATGTGTTTTTAGAACCGGTTGAAACTGGAAAAGCGCCACTTTTTTTCCCAGACAGCCTCATTGAATAAATGTAGAAGGTGTTTTAATAAGAACCTAGCTAAGCTTAGCCTACCTTTGGAAATGCACCATTTGTGAGCAACACATATGTTTTTGAAATAAATACATCTTCTTATGGCTCACTGGGGATTTTTATTGGACAGGTGCCAAGTATATAGGTTCCCAAAGAGAAGCAAAATCCTGGAATGAAATTCCAAACCATCTGTGCTCTCTGATGTTTAATATCTCCTCCTACTACTGTCTTAAATCCAATTTGCCTTCTTATTGTATGCTTTCAAGCCAACATATGCAAAACATTTAAAAGCAAACTTAAGTATACTTTACTCCCAGAAAAATTATTATTTACAGTTCACAGACATAACTCTATAGAGTACAAATGTTGGTTGTTCGGAAATTCACCAAGGTAAGGTTATTGTTTGCAGAGAGACAGGTTTATGTCTGCCGCAGACAGATATATTGACACTTGCTGTTTAATTCGGAGCTGCCAAAACAGGCTGAGTAAGGAGTTCTTCTGAGCCAAGTCGAATGATTCCCACCTTTCTGTTAATTGCAATGATTTTACATTGTTTAACTATGACCTCACAAGACCTTCCCATTGAAATTTAACTGCACATCATTTTTTATTATAACTCCAACATAAATTTACAGAGATCGTAAAATACAGACGCAATAAAATTAAATGTCACCTTGAAATTTGGCATCCATAAAAGACCCTTGCAGTGGAAGAGGTCAGGGCAAATAGATTTAGTTTCAATGAAACTCCAATTTAATCTGTGACCTACCAGGGCAAAGAAGATGTTAGGGGATATGTTATCATTCATGCATCAATGCGTTCACGAGGGTTAACTACCTCAGGGCACAGGTTACTACTAAGTGGTTCTTTATTGACATTCACTGGAGGCCCTTTAGTTATGACAATTATCTGAATCCTTTCAAAGAATAGACAAGTTTATCTCCAAAGAAGATGCCAATCGTTTGTTTGAAACATGCATTTTATCAAATATATTCCATATTTAAAAAAAAAGAGAATTACACTTACAAAATAAATAGATCTAAGCAAAATTCAATGAGCTATAGAACATTATTATTTCAGACAATTTGTAATGTTTTAATCTGTTATTGATGGTTACATTTCAGCAATGCCATTGCTACAATATGTTTTGTCCTTTAAATTAAATTTTCCGTGGTCCAAAAGATCCTCATTGTCAAATAAAATATTTTAATATGTTTTATGGCAAATTAAAATTTAACAAGATAGATATATTAACAAAGAAATAGCTATGTGATCTCAACCCATCAAACACCAAGCTTTTGTCTCCCCAAACCCATGTCTTAATTGATGCGCTGGGACAGTAATTAGCGAACTGATGGTACTGCCTGCTAAAGAACATGGCATAGCTGAAATACATACAGATTATGTGCTTCAGATATGCTCTGGTGTATGGTTTGAATGGTATGCTCAAACTGAAAGTGGTCAGCGTAGTCATCATACCAAGTACTCTTACAACGCAGCTAATGTACTCCATTTAGAGAGACTGGAGCTGATAAGGCTCTGAACTGGGGGTCCCCTTCATACAGGGTTACAGTGGGCGAAGCACATTACTTAACTGTGTGCTGCAAAAAAAATAAAAAATCTTTCTGCAACTGGCTGTTTGTAATTTAGGCCTCGTGCACATGGACATTTGCAGGAATAAAACATAGCTAGGATTTGGAAAATGAGAAAAGGGGTAAAAAAACTGTGCAAATGGTGTGAAAAAATTAATTAATATAAATAAATTTATATATAAATTTGAATATAAAGTGATAAAGTGGGATTTCTCCCACGCTGTCAGCTGCTACACAAACGTGGAATCGTGATAAATAGTGAACAAATGGGGATGTAGCGCTCAACAGAAATATATAAAATAAATACAAACATGTGAACCATATAAACCATATAGGATAACTGGTGCAATAAAGTCTCTGGTGTCCAAAGCAATTAGATAATTGACAGCCAATATGGAAGACACAGACTTGATAGGGTGGTTTCCTTAGCAAAGCCTTCACCTTCACACTCATGTAGTTATTCCACTGGGTGATCGTGTGAAGGTGAAGGCTTTGCTAAGGAAACCACCCTATCAAGTCTGTGTCTTCCATATTGGCTGTCAATTATCTAATTGCTTTGGACACCGGAGACTTTATTGCACGAATCATCCTATATGGTTTATATGGTTCACATGTTTGTATTTATTTTATATATTTCTGTCGAGCGCTACATCCCCATTTGTTCAGGATTTGGAAAATGCATTGAAATGTGCACAGGAGCATTGGGCATTTACTTATTTGGCTGGCTCTACATCCCACCTGTAGTGCAAACAGCTCTGGAGAATGCTGAGAATTTTACGGTAGGCATGATAACCATGTGTCTGAGGTTTTTTTCTATTCAACTGTAGCACTACCCCCATAGGAGCCACTTTAGTATTACCCAGATAGTCCTTACTTCTTTACTAGAAGCGAGTATTTTTTTTTTATAGGAACTTGGATAGGGTAGGGGATTTGTAGTAGGATACTCCAGAACAAAACTATGCTCAAATTGAGGACTCTAGCTGATCTAGAATGGAGCAGTAGGCAGAGTCCCATGCTGGGAACAGATGGCAGACTTCTCCTGTGTAGCAGTGCAGAAATAAAGGGCATGAGCAAAGTCTCTTGTAGTGAAGGACAGGCAGACAAAGCTTGGATCACTAGCCAGTGATCACTTTAGTTGGCACCTTTGCTGATTGAATTAGCATAAAGGGGGTAGCCAAAAAGAACAAGCCCCTAGATCTTTGGTCTGTACTCACAGGAGTCCCAAACAGATCCTCTCAGGCATGGCTCCTAGCTCTTCAGAAGCACCAGGGTTACTCCTCTACTTTAGCTTCAGGCCCTCTGGTTGCCCACCTTAAGCCACATGGCAGCAAGTGCCAGGGGTGTCAAGCCTGCCTCACCCCTGGCTTCGGCACTCTACCATCTGGGAAGGACCCAGAGCTCACATGTTTCCTGAATATATAGCCCTATCCCACCATGCTCAGGGGCACCGCCCCTATAATTGCGTGAGACTGCATATGTATTCATGCTGCCTATTTGCCTAACTCCCACCCAGAGTGGGCCTATTGATCAAAAATCCCCTGGCTCTAGGCTGTAGCCCCTTTTTTCTTTTGGCTCCCAATCAAATGCTCTCTCTTGCCCTCCTCCACACAGTCAGAACATGCAGGACAGAATAAAGAAGGCAACCCTCCACACTGTTATATCTTGATTTATTAAAATAAAAAATCTAAATTGCATTTACAGAGATATTGTGCTTTAATAGACAATGGGGCTTTAAAAAACCTCTGTCCAGGACGCTCTAGCATTCCAGAGACCGGACGTGGCAAACCTGAAAGTGGTGTATATGGCTCCACCTAACGCATTTCTTTGTCGTAACGTCATCAGGAGAGGCTGCTCTTCATTAGGGAGATCCTCCCTCTCTGTCAAGTTTATCATTAGCATCGAAAATAAAAGCGAAAATGACAAATTTTGGGTTGTCCCCAAAACAGTTATAGTGGAGAAATCTTTCAATGAGACACTGGTTCTGGTGACAATCAAAAATTCTCTCACTATATATGGATTTCCTCATTGACTGTTTTGGCTATGGGACAGGTAGTGAAGGGAACTCTGGTACACAGATGGCATATAAAAAAAAAAAACACAGGGGTTATGACCCTCCTTCACTTTATCCAAAATGAAAAAAATAGGTTTTGCTATTAGTTCTACTTTGAGAATGCTTTGAATTTTTTTTATATTAGATTCCTTAAGTTAAAAGCATTGAGTGTAAAAATCACCCTGCACTTTCAGTATGTCTTCTTTGTTTCTGAATTTCATGTACAAAAAGAGAGATCCATGCCATAAAGCTGGAACCGGAAGTGATGCGACACGCTGTATGTGTTTCGTAAGCATACGTCTTCAGCTGATTTCTCGCTTGTTTGTTGCTTCACAAATGTGAGTACCTTTTACTTTGCTTAAACAAATAAAACCCTATTCGACAGTATTACACTATGTGCCTTTCCCTCATTTCATACCTCCTTGAGGCATATTACCTGTCCCACTGATACGAGCTGAAAACCCGTGGAAACCCGGAGTTATCACCCCATACTGGCAGGACCCCACCAGACCCCAGCCATCTTCCTCTAGGAATCCTTCCCCAGCCCAGGACTTCCCAGGGACCCTCAAGTACGTCCATTCCAGGACCCACAGAGTGAGCAAGGACCTACCTACAGGATTATCATACATACCCGCTCTATACCCCTGTGTGGGGTGGGTATTTCTGGTGAGTGTGCTACCTATTAAAGGGGTCACGTAGCACCTCCCCACCCACCATGGGGTCACTCAGTGTGTAATATCTACACGAAGATTGTCACCCACTTTCCATTAATCATCGGACTTTTTTAGTCATCTTATCACTATTTATATTTATTTATATTATCATTTATCACCTAATCACTTTATAATCCACTATTTTGCGTTGAGTCACTTTATATCATTGTTCATTATCTGCACTGAGTCACTTATCCTCATTCAGTATATTCTATTTATCCATTTGGATACTTGGTCACGTTTATATTCTATTTATCTATTTACACTTTGCCACGTTTATATATATGTGCACATGTCACCTTTGGACACTTACGCACATGTCACTTTGATCTATTGATATTTATATAATTTTTTTATATATACAGTTTATATACTGCATTATTTTATATACTTAGGATTTTATGTCACTTGTGGACACTTTTGCACATATCACTTTAATCTACTGACATTTTAAATATTTATTTATATATACAGTTTTATACTGCATTGCTCTATATATTTTGGATTTTTAGACATATTGATCACTCAACCACTTGATCAACATATTTATTGCCATATATATTGCTACTTGACGTCTTATACAATACATTTTTTCTGTCATTGGACAGCGCCATTCCCTCAACCCCCCCCCCCCCCTTCATATCTTTTTATAGTCTTCTGACTATAGTCCAGGGAGGCTGCAGCCTAATATTTATTTACATTATACTTGCAACCAAATATATTTACCACATATACTTTAGGCCAATATGTATTCTGCTACATATTTTTGATAGGAAAAATTCCAAAAAGCGTATATATAGATTGGTTTACGCAAAAGGTATAGCGTCTACATTTTACTAGTAATGGCGGCAATCAGCGACTTATAGCGGGACTGTGACATTGCGGCAGAGAAATTGGACACTAAGTGACACTTTTGACACTTTTTTGGGGACCATTGACACTAATACAGTGCTCAGTGCTAAATAATATGCACTGTAACTGTACTAATGACACTGGCAGGAAAGGGGTTACCATCAGGGGCAATCATAGGGTTAAATGTGTTCCCTGGGTGTGCTTTCTAACTGTGGGGAGAGGTGCTTGTATTGTAAGAAGACAGAGATCCATGTTCCAACTTAGCATAAGCACAAGATCTCTGTTTTCTCCTGTCACAGAACAGCGATCTACCATGTTTACATAGTTCATGTTACTCCATTAGAAGGATTTGCAATGCAAGGCTTACCTTTTTTTTTTTTTTTCATTGACTTTAATAAAATAAACAATATCGGTATTAACCAGCAATCTACATAATGATCTCCACCATTAAGAATGAGGGGCCTTCTACTTCCTGCTGAAGGCCAGGTAAATGTATGACCAACCCAAAGTTATTTGAATAGACCCCATATTTTTGCATCAAATATATATATATATATATATATATATATATATATATATATATATATATATATATATATATATATATATATATAAATTTTGTGTATGGGCAGTATACATTATTACCAAGTAGTACAAAAAAAAACAAAAACAGTTTGGGAGGGGGGGATTTTAACAATATGGATAATTCATACTATTCCTAATAACCAGTGTGTAAATGAGGTAACTGTGATTCTATGTGAAAACAACCATCTTTGTACACAACTTTACATTTTAAAATAAATGTAAATCCTAAAAAGGAATTTCTCTTGTTTGCTCTCCTTTGCATAGTTCTCACCCTGGTAGAAGCTGTTGGATTGGGTCCCCTATTCCTGTGCCCACGACTCTGAAAATAGAATCACACACCCTGACACACCTGGCTGGGTGGGGAATATTTATTTCAGATACACATATATGCAGTACGCCAGTAGTAAAAGAGATATGAAACAACAGCTATGATACAGCAAACTGTTAAAATATAGCAAGGAATATATTGCAAAAAGGTAAACAGTAGAAAGAAGTATACTGTAAAAACAAACAATGGATGTAGAGAGCAACTTCTTCCTAACCCTATACAGGGGCAATCCTAACTAAGGAGAATTATGCCATTTTAATGGTTCAGTAGTCTTAATATACTGCATTCTGCTGGCCAGCTCATTGGGGACCAACTGTTATGTTAGAGTGTCAGAGAATGGTTCATAGAAAGATTGGCACATCTGCAAATGCCCAGCAAAACCGAAGATTGGCACTTAGAAATTCACCCATGCTAATGTGCATGCGCGCACGGGCAAGAACGGCCACGCGCATGCGCCAAAGCGCACAATTCGTGACAGATGCTAGCACCCAGTGGCCTATTTAAAGCCAGGAGCATGAGACAATAGTTGCGGGATGATCTTCAGCTCCCCCCGTGTATTCCTGTGTTCGTGTTCTTGATATGATTGAATTTCCTGTTACCGACTCAGCTTGCCTTTGACCTGTCTTGTCTCCAGTAGCAGCTTTGACCCTTGGCTTGTTCCAGTGACACTGTTTTTGCCTGCTGCTCCATGCTTGACCCCTGGCTTGCTCTTCTGACTCTGCTACTGTCTAATTACCAGTGTATGACCCTGGCTTACTCCTGACCCTGCTTGCTGCTTTCTGGCTGACCTTCCATGCATGACTGGTTTGGCTCCAGTCTTTGCTCCTGGCTCTCCCTGCTGCCAAGTCTCACCCGATACTCCTGAGGGACTCTTGCCCAGCAGTGCATCCTGCTCATCAGCCGCCATCCAGCGACCATCTCTGCATCACCTCAGCCTGTCGCAGCTGGCAACCCCTGCTTCTCTGAACATAGCACTCCTTGTTACCACCTTCAGGGGTGCTCTGCACTTAGCCATAAGGGAAGCCCTCTCAGCACCTCGGCCTCCGACCAGGTACGTGACAGAGTAATTAGGATAATGTCCCTTTAGGCACTGATAAAGACACCGACTCTGGTCCTTTTATGCTCTGATAATGTCACTGGCTCTGTGATCCTCGCAACAGTGTCCCTCTATTGTCAAAGTGTAATATGGATTTGGACAGCAGCCTCTTACCAACTTCCTGTATTAGTAGATGGTCTCATTTTGTATACAGGGTGAAACACAGCAAGTCTGTGTCTGCAGCATCCTTTCCCCTTAGTCAGGCAATGTGCTCCACTAACATCCATGGCTCTCCAATGTTCTGAGATGTCCGTTGCTGTGCCTCTCTCCCTCGCAGGTGCAGCGGTGAGCAGCCAAATGTGCACTCAGTCACCCGAGAAACAGCCTTTTACACTTCTTCTTTTTGGCACAGGAAAACAGCAGGGAACTATCTCTCCTCCTTGCCCCACTGCCTTGTGTGATTTCAGTTTACTTCTTCAAGCTCACTAAGCTAGCCCAGTCTATCAGGACTATATCTCCCATAATCCTTGCAGTCCACATCAAGTATGCCTTCCTAAAACGTAGAGGGTGGGCTTGGCACTGGCTATACACAGCCCTTCAATAAGAGTCCCCTCATGTAGCTTTGCCTACGTAAAATTCTCCTCCTCTACCAGACACAGGATCCTTTTCATGTCAGTGCTTCAGATTGGGTTACATTTGACTGAAAGAGTTTTGTTTAATAAGTGGAAAAGAAAACCCGTTGATCCATCCAAAAATCTAGTAAACGTTGCCAGTGCTCTACTGTTATCAATCAGGACAGAAGAACGTGTTGTGTAGATCTAACAAACTTTCTATCTTAGGGTGACAATGCTGGTGTTCTGAAGACAGGGTTTTTTTTTTCTCAGAGAATAAGTGCAGGTACTCCCCCCTTTCTTAATTACCCCATTTCTTCATCCCCTATCTACCTCTGAGCACCCCCCCCTTAGTTCCACCCTCTACCCACCTCCCAGTACTGCCCCTTTTAGAGAGTGCAGAACCAAGCATCATTTGTGATCTTCAGTAATTTGTATGGAACTTGTTAGTGGTAACAATAAAAGCAGTAAAATAGATCCCCTGTAGCCAGCAACAATAGACCCCCACAGGAATAATAGACCCCCTCATAAATAATAGACCCCCCAGCAAAATTAGACCCCTCGAGCACTAATAGACCCCCAGCAATAATAGACCCCCCCCCCCCCAGCAACAGTAGCCCTCCCACCAATAATAGACCCCCTGCAAAAAAATATTTCCCCAGGATCAATAGACACTCCCCTCAACAGTAGATCTCTCCCAACAATAACTGCCCTTTCCAGAAACAATAGATCCCCATCCATAAGTAATAAGCACCCTAAAACAAAATACTCCCCCAGCAACAATAAACCCCTCCCTCAATAGTAAAACCCTCCCAATAACAACTTCCCCCCTCCAGCAACAATAGATCCTTCACCAGCAATAGTATACCTTCCTAGCAACAATAGACCCCCTGCAACAAAATAAATCCCCAGTACCAATAGACCCCTCTCTCAACAGTAGATCCCCCCAACAACAATTGACCCCCCCAGCAACAATAGACCCCCACCTGCAAGAACAGACCCACTCCTAACAAAAGATCTGCCCCTGCAATAAGAGACCCCCCAGAACTTCCTTCCCCCAGGTTACTGCATTATAAAAAGCCCTGTCTATAGATACTGTAGAATTAGTGAATGTTGTCACTCTAAGACAGGAACTGTGTTACTAGCAAGATCAAAAGCTGAAAACAAAGGGAAAAAAAACCTGAAAAAATAATGAAGCCACCACATCTAAGGATTAGTAAGCTGCGATATTTCATATTTTTGTTTTTGGGTTTAAATACACTTTAAAGGCACATAATGTATGAACAACATGCTAGCAGGAAAATGCCATGTTGATCATATGAGCCAATCTGCTTCCAAACACAATTTTTGCAGTTAAGGTTTGAAAATAAAACAGTTTCTGATGATTGACTGTTTGACATTAGCAGCAATATAATTTCCCGTTAGCAGACTTTTCATATAGCAATCAGCACTTCAAAGAAACAAATATTTTACTTTTGGGTAAATTTGACCTTATTTTTTTAATTGTATTTGTTCCTTCCCGGGAAGTAAAAAAAAAAAAAACCCAAAAACCTAAAAAATATGTATTATTTTTGTATATACAAAGAAGCAGAGGGACCTCCTCCCTTGCTATGTAGAATAGTACTAAAAATATTATATTTACATTTAAAGCACCTACAATATTTTGTTTTGCAGATATAATCCATTGGACATGGGAGATACACGATGATGAAGACCTCCCCATACCATTCTAAATGCTTTGACTTTAAGCTAATGATTTAATATTGTCTGCAATATTTGTTTATTCACCATACAAACTAGACCTATGAATAATGAGCTGACTTTGCTTGAAAACACTAAAAACCTCCTTAAATGTATTGTCATATTTTGTAAAGACAATAAATAAACAGCAGTGAAACAAATGAAATCCCCCAAGTAATGAATCTTATAGAAATGGCAATGAGTTTAAATTATTTTGAAGAAATCATTTACAGACACCTACAGCACCTTCTACTGTCTGGCTGCAGCCAAAGAAAGCAACATAGTCATGAAATTTGTTGCTAGATGCTTTTTGCTAAAAACTTTAAGTCCTGTTTATATTATTTCAGGCATGCATAGCTAGCCATGGCTCCGAGATAGCAACTTTGTGAGGAAAGGGATCTAATGTAGGATGCTCCTAAGCCTATTCTTTGCTTTAGCCTATTCCAGATTAGGCAGCACAGTCTTTGCAAGCTTTAGCAATACAACCATTAGCATTGGAAATTACAATCAGTATGCAATATATAATGCTGGTAACTATGATAACAAAATATCATTGCCTGAGTAGCCACGCAGAGACTTGCATGTTTCCTTTCCCTTCTTAGCACCTTGCCTATGCTAATTTTGCAGCCTTGGATGTTCTAGTTTTGATGTGCAATAGCTACACTGCAAACCCACCTAACCAGTTATCAAATATATGATGCAAGGAACCAGCCAACCTAACCTTGTAAAGAGTAGAATCCTCCTACAAGGAGTGAGGAGCAGGAATTTTCACCTGATAGAGAATGGGAAGGGGGAAGGAATCTGAGGACACTTCCTCAGAAGCTCACAGGTTGGCCACAGAAAAAGGGTCTATTTTCAGATCCGACGAAGACCCCCAAACTTGCATGATGACTGTCCAGGAAGGAAGACCTGCCTTGCAAGGAAGGAAAGGAGGGACACTCACACACAGAACCCTCTCTTTTCAAGGGATCCTCAAATGGAATATCTGGACTCAAGGAATGAATGTGTGGCTAGGTTTGACACACTCTCCACTGTTCAGCATAGGGAGTAGGCAACCTGGTCTGTTGCAAGAGGGTTCACAAACCTTTCCAAAATGAAGGACCAGTTACCAATGGTGTCCAACGAAGGTGAGGTCAGAACTCAGAAGACCAGCAGAGGAATCCCCCATTGATTCAGAAGCTGTGCAAACTTGAGGAGCCAGCAAGGGGAAACGTCCTGCTAAAGAAATGAGCCTGAATATCAAATAAAGGTATATGAAGTAGGTTAAGCAATGACTCACTTTTGTGTCATTGACTCTCTGTTACTTCTTGTGGTAATTTACAGAGTAAAGTGTAACTGTTTTATTGCCATTTTCACTTGATAACATATAACAGGTTATTCTGTCAAAGGTTATCTTGTTTATCTTGCAACTGAACTAATTGTTACGCATAGTGCAGCTAGTTTAGAAACTTGTTCTGCCTATTTTTACAATGCCTGTAGGTCAATCATATATGTGCTTTCTACACTATATAAATACCCTTGTGTAGCGCACCCACTAAGGAGCAAGTATTTGCAAATGTGTGAAAAGAAGGTGCACTCTTTAAAGTTTCAAATCAAATAAAACTCCCCTCGAGTCCACTATCGGCGCTCGCGGTGCATAATACACATACACTGATATCACATGTAAGTAAATAGAATTCCTGGTGAATGAATTGCTTCAATGTATATTTCTAAATGTAATCCAAATAGAAAGTGACAGTCCAAATGGTAGTCCGTTAAAGTGCAGCAAAACCGCATGCAAACAGCAGGATACAAGACCTCCACCTCACCGCAGTGCACGCCTAATGGTAATGCACTTACCAGCGGCAGCTTAAATTAAAGCCTGTAGTATCAATCACTGCAAGATCCTCAAAACCGGAACCAGTGTAGTGTCCTCTCCAACTGAAACACGGACTGCTTGACCACTCACCAGGATGTACATGCAAAATGAATGTCACAAGCACATAGCGTAACCCCGTTTTTCATTTATTTCAGAATAAAAGCAAAAACATAAATCCCTTAGGAATTACACTCACATGCAGAAATCGATTGACAAACTTGTACGAACTTGTATTAGAAGTTACCGCACCATCGATTGTCAGACACCGTTCGTATGTTCCAGCCGCTGGGTACCATAGACGGATGACTTCCGGGTGTGACGTCAGACGTATGCCGGTAACTAGGGAAACCGCATGCTCATGCCCTAACGCGTTTCGTCATCACGGACTTCAACTGAGGGCGTGAGCACGCGGTGTACTTACTCCCATTTATCGTCCGTGGTGGAGGCGGGTCCGCACTCCAATCATTGAAAACTTTAGAGACACTGTGTGCAACAAAACCCCTGTTTTTAATGCATACTGTTAGACAGGGTCATTTGGTTGGCAGCTGGCTGGTTGGTAAGTAGTGACTGGAAATTCCTTGGCTTTTTTTTTAGGGAGTGTTATGTTCAGCATAGGTGAGAACCCTCACAATGTAGGTTGCTTCAGCAGTACTCTGCTGATGTGTGTGTGAGTGACTCTGGCTTACAGTAGGGCAGTTTTAGGAGCAGAGTCATATAACATGGCCGATATACAACCTGCTGTCTAGAGAAATAGTTAAATGAGCTCACAGTACAGCTAGTCATATATGCCCTGCAACATATACAGTATATCACAAAAGTGAGTACACCCCGTACATTTTTGTAAATATTTTATTACACTTTTTCATGTGCCAACACTGAAGAAATGACACTTCGCTACAATGTAAAGTAGTGTCATTTATTCAGTGTTGTCACATGAAAAGATATAATAAAATATTTACAAAAATGTGAGGGGTGTACTCACTTTTGTGAGATATTTTTTCAGCCCCACAGCCAGGCACACAGTACTTCCCACAGGCAGGTGCCCAACTTCCGTTTGTTATTCCAATGACCAGTCTAGGGGTTGTAGTGTTTTTTTTTTTTGTTGTTTTTTTTTTTTTAATTTAGGAACTTAGATAGTAGAAGGGGGATAGTAGGATACTCCAATTAAACTATTTACATTTGAGGACAGCTATCTCAGTAGAACTGTGTAGCCGACTGTACAGAATGGAGCAGAGTCCCTTTCTTAGTAGGAGTTGAGTGGTCCCTGCTCTTTAAGACACCAGCTGGTGTCCACTTTAGCCTACACCCAGCAGCTAACTTCTAGCACCCAGAGGGGGACTCAGCAACACCAGTCTCTAGGATGGTCTGTACTCACAAGGCCCTGGTCCCAGGTCACCTTCCTTTGTGATACCAGACAGGATCCATGGACATCCTCCCTCAGTCAGCACTCAAGAGAACCCTGTGTTTCAGTATTCACTGTTCAGGCCCTCAGGTTGCCCATCTGAGGTCACATGGAAGCCTGTGCTAGGGAGGTCCCCTCCCCAACTGAACCTGTAATCTCAGGAGAAAGACCCTGATCCCATGTGCTCAATAAATATAAATACCAGCACCCAGCATGCTCAGGGGCACCACTCCTTGTAATTGGCTGGGAAAGCATTCATATTCATGCTGCTGCTATGTATGGGTGACCCCAGTTCGCTCAGAACCTTCCAAGGTTGCCTGAATACAGATGAGTCAATCACAGCGACAACAGCACTGTGAGTCACACAGGATACCTTCACTAAGAAATTGTAGCTTTCCTGTTAACGAGGAAGTAAACCCTCCTCTGCAAGTTGTACCTATAGGTAAGCCTATCTTAGGAGATATTTACCTTACATGCAGCCAGTGACGTCACTGGCGCATGCGCTCTGAAGGAACGGCCAATCAGATGGCCAGATGCCGCGATCCCGGAAGATGGGCGACTGAACATGTCCCTGTCATAGAGGTAAGCAGGCGGCACGGCGGGTGCTCGTTCTAAGGTAAGTATTTCATAATGAGCTAGTATGCGATGCATACTAGCTCATTATGTGTTCCTCTTTCAAGGTGAAAAAAAAAATCCGGTTTATAACCTCTTTAATCAGAAAAGCTGCTATTCTATAGGGGGTACACATGCAGCTGTCCCTTTAAAAGTGTACACAAGGGATGGCTGGTGGGCTGTTAAGTAAGGGGCAGTCTCAGTTAGCATTATCTGTGGGCAGGAGGAGGTTCCACTTAACACTCCCAGTTTGCAATGAATCAGATCAATACACTTGGCGATCAGCTGTTCCAGAAGTCTCAGTCCCCAAGAACAGGTTCTCACAAGCTTCAGTTTCTCACTGGTGTAGCAATAGGTTTCTCCAGCTCTAGTCCCAGTTTAGCGAAATACTTTTCTGTAGTTCAGTTCTCAGGCTCTCTCTCTCAGCTATGATTCCAATTTAGCAAACAATCTTCCTGAAACTGTCCTCAAGCTCCCATGGGCACAGAAAAGTCAGAAAAATCAGATCTCGGCACAAGCTCTGTCCTCTCTCTCACAATGCACAGACCCCAGCAGTAGCTCTACACTGTCCAGGTCCCTACACATTTGCCTAGAATAACATTGTATCTTGACACAAGGAATCCAGGGTATTAAAGTATACAGCTCCCTTAGCCTCACATAGACATGCTCTTTTTAGGACTATATATCCCATGATCCACTGCTGCACAGAAAGTCCTTTCTCTAATGCACCAATTGGCTCAAGCTT